>NC_135491.1:34211702-34534587 GCF_052094955.1 Ictidomys tridecemlineatus | reverse complement strand
CAAAGCTCATCCTCCAAAGTGTCTCATTCCCTGGGCTATCCTCCCAAGCTTTTTCCTAAGTCTATTTTTCCCCCAGTTGGTATCCCTTGCCCCCAGGTGGCAAGCATTTTGAAATTTTTTCACAAAAGACCCCAGGTTAATTACCTCTCCACCCTGGAAGAGTTCTGAGTTGGGTCAAATAAAAACAAGTTTTCTTGAAATAGTCCTCTGGGAAGCCACCAAGATTGCCAAAGAACTGGGGAGTGAGCAGAACACCAAAAATGTCACGAAGTTCTGCTACCAAGACTCAGCCACCTTTTCTTCTGAATAAATGTTTGTCTGATAAATTTGTAAAGCTTTAACTAGTTTCCAGTGCTCAGATAAAATTGATTTGGACAGCTTTTGCCGGTGTATTTAGTTTTTATGGAGGAATAGGCCCTTGAAATTCCATACCTTTTTCTCTCACGTCATTCCATATCTTCTGAGAAACATTCTTTTAAAAATATTTTTTTAAATTTTTTACTTATAGGTGGACATGTATCTTTATTTTATTTTATTTTATTTTTTAATGTGGTGCTGAGGATCTAACCCAGGGCCTCACTCGTGCTAGGCTAGCGCTGTACCTCTGAGCCACAATCCCAGCCCCCTGAGAAACATTCTTTTTTATTTCCTACAGAATGAATCTACTGGTAACATAGTCACTCAGCTTATTTCCCCCAAATATGTCTTCTTTCCTCATTTTTGAAGATTATTTCCATGATACAGAATTTAGTTAGGCAATGTCTTTGCTTTCATGATTTTCTTCATCATCCAACTTTCTCTATTTCTAATGAAAATAGTCACCCTTCTTATTGTCTTTTTTTCTAGAATCCAAATTTTTTTTTGTTTCCTGGATGCTGGTAATTTTTTTTTCTTTTCTGGGTTTAGTTTTCAGAAATTTTCTATGATGTACTAAGGAGTAATATGTTTTCTTTGTGTTAATTTTACTTAGAATTTCTTGAGATTCCTAGATATGTCAGTTGATGTCTTTCCTCAGTTTTTCAGTCAATATTTTTTCAAATAGGAAGGCGCTTCATTCTCTTTTCCTTTCTTCTAGACTCTAATTGTACACGTTAGAACATTATATATCAGACCTTATATTACTGAAGCGTTTATTTTCTTTGCTATTATAGTTTTCAATTTTGCTAATTCTTCCTTTGGCTCAGTAGTTTGCTATTAGGGCCCATTCAATGAACTATACATTGCATGTTTGTTTGTTTCCTTTTTTTAGTTTTAGAATTTTCATTTAGTTTCTTATAGGGTTTTAAATTTCTTTACTGAAATTTTCTATCTTTTCACTCAGTTTGTCTGATTTCCCCCCTGAATTCCTTAATGTGCTTTGGTAGTCATTTTTAAATTCCTGTTAAAACCTAAATTTTTGTCATGTGTGAGAACTGACTCTATTGACCTTATTTATCCTTTGATTATAGGCCACCTTTTCTTGTTTCTTCATGCTTTTCATATTTTTTTCCTATTTTTTTTTTGCCAGGTATTGTGATTAGGGCTCATACAATCCATTTAATCAGAAGCTGAGCTGAGTCTTGGTTGGAACTTTGAGTAGTTATAGCTGACTTCTGGTTTCGAATGTCTTGAAGATGGAATCAAGTCCCTCCCTCTAGGAGACTTTTGCAGTACTGAGTACACAAGAGTTCTCTGTTTTTCAGAATTTCCTTAAGCTTCTCAGTGTCACTTTTTACTCAGCAAAATTCCTGTGTGGGAGAATTGGCTGTCAGGGAGCAGAATGGTTATATTAGGCAATTTTCCAGACTTTTCTGACCTGGGATAAACCTTATTAGGCTTTAGAAGCTCAAATGGTTTGTCCTTGTCCCTGAAGAACTTCACTGCCAGAGGTCATCTCACTCTTCTACCTATTTATGACCCTACCTTGGCAATTTCTCCTAAAGATGTAATGGTATTTATCCATATTCATCAATACTCATTTAGGAACAGCTTGTTCCATCTGTGAAATTTAGTTCAATTAAGCTTCTCTGTGTCCACAGTTCTTTGATGGTTTTAAATATATATAATTTAAGAAATTTATCCAGTGTTTTCTTCTTGCTACTGCAGGATCTATAACAAGCTTTTTATGTCTTATCTGGAAAGAAAACTCCGAGAAGACTTGGAAGTTTTCATTTAGTTTCTTATAAATCAGAAATATTTTTTTTAAAAAAAGATTTTTCAATCTTAGAAAAGCTAAAATGATAACCACTTAAGTTTTGATATCAAGATAGAGCATTTTTTTTGTAATGTGGTAAACCACATTGATTATTTTCAAATATGAAACCAACCTTGCATACAAGTGTAACTGAGGGAAAATATAAATAAACTCTAGCTTTACTTCCTTTTTCTTCTTCTTTTTTTTTTTTTTTTGGTACTGATTTAAAGTTAGGTAGTTAGTGTAGTTAGGTAAATCGGGTCTAATATCCAGTCTAATAAAGAAAATGAAGTGCTGTGTGAGCCCAGGGAACCAGAACTACATCTGGGGAATTGAAATGTTAATGTCTCCAAGTCCTCCACCTGTTTCCCACTTTTTGGCCTTCCCACCTGCAGCCTCCATCACCTGCAAGATAGAGGGAAATAAGGGAAAGGAATGTGGGAAGACAAAAGAAGACCTTAGATATAAAAGGGAGAAGACCTCCCCTTTCCACAGATTCTGCCTTTCGGGTCCCCTTCTTCCTGGGTGGAGAAGGGTGTGAGTTTTTTCTGCTATCCTTTAATCAAGCCTTCCACTTTCCGCTCTACACTTGTTTCTTTGGTGCTACACTTCAGTCAGTAACAATACCAGGGATTGAACTCAGGGGTGCTTAACCACTGACCCAGGTCTCCAGCCCTTTTTTATATTTTATTTAGAGATAGGGTCTCACTGAGTTGCTAAGTGCCTCACTAATCTGCTGAGGCTGGCTTTGAACTCCTGATTCTGCTGCCTCAGCCTCCTGAGTTGTGGGGATTACAGGCATGTACCACTGTGCCAGGGTCTTCACTTGCTTTTAGTTGTCTTCAAAAGTCACTCATTCTGAAGATCATGTTTCTGAACAACATATTATTAGTCTCCTACTAGCTTGGTTGTAGATGGCTCTTGTAGCTCCTGATGGTTTAAAACTTTTGATTTTTCCTAGCTCTCCTTATTCTCAAGTGAATGATAGCTTTTCATCTTAACGATCAACTTCAAGGTTAGCTATTCCTGTAAAAAGAAAATAAAAATATATGAGTCATAAAACTTAACTAATCAGTAACTTTTCTCTAGTTTTACAGAGTAATGGACATCTGATGGTCCTCAGATAACATCAAAGTTTTGGTCAAAGACTTGCTCATCTTGTTCTTTAATTGAGAGTGGAATAATGTTTAACTGTCAGAGAATCGATGTTTTTAATCTAAAAGAAGTCACAGGGACTTGCCTAGAAGATAAAAAGGTTAAATATTATTGCAAAGATGTTCTAGCAGAAAAGAGAAACAAAAACATGCACTGAGTAACAGAGATGGTTATCACGCCTGAATGCATGACTTAGCACACACCCTTCCAACTCATTGCCACTTGATTCTCCTTTTCCTCCCTATAAAAGCCCTTCCATGTCTCTGACTCCCTATGATGGTCTTTGTTTGGGGGATGGTAGCTTTCAACTCCATCTTTTCAGAACTGCCTTGAATAAACTGATTTCCTTCCCTTCAACTATTAGACCCAACTTTTGGCTTTTCAGTGGTGAGCAGGTGGTCTTAGGTCTGGTACCAGGAATAAGCTTCATTTGGATGTGATGTGTGCTTTTATATATCACTGTGTTTGCATTGCTAATATTTTAAGGATATTTTACACACATTCATAAAAGATATATAAGTATTTAATTTTTATTTTGTCTTAAGGTCCTTGATAGGCTTTAGTATCAAGGTTATGCAGGTCTCACTAAGTCATTTGAAAAGTATTCCTTGCTCTGTTATTCTCTGAAAGACTTCAAGCAAGAGTCATATTAATTGATTTTTAAATGCTTACTCAGGATTCTCTTCCACCTTTATCTCAATTTCCACAAACAATAAAATAATCATTTAATTTAACTCTGTTTCTGAAACATTTTGCTGTCTCAAGCATGTTTGAATGTTTCTTGAACTTTGAGATTAGGTGATCTAATTATCTTTAAAAAAATTTTAAAAAAGAATATATATATATAATAAAAATATATATATAGATGTTGATGTTCCTTTATTTTGTTCATTTATTTTTATGTGGTGCTGAGAACTGAACCCAGTGCCTCACACATGCTAGGCAAGTGCTCTACCACTGAGCCACAATCCCAGCTCCTGACTATCTTTTTTTTTAAACTGAATATTTCCTACAATCAATTAAGTTCAGATTCTTTCTTTTGTTTTAGACTGTCTTGCCATACTATCTAAAGATGGCTGTCTCTCCTTTGGCCTTTTGTCTTCCCACACAAATTATCTCTTCTCAGCCTGATGGAATGTATAGAGGAGGTCCATTCTGCATAGGTGTTTGTGGAACTCCCACAGACTTGGTTTATGCTACTGCCAGAGGCACTAGGATGAAATTCCTTTTTGTGAATGTGACTCTGATCCACTCCTGGGTGGAAGGCCATATGATTTGATTCCGAAATCTGTTCAAGAGTCTGGAAGGAGGTTCAATTTTAAGACTAGACTACTGTGACATTGTTGAGTATATTTAGTCTTTATTCCCCATTTCTTGACATGCAGCTCCTAAAACTCTTGGAATTCCCAGAAATACGAGTGCCTTTTTTAAATGTTAATGAGAGATTAACATAGCTGGTGTTTCCTGGGTAGCACAATGATGCATTTGGTTGCCAGGGAAACCCATCCTGTAACAAGAAGATTCAAACTTTCAGTCCTCCAACCCCTGGGGAGGGGAGCTGTGCTGAATGTTGATAATCAGTGATCAATTATTTAATCAAACTTGAATAGCAATTATGCTGACAAAAAATGTAAAGTCCTAAAATATATGTCTGGTGTCTACTTTGAAATCTATAACACAAATGAATACCTGCATAGAAATGGTGGGGTCAGCATTTAACATCAACACAAGCATTAAACAACCATGAACTAGATCAGACATTAAACAGCATCTGTCTACTATATCATCCACTCATATATCATCCACTCATCATGGTAATGAAAATCTGGTAGGAATTACTTAAATTTTCTAACTCTATCAGATAATGGAATTACATTTTCTTATGTAAAGAGAAAATGGGGAGGAAAGACAGTAGTAGAAAATTTGAAATATTTAAAAAGTAAACAGAAGAATCAGGAAATAGGTAGAAGAAAAATGATTATAAAGAAGAAGTAGTGAATAAAAACCAAAAGTAATAAAATGATGAAAGAGAGGAGGAAGGAACAGGAAAATTTGGATATTTGGGGAGAGTGAAGAAGGGATAATAAGAAGGTATGAAGAAACAAGCAAAGAAATGTAAGGTCAAACAACTCAAACCCACAGATAATTTTAACTCATCAAAGTCAAACTAAGGCTAAGTAATAAATGGGTATAAAGGGGGGGAGGGGGCAGGGGATTAGCAAAGATGGTGGAATGTGATGGACATCATTATCCAAAGTACATGTATGAAGACACAAATTGGTCTGAATATACTTTATATCCAACCAGAGATATGAAAAATTGTGCTCTATGTGCATAATATGCATTCTGCTGTCATATATTAAAAAATCAACAAAAAATGAAAGAAAATCATACACACACAGAATTTAAAAAGTAAAAATTAACATGAAGTAAAATTTTAAAAAAAGTAATAAAAAGATCGGGGGTAGGGATAGGGAAAAATAGTTAAAAATTCTTAATGAGAAATAAAGGACTTTTTCCATTGAGGTTTTAAAAACTGTTGGCAAGGATGGATTTTCATTGCTGATGCTGTTGTGCCCCTATTTGTATTGAATTTGGGGAGCCTCTGTAATCCTTGGGTCAAGGACCAGGAGTATGAAGTCCAGCACCATTGGGTTTCTTATTAAGCTGCCCTCTGGGTGCTCAGGAGCCAAAGTTGGGTGCAGTAGCTCTCAGTTTCCCGTCTCCCAGTGCAGGGTGGGATTACTGAGGGTGCTGACAGGTGGAATACTTCTGCAGTGGGCCTGGGCAGAGTTCTAAAATGGAAGTTCCAGCAGCTGGGATTTAATCTTGGCTGACCTTTGGAACTCTGAAGTGGGTATTGAGATTTGATCCACATCCCTTGTTCGGAGGGAGATGCTGATCTCTGCTAGATGTCTAGGTCTCAGGGGCTTCCTATAAATTCCACTATTGGGGAGTGGAGTCTCAACCTCCACAGGCCTCACATTCACCACTATGGGTGTGAATCGGCCAGGATCAGACCTGGGCTTGCCAACACTCCTGTCTGGCTGGTTATTGGCAATATCTCTTGTGGGACGCCGGCAATAGAGTGCTGTCTCCTTAGTGTTCCAAGCCCAGATCACCTTATTCACAATTCTTTCTGCACCTGTTTTAGTCACAAGGCTCCAGACATACTCTGGAATACATGATAGGTGACTTCTGGGTCAGGATTACAACTTCCTTATGTGCTTTCAATCTTCTGCCTCTGTCTGGCAACTGCTTTTATAAATGGTTCCTGCCCTGAAGACGCTCGTTATCACAGAACCATTTGCCTGTGGGCTGACCAATTTTGGTTGCTTTTTATTCAACAACTTTTTCCACGGTCTCTAGGTCCATTAATATCAGCCTCCTTTTCTACTCTATAGGTTTCCCCAAGCCATATTTTTTTCTGCTGTGCTTTCCTCTCTATATGCCAGTGCTCCTCCCCCCCCCCCCCAGCACCTGGAGCTACTGCCACCACCAGCACCTGGTGCTCTTCAACATATCACTTCTTATATTATGTCAGAAGTTTCCTACTTTCGGTGTCTCTATGGTTTCTTTTACTGTCCAATGTTGAATTTCAGTGAATTACACAACTTGCAGAGAAGCAATCTTCCTGTTTTTTAAATCTTGAGCTAAGGTAGTGCTGGGAAATTCATCCTTCCTCTAATCCTCCATCTTCTCTCACAAGGTTGTCTTTAAAAGCTGCCAGGGAGCTTACTGATTTTCGTGGCATACCTGTGTTGATAGCAGATTGACCTGGATCTACTATTTTCTTCAATGTTTCCAAGGAGGTTAACAAAAGCCAGCCGTCACCACAATCCTCAGAATTACCATTGCTTCTAGACTTTGAAGTGCTAGAGTTAATGCTCTCTTAAGTGCTTCTACTCCATCTGGAACTCATCCCAGTCCACCAGGGAGAGTCCTAGTGATAGGGTGCTATCTGATCCCAGAATTCCACAAAGGTCTGACTTCTGAGTCTCCTTTAGTACCAATGGACTTAATTTTATTCCCTGAAAGCAGAACCTGGAGCAGAACTTTGAGGAGAAAGGTAATTTACTCAGGAGTTGATCTTAAGAAGAAGCAAGAAGTAGGAGGATGAAGACCAAATAAGGGAGGATTGCAGAGACTGCGGCTATAAGCAACGAGAACCCGATTTCTCTAGATCTCCTGCCCACTGGGCAGCGTGGTGAAGGCTTCTTGAGCTGTCCCAGCTCTCATGCCTTTCTGTGGAGGGTTAGCTCTGGGGACTTGAACTGTCCTGTGATTCCAGTATCACTTGAACAAAGACAGAAGGAATTTTTGTCATGGGAGAAGGCCCTGGGGGCAGAAAAGAGAAAGTCAAATGGCTCCCACATGCTTCAGGTGGTATTCTACCAGAGCAAAGTGAGGCTGGGCCTGCACAGAACTGTCTAAGGCAGCTATGACTTACGCCAGAAGTGGGCTGAGGTTTTGCAACAGGGATGAAAGATTTCACCCTTATCATTGTCATAGTCATCATCATCATCAATGGCTAAACCAGCTGTAAAACAAGGCTAGGGTATTGCTAAGAATAGAGACATCAAGGGCTGGGGCTATAGACATCAAAACAGTGCATAATAGGTGAGGAGAGAATGATTCAAACATTTGGGAATAAGCAGGTCCACATGGAAGAAATGATATTCTGTGAGATCTTGAAAGATAAGTAGATTTCATCAGATGAATAATCAAAGCCAAATGTTATCAGAGAGGAAAATTAACAAACCCTGGATGCAGTGGTGGGTGCAGTGTTGGGATAGTGATGGTGCTGGGGTGGAAGAGAGCGAGGGGTGCAACATGGAGTTTCAATGATGGGGGTGCAGAGAGGTGATGGTTTGGAATGGTAGGATGGAGCCAGAGGAGAAAAGATGGAAGGGAAGGTGCTGGGGAAGGAGACTGACCAAATTGTATTATGGGACTGTGGGAAGGTGGTGTAACGCATCCCACTGTTACTTTTAATTATGATGCACCAATAATTTTTACAAAAAGAAAATCAAGTTACAGTGTTTGAGTTCAACATAAATGTGAGATGGCTTTGAAGAAACAGATGACAAGAAGGAAGCTCTAAGATTCACAGCTCTGGATCCACATGGGGTGAGAGGCATTTCTAGGTGACCAGTTTCCATCACCCTTCTGTTGTCCTGTCCACCTCCAGCCTGGTTTTTCCGTGAGGCAGCTGCCATTCCCTGAGCCTTCAAGGTTCCTTTAGCCTCCCCTTAGGAGAATCCAGAAGTCGGCTTTGATCTCCTGTGCTTATCAGCAGGGGTATATTTGTGTAGGTTTCAAAACCAAACCTTAGAGTAAGATAGCTCTTATCTCGGTTTTCTATGCCAGGGCTTCAAAAGGGGAAGGAAACAGGGGGAGGAAGGAGAGGAGAGAAAGGGGAAGTACTGGGGGCTGAATTAGAGCCAATTATATTCCATGCTTTTATAATTACGTCAAAATGAATCCTAATGTTGTGCATAACTAATAAGAAACAATAGAAAAAGAGCAATCCTGGAGAACAGGAAGAGTTGATCAAAGGTCTATGTTTCTCAGTGACTCTCCAGTCCACTGATCTGTGCTACTGATGGGGACATGAAGATCCCAGGAGGAGATGTTAGTTTCCTGAAGATGAGGTGATTTTTCACTGCCAGGGTCAGAAGAAGCCAGTCCATCCTCCCTGATTTCCCTATTGCCCTTTATTTCCTACTCTCTCTCCTCAAATTGCAAATCCTGAAACTTAAGGGCAGAAAAACTGGGCTCAAGCCTTAGGTATGATTCTTCTTAGCCTTGTGATATTTAATTGCATTAAATTAGGCAACAGATACAAAGCATTTAGCCTGGTGTCTGATATCTATAAGGCATTCCACAAATGATAGCTAGCACCTTTGTTTCTTGATACATCCATGTTTCCCAGAATATAAACCCTATATATTAAGGGACATCTGAGATAATCAGAGGTGATAACTAACCAGAATAGCAATAGAAGATATATAATTAGGAAGCCATTTCCTCCACAGTCCTCTTTCCATTCCAATTTTGTAGAAGAGATAAACTCTGATTGGTGATAGTATCTCTTTTATATATGTCTAATGCTGGTTAATTTGACAAAAAGAAAACACCTAACCCCTCTGATTAATGGTAAATAATTACATCTAATTCAATCCAGTAAACTCAGTTCTATTCAGTAATTTAAACTGCCTACTAAGGAAGCACAATCTCTTTCAAATAAACCCACAGCCTCTCAGATTTGCTTCCTCCTCCACCAACTTTTCTTTCCAAGATGGCGTCTGGCTACCCAAGTTGGGGGTAGTTTATGTGTCCACATGAGTAGAAGAACAGAGGGCACCTGTATCACTTCTTGCAGAGGTTCTTCTATTGTTGTGGTCTCCATAGCAAGTTTTCCTCTAGCCTGGTGTTCCTGAAAACATGACGAATTCTAAAAAGATGGGATCCTGGTCTGTCTTCTTGTCTTGATCAAAGCCCACTGGCCCTCCGTACCCTAATTAGCTTTCAGCACAATGATCCACCCCAGGTCATGCTGTGGTTCCACTCTCTTCTGAAGCCCAAGAAGCGTATCCCCTCCTGGAGCCTGTACTCCGTATTCCCTCCTCCTCATCCAGCTCCCACCAGATCTGCAATCACTTCCAAGTTCCTTTCAAGGCCATGTGGTGATGTCTGAAAAATAGGGGACCCAAGGGAGGTGGGAACATCTTCTCAGATCTTTCTTTCTCCAACTACTTCTACCTTGCTGTGTCTGCCCCAGGTCATCTCAAAGATGACCCCCAAGAGATGACCCCAAGGTCAGCACCTTGGTGCTGCCTCCTCCTGGGTAACCAAGGCTTCCTTGTGCTCTATATAACTCCATTGCTCTATACCTGAGGTGAGGTAGGCCATCATGGGGGAAGAATGTGGTGGAGGAAATTAGCTCAGGAAAGAACACAGAAAGTAGAGAGAGAGCTCTGCTCAACAAGGGTAAAAGACAAGTTTTGAAGGCGCACCCCCAGTGACCCATTTCTTCTATTGACACCCTACCTGACTATAGTTACCACCCAGTTAATCCCAATCAGTGGATTGACATACCGATTATGTTAAAAGCTTTCATAATCCCATCCCTTTACCTCTAAACTTTCTTGTACTATCTCACACATGAGCTTTTGGGGACATCTCATATGTAAACCAAATCAGTTCCCTTCTCCTTTCTAAGATCCATAGTATAGAAGAGGCAGATTTTCAACCTTGTCTGTTTTGGGGATCCTCTCTCTATATACATGCCCTATCAATTCACCATAATGGTTGCCGGGGAATGGGGAATGACTTTGTGGTATAGAAATGTTGAACATATTTCTCTTCTCTTCAAAACACTATCCTCATTGCATTAGGTACATAAAGTCTTCCTTGATAATAGTTGCTTAAAATGTCAATTTTTAAAAAACACCAAGTAAATGGATAGTCAAGTTGGTAGGGAAAATGACATAAATTGTGAAGATAGGTCAATGACAAAGTTTTGGGAACCACCAGGATGCATGGGCAAAGCTGAGATGGACATTCAGATGAAACATTCTTAAATGGAACATTCCTAGGTGGAAGGAATCATATTCTTCTTTATAGCTTTTTAAAAGCCAGGATGTAGGTGGGTTTTAGTAGGCTAGATTAAGACTCCAGTCTAGCAAACACTATTAACCACCTGTGATCAGAAAATGAGCTGAGTGCTTTGATGTCTACAAAGCTATGAAGGAGGTTGGATTTGATCATTACACTGTATACATGTGTTAAAATATCACTGAATCCCATTAATTGCAATTAATACATGTTAAAAAATAAAATATTTTTAAAAAACTCTATTTGTCTTTGATCCTCTCAATGGCGAACATGTCTGTAAATATGCAGTGAAATATTTTTATGCTCAGTGCTGAATCTAAGCAAGGAAGCCCTGCCAGTAAACTGGAAACATTTCAGAAATTACCACACATCATCCAATCACCCCAAAAGATCCACAGTTACCTCAAAGGTGGATGGTTTGAACATCCAGACAGTTAATATAAACAATCCCTTTCTTTAGATCTAACGCATACATCCTTCATAGGGTCTGTCATCCACTGTTGGTCACTACGCTTCAGGGGAAATTTGAAAGATTTTCAAGGTTAATTAAAACTATAAATAATATTTTTTTGCCAAATTCAGAATCAAACTCTCCTGTAAGATAAGATTCCTCTGAAGTCGTCTTTCCATAATTTGTGGAACTTTCAGCAGTGTATGAAGAGCAGAGATGGAATGGGGAAAGGAGGATTATTTACCAGAGGACAAAGGTTTATGAAGTATCTGCCTTAGGAAAGTGCATTTGTATCCTCTTGTTTCTGGCCTTAAGGAACGTCTTCCCTGCTAGACGCACAGACTTCTATATCCAGTAGGCACAGAACGCCTTCTGTGGCTCCCCATATAAGATCTCATGAGATGATTCTTTTGAGAGATAGTCCCTTTATTTTATTGATGCTTTCCAACCTCATTATTGCCTTTGTTAAATTCTAGGACCCTGTCCCCAAATCTCCAGGGGGTAGGGCTTATGAGTGCATTTTCAACAAGTGTTCCTGATAATTAGGATCTGCCAGTCCAGCCCCCAAGCATTTGAAAGCCCTGTTGTGAGCCCTTTGCTAAGTGAGACAAGGAGCCTGTTGGGCTGCTGGGGGTAGAGTGGTAATGCTTCTGGGTCCTTCCTTGGATTCTCTATCACCCATCAAATCCTTCTGAGAGCATGAACTTATATTGGAAAGAACATCGTGATGCGATGAGTACCCAGAATGCTGAGTACAGATCCTGGCAGAACCAATTCTCTGGGCCGGTTCACTTCTCTGGGCCTAATTTCTGTATTCAAACTGGGAAACCTGGGTTTGATTCGAATTGCAGAGGGCTGACCCAAGACACAATGCAAGCCACTTGAAATGCTACGTTGAGCTCACATTGTGATTTTTTTTTTTTGTTTTGAAATTGAAGCTACATTTAAAAACCAAGAGATGTTACTGACTTCTAGTTTGACCCACCTACACTGTCACAGGACAAATGTTTACTGAAGCTGAGAAGTCACTGCCCCTTTAGACAAAGTATATATTATCAAGTATTCCACAGTCTCCACCATTCCCAATTGTTCCTCCCTAGGAAGCTTCATTCATTCACTGTTTTTCGGCCTTCCTGGCCCCTGGAAGTAGCCAAGTTTGAGGTCCCTGATTTACCAGATCCTAAAAGTCTAAAGCCTACCAAATGCTCTTCCCTAGTACAAGAGTTAATCATCAACTGCTTCTTATGTAAATCAGAACAGGAAAGTCTTGCTTGGTGAAAAATCCTTTGGAGATCTTGTTCTGGTACTATTCTTTATGTATTCTGTGTCCTCTGTTTGTCTGCTCAACATCTGCTTACTATCAAGAAGCCCTTTCTTGTCCAATCTGAAGCTCTCCAAGGCCAGCAGCGGAGTTCATGCAGGCCAGCCAGATGACTGGTGATTGGGTATATCCAGGTCAAGCCCTAATTTGGGCCATTTGGATCCTTGCAACCATCGTCAGGGGTGAGATGTTCAGTGGGAGAGGAAGGCTCGGAGAAGATGGGAGAGAGGGATGGTTTTCCATTGTAGAAATGAAATGATTTCTCAGGAGTCTCTGAGGGCCCATGTAAGTAAGCCCTCTGGGCCCCAAAGTCCTGGTGTTGCTGAAAGCCTGGAAGCCTCCATCCTAGGGGCAGGTAGAGTGTGAAAGACCCTGGTCCTGCCTTGGGCTGTTCACACTCTGAAAGGAGACACATCATTCTGGGAACTGGGGAGGGATGTGGTACGGGACCTGTGCTTCTGGAGTCTTGACTGTGAAGATGGGACTTTCATGAACATAATAACATCATAACAAGTAGTGTCAAGACACTCAGATCTTGCTCACTAAGTCCTGGGAAGTTTCCTTCCCATGGCTCCATAATTCTTGCAGAAAATGAGACACTTGCACACCCAGAGTCCCGAGGTGCCATGTTTAAGCACCTAGAACTGGATGAGTTGATTTCAGGGGGCATCCACATGAGGTATTTCTTATTCATTAGCAAATATTTATTTTCAACACGTATCTACAGCATCCACCTAACTCATCAAAACCACAGTCCTATAGATGTTATCTCCTAGGATTCCTCTAGGTTAAACTTTAAAAGGAGTTTTTAATTTTCAGAAAAATAAGCAGCCGTAGCTGTACAGGTGATGCATAGACATGCCAGCCACAATGCCCTGGGTGCAGACATGATGAAGGGGCGGGACCTTGGGCAGATGATTTGGCTGGGTCCTGGCATCTACAAAGCCCAGCTGGTGTCAGTCCTACAGAAAGGAAAAGCCTTGGTGCAGAAGGGGGACCCCTCCCAAATTTTGTGGCTTATTGATGGGCTTCCAGGGGAATCTGAGTCAGTGCTCTGGTGGGAAGGAAGAGAAGGATACGGATTCTTGGAGAGGGCATCCAGCTACTCCTGTTGCAGGCCTCTGGGTGGAGAAGGAGCATTCCCGAGGGGACCCTGGCTTCCACCGATTCCCTCTCTCTTCCCACCTAACCCCTCATTCTTTCCATCTGTTTCTCAGGGGCCATGGCTGAAATGCCAGAGAGGATCACCAGCATGGGATGGGTCAAGGGGAAGCAAGTCTCTGTGCTGGGAAGCCAAGTGCTTGTGAACGTGTTCCTTGGGATCCCTTATGCTGCACCCCCTGTGGGACCCCTGCGATTTACGGACCCTCAACCTGCAAGTCCCTGGGATGGCTTGCGTAATGCCACCTCCTACCCTCCATTGTAAGACTAGGCTTAGTTCTCTAGGTGGCCTGTGATTCTGGGATTTGGGGGCAGATCACTGACAGGGCAATGAAGGTCATGTAACCCAGGGGACAAGAAGGGAGAACACTGAGGATTAGGAAGATGAGAAGGAGGAAAAGAGGGCCACAGACCTGAACCTTTGCTTCAGCAATCTCGGGGCTTCCACACTGGGTGACCACCAGGACAGTGGAGGCATTGTTAAAAATGTATGTAATCCTGAGTCTCCCTTCCCAACTTCCTGAGTCAGAACATCCTGAACTGGACCCCAAAATATGTGCTATCTGAAAGCTCTCTAGGCATTCTGAGTACCAACCAGAACTTAGAAGTGCTACAGTGGGCTCCTTGAGTCTTTTGGTCAGAAGGAAACTGCCCACGTGTTTCCAAATGACCTCACCTCGTCTCTGGAGTCAGAGAAGAACTACACGAGAGGGATTTTAGCTCACATATTTAAAACTGTTCCCAATGCAATGCCTGGCCCATAGCGGAATCCATAAATACCTGTGGGATGATCAGAATCACATAAATGGCACTGATGCAAGGACTGGAAGGTGAGGAGCTCCCAGTCGCTGCAGGGTTTGAACTTGCATGGATAATCAGTCACCAGGTTAATGGTGGAGGAGATGAAACTTCTGGGTGGGGAGTCAAGACTTTAAAATCCCTAAGAATCTTCTGATTCTTCAGATTTTGTGAAGCCCTAGGTTGGACTACATTAATTCCTGGTATTAAGGTCACAGGCCAAAGGAATACGTTGGAGCTGGATGCTTCCTAAGCCACAGAAAATGACCTCATGTGGCCAGGGTCTGAGAACACTAAGACAAAAGTCATCTGTTCATTGGTTCATTGATTTAATATCCATTGAGAACCAACTCAGTAACTGGCTCTCCATTGCCCTGGGGATGTCAACAGAGAATTATAGATGTTCCTCAACTTATGGCGGGTTATGTTCTGGGAAGCCCACGTAAGTAAAAGGTACATTGAGTACATCTAACCTACAGGACGTCATAGCTCAGCCACACAGAACACTGAGGAGTATGGTTTGTTTCCACTGTGATTATATGGCTGACTGGGAGCTAAGGCTCACTGCCATGGCTGAACTGCAGATATCTAACTCAGGGAATGATCAATCTGAAGTATTTATTTATTTATTTATTTATTTATTTATTTATTTATTTATTTATTGGTACCAGGGATTGAACTCAGGGGCTGAGCCACATCTCCAGCCCTATTTTGTGTTTTATTTAGAGACAGGGTCTCACTGAGTTGCTTAGCACCTCACCTTTGCTGAGGCTGGCTTTGAACTCCTGATCCTCCTGCCTCAGCCTCCCGAGCTGCTGGCCACTGTGCCCGGCTCTGAAGTACGATTTCTATTGAATGCATATTACTCTTGCACTATTGTAAAGCAGAAAAATCATGGGTATGGAACTATTGTTAGTTTCCCTCAAGAAGGGTGGTCATGGAAAGATATAAATAACATTTTGTGGGGAGATGAAAGAAAAGGTGACAAAGCAACTACAGGGATTAGAGAAGGGTATGGAGGGAACATGGAAAACTCAGCTAAACTTTGAGGAAAGCTAGGAGGTAGCTTTGTTGAAAACTGTGAGGCCTGAATTTGTGATAAGCAACATACAAAAAGGCAAAGACACCTACCAGGGGTAGTCTGCAGTGATGGCTTCCCATCACCCATACTGTGGAGTATTCTATTAACAAAACAGCTAATATTAATTGAGCACTTAGTATAGTAGAAATAGTCACACTTGCAACACCACTAAACCTGTACAGAGGTGACTAATACAGAGTCCTGGGTTTTAGCTGCTCACAGTTGAGTTGGGAAAGATGATAATGTTCATGGACAACCCTGGGACAAGTTCTAAAGACAGAACACATAGAATGTGAATGTTTCCAAAGAAAAGTTATGGTCAAACTGGAGAAATCTCAGAAAGCTTCTCAGAGGAGGTGGTCCTTGGCCTGAATCTGAAAGGAAGGGAAGAATGTAAGCTGGCAGATATATCCAGGCAGAGAGAGCTTGAACAGAGCCTGGGTGCTGGGGTCCTCCTGCAAATCTACCTCAGCTGGTTCTTGGTAGGGGAGATATGGAAATATCCCTTTGCTCCTCTGGGGAATTAAAAGCAGCTGTGGAGCAAAGCCTTTGATAGCCAACCCACTGTCCTGCCTGCCACAATCTGGGAACTTGCTGAGCTAGTTTGAGTGTTTGTGTGTCCATATCACAGTGGTGGGTGTGTGCGGTCAATGGTACAATCACTTGGCGGAATGTGCTTTCCTATCTAGGGACCAGATCAAAGAGAATAATAGTTTGCTTTGAAAACTATGGGGGTTGAGGACCATTGGACCTTGTACCAATAGCTCCCAGGTACCTCCCTTGCTCAGAGAAGATGGCCAGGCCTCACTGCTGGTCCCTCCTAGGCAGGGTTTGCTGATAGTACACCTGGGGGCTTTTCTCTCCCTTTCTCCAAGGTGCTTCCAGAACACAGAGTGGCTGTTATCACATCAACACTTTCTCAAGGTGCATTATCCCAAATTTGGAGTGTCGGAAGACTGCCTGTACCTTAACATCTACGCGCCAGCACATGCTGATGGGGGCTCCAATCTCCCTGTAAGGCTCCCTGCTACACCTGGGGCTCCGGCTGGCAGGTCCTTGGTCTGGGATTCAGGCAGGTTGACGGGGCATCTGGAGTCAAACCTAGCCTCACGCTGTCTTGAAAAGTCATTGTATCGATAGATCCACTTCGTCATCTTTTCTGATTGCCAGTAGCTTGGCCTTGGATTTCTATTTCTTTTTCCTCTCCATTGAGTATTGAATGATCCATAAACCTTCTGGAAAGACACGTCTTGAAACCATTCTTTCTTTAATTTGAGAATTCCCACCCCACCCCTGAGGATTTTTTTTTTTTAAACAGAGGATTATAACATCTTCCAACTCTTATGTTTTCCATTAAGACAGTCAGGTTAAGTATATCATTTAAGAACGTAAAAGATCCCTGTAGAAGGGAGTAGGGTGGGAGGTTCAGGGTTATGTTTTTTAGCCACACCCACCCCTTAGCCACACCGTCCACACCCAGCACCGATTCTCCCCATAGCCATGGCTCTGCAATGGGAGACTCATTCTTCTGTGTAGTAACAGCAGCATCTAGTGAGAGCTCCCTATATGCTAGGCACCGATGGTGCTTTATGTCACTTCATTCCTACAATAACCCAGTGCATGAGGACAATCGGACCCATTTTATGTCGAGGAAGATGAGGCACAGGAAGTGAATAAGTGACTTAGTCTGGTGCACACACACTCATGGCAGGGCTGGGTCCTGGCATCAAGGTCCATGCTGTGTCTGGCTGTACTTTCCCTCCATGGCTTTCTTCTCTTTTCTTGCCCATGAGTTACAGTCTCGGACATGAACGGAAGAGAACGGAAGGGAGACTTCTAGAAATAGTGATAACACCATCTGAATAAGGTTTTATGCTCCCTGAGCCCAATTTTTCTCATCAAGATAAAAGGTCAGACCCTACTTAGAAGGAAAAGTGAGATCTTCATAATTCCCTAAGGAAAAAAAAATCCCAACTTTCATGGGAGGGGATGTGGGTGCCTGGTGGCTGAGCAGAGTGTTCCACTCTCTTCCTTAGGTCATGGTGTGGTTTCCGGGCGGTGGCTTCCAGAGCGGCTCAGCCTCCATCTTTGATGGGTCTGCCCTGGCTGCCTATGAGAATGTGCTGATCGTGACCGCCCAGTACCGGCTGGGAATATTTGGCTTCTTCAGGTGAGTCTCCCCAGGTGACTGACATTCCAGATCCTCAAGAGACAGTTGTGCAGTAGCCATGAGCAGTGTCCAAAAACCTAGAGGGAATGAACACATTTGGCCCTCATTAGTTCGGTAATTTTAGCAGCTATAACAGATAAACCTCCAAGCCTTTTAAAACATAAAAAATCTCAAGTAAAGTCCATGTGAATATTCATGATTGACAGACATCCTTCCACATGGGCAGTCAGGGACCACCTGGGTTCTTTCCTTCTTGTGGCTCTGATACAGATTCTCTAGGGCCCAGATCTGCACTTGGCCAGCAGATGGAGCAAGAGAATGGAGGATCGCCTGAGGGCGGCTTTCCTGGGTCAGCCTGAAGGTGGCGCTCATCACTTCTGTTCACATACCACTGGGCAGAACTCAGTCCTTTGGGGACCACAGCCAACTGCCAGGGAGATGTGGAATGTAGCTCAGCCCTGAGATGTGGAAGACAGACAAGTTGTGTGAGCAGTTAGTAGTGTCTACCATAAGACCCCACTTCAAGGCCTCCCTGAGACTAATTCCTCCATGGCACTGGCCTTCCTTCCCCGTGTATATACCTGTCATGTATTTGGACACTCCCTGTGAGTCAGGTAGGATACCATGCACCTGCCTTGTGTTATTTCAACTCACCCTTAAAATGATAGTACGAGGAAGGTTCTGATGTTATTGCCATTTGACAGCTGAAAAATGAAGGTACAGAGAAGTGATAGAACACGGCTGGTCTCTTGATTGCCTGTATTATCCTGCCTAAAACATAGCAGTCTAAATCCAGGATGCAATGTGAGCAAAGAGAGGTAGGGAGAGGTGGGGCCATGGTGCTGTTTGGAGGTGGCTGTCACCCACTGTGGAGAAGGCAGCAATGATTCACATAGGAATCCTATCCCCAGACACTCATAGGCAAGTCGGGGAGATGACGCAGGGATGCTCATATCCACATTTGCAAAACAGGAGTAATTGTCCAAGAGTGAGAGCAAGGGGGTGTGGAAATGAGGAAGGAGATTCCAGGGATCTGGGAGCTTCTGCAGAGAGGTGGCATTTAAGTTGTGCCTTAAAGATGGAGTTGGATTTGGGGAGGAGAGTTTGGGTGTCTGCTTAGCAAAGAGTTCCATAGAAGACTGAATCATAAAAATCACACTAAATACATTTATGACCCTGTGCACCTGTGTCACTGGCAATCTTCCCAATAACCATAGAGAGTGGGCACTGTTATTCTCCTTTCTATTAACCTGGGAACGTTGAGCTTCATCCAGTTAAGTGACTTGCCCAAGATCATCCAGATAACGAATGACCAGGCTCTGACTCCTGTGCTAAAGGCTGAGGTCTTAACCATTAAGTAAAATGCTTCTCAGGATACACAGAAAGGGAGGGATGGAGACCAATGTGGAGCCCACCAAAGAATGGAGGTAAAATTGCAGATCTTGGAGAGATCTGTGAGTGAGCAGGTGTAGGAAGAACCATCCCAGAGGTCATAGGCAGAGAAAGGAACCCAAGGGGGGATCAGTTCAGGGGAGAAAAAAGTGATCCTGAGATTGCTCAGGTTCCGGTGTGCACTGCATGGATGTTTTTGGTTCTGTGGCATATTCCCTTGTACCCTCAGAACAATCCCCTCGGAGTTGTTCATTCATTCTGGGAAACAGGCAGCAGGGGCAGCGACATGGGGCGTGGTTAGGAGCATGGACTCTGGGGCCAGACTCATTGGATCCCAACTCTCCAACGTTCTAGCTCTCTCTAGCAAGGGGATTTAACCTCGGTGCCTGAATTTCCTAGACTGTTTGAGAGAGATTATGTATCCATCAGTATCCTGATGGCAGGCTTCCATACTTCATTAAAGAAAATGAGCATGAGCTTTGGCTGTGGACAAATGTGGCCACTGCCCAAGGCACCCCCAGATGTGGAGGGAACAGAGTGGTGTGGTGAACGTTCAGATCTCTCCACTGCACCCTCAGGCACCTGTCAAAGCCTTCCACTGAGAGCACACAGCTTAAGCCTGGCCTGTGCAAGTCCTAGAGGGCCGCCTTTTAGGAACAGGGCAGAGAAGGCCCAGAGAGACAAAGAGGAAAAGATGCAGAACTACCTGCCTCTCAGATTGTGACCAGAATTAGCCACAAACCCCACAGAGCAGTGTCAGACATACCCTGCTTCTGTGGTGATTGCCATTATTGTTACTAACTTTGTCGTTCATTGGAATCTCTGTGCCCAGGAAGACCTTGAACAATTGGTACAGATCAATCTCAGCAGCGGGAATCTTCTGGATTCCAGGGATTCAGGGAACCTAGGAATTCTCTGGAATCATGTTTCAACATTGTATGTTTCTTTTTTCCTGGGGTGCATAGTTTTCACCAGGTTCTCACAGAAACCCAAATCCCAACAAAGGATAAGAACTAGGCCTGGTTTCCCCAGCTTCTCCCAGCTGACACCTGCCCACAGGCTCTCTGAGAACTTGGGGCTGCAAGAACCAGTGGCCGACTAAAAATTCTCACTCTGCCTCTTGCCCCCCCAGCACACAGGACCAGCATGCCTCAGGGAACTGGGCCTTCAAAGACCAGGTGGCTTCTCTATCCTGGATCCAGGAGAACATCATGTTCTTTGGTGGGAATCCTGGCTCTGTGACCATCTTTGGAGAGTCAGCTGGAGCCATAAGTGTTTCTGGCCTGGTGAGTTTTCTGCTTTGTGACTTGAGTGAACCTTGGTGGGGAAGGTTAGAAGAGTGAGGATGATGACTGACTTCAATTTAATTGGTGCCTTCACTTTGACAAACTACCCGAGACAGGCTCCTGTATAAAGTAAGAGGTTTATTTGGCTCACAGTTTCAGAGGCTCAAAATGAAGGATCAGGCAGCCCCCTTGGTTGGGCCTTTGGGAAGGGTGGTGGACAGCATCACATCATGGCGGAAGTGCACGTAGGAGGAAGTCTTACATCTCAAAACCAGGAAGCCAAGAGAGCTTGGTGGGGTCAGGCTTGCTCCATTATAGCAACCCTCTGGTGAGAACTGACTTAATCCCTTCCAAGGGCAGGGCTGCTAGTGACCTCCCACTGGCCCCACCTCTGAAAGCTTCCATATGATACCAGTTTTCTGATACTGCCACCCTGGGGACCAAGCTTCCAACACCATATCCACCCATAGTCCAAACCATAGCATTGTTCAGTAGAAAAACAGAGCTAAGCATGAAATTACAAAAGATGCGTATGAACATTTTGTTTTAATTGAAAAGACAAAAATGCACATCCCTCACCATGGTTTTATACAGAGTGCTGTTATTATTATTTATGATTTTGGTTGTTGTTGCAGAACTGGAGATTGAATCCATGGGAGCTCTATGACTGAACTACATCACTAGCCCTGTTTTATTTTTTATTTTGAGACAGGATCTCAATCAGTTGCTGAGGCTGGCCTTGATCTTGTGAACCTCCTGCCTCAGCCTCTCAAGTTGCTGGGCTTATGAGTGTGCACCATCATGCCTAGCTAGGGTATGATCTTTTCAGAGATGGTCTGCTCACTAGAGTTCCTCTTACATGAGCCATACAGGCTGGGCAAGTCCTTTGCCACTGAGCTACAACCCCCAGCCCTTCTTAAAATTTAATTTTGAGACAGGATCTTGATTAAACTTGCAATCTTCCTGCCTCAGTCTCCTGAATCTCCGGGATTATAGGTGTGTGCAGTTTTCATTTATTAACAATGAATGTAAGCTTAAAGATGTTGGCAAAGTAGTCTTGCAGCAGCACATTCGGGAGGTTTTTTTTAACTTCCTCCCATCTATTTTACTCTTCTCTCGTCTATACTTAGGGTGACAAAGATACTTTTTGGCCACTCATCTTTTTCAAGGTTTTCTTCCCAGACATAATGTCTTCTTTTTACTTGTATAGCCAAATGGTTTCCATAAGAGCTCAATAATTATGTATAATTAGAATAACAAGTGCAATTGACAAAACAAGTTTGGGAGCAAACACACCTGATGCTCAGCAAACAGAAACATACAGAGGTGCTAGAAGAAGGCCCATTGGCTCTGAGTGGCCAGCATTTCCTTGGCATAAATTAGCACGTCAGTTACAGAAATTGTTTACATGGCAGGGGGTTAAGAAAGCTTCTGCTGTATAGCCCTTGACAATATTTAAGTTATTTTTATATCGTCAAAGTTGCCTTTTAATGCAGACAAGATTAACCTAACTTTACCTATAGGACAACCACCACCTTCATGATTGAAATTGGACCAGGCACTGCGTGAAGACTTCTAAATTGTCTATTTCCCCTCCTCCTCACAACAGTTCTGTGATCTAGGCTGAGTTTCAACTCTAGTTCAACAGTGGAGTAAATTAGTACTTGGAAATATTCTTAACTTGTCTAAAATGACCCAGCTGAGAAGTGAAGGAGCTGGAACTCATGTACTAGAATGTTTGACTGAAATGTTTATGAGGAACCAGAGCCCAAGAGAGGTTAAAGAACTTGCCCAAAGCTTCACATCTATTCTTGAGTCTGACACCAGGGCTCTTTCTCCCACTCTGAGGTTAGAGCCCTTCAGGAGGGATGGATGGTGTGCAGGAAGGGTGGGGATCCCCAAGATAATGTTCCCTGCATGTCCTGTGTTCTCTCTCCAGATTCTGTCCCCCATGAGCAATGGCTTATTCCACAGAGCCATCATGGAGAGTGGAGTGGCCATCATCCCATACCTGAAGTCCCAGGATGTGGAGAGAAAGGAGGATGTAGGTATATGGTAAACGCTTCCTGCCCCCAGCTTAAGATCTGGTGTATGTCAAGCCACCTTCTCATTGTGCGCCTGGTTTTCCTCATGGGCCATGCCCAAGGACCTTGTGCTGGCCTCAGTGGGACCTGTTTCTCCATGGAAGACCTGGCTCAGCAGCAAAGGGATCCAGATACTGAATGCAACATCACTGTTGCACCTGAGTGTGTGTGTATGTGTATTACAGGTCTCACATCTTGTCCACTATTATCTCCCTGAGGACATAATTCAGTTTTGTGAGTCTATGCAGATCATCTTTTATACCTACTCTACTCTATAGGGAATGGCAATGTAGACTACTGTGTTAAGAAAGATTCTGAGGCTGTTTCCAACTCAATGGGAAATAACACTGTGACTGACCATTGGTGTTGGGCATGGGATTTTGAAGGGGGTGAGGTGGGGCGTATGTCCCCAATATTTGCTATCTGTCATCTTGTCTTAGCTCCCTACTTACAGTAAGGACCTGAAGAACAAGGTTTCTCTGTCCTTCATGCCTCAGGCATAATGCCTGGTATATACTAAGCAACCAAAAATGTTTGCTGAATGAACGAAGGGGTGATTGGATGAACTGGCCCATTCAACACACATTAATCAAACACCAGGCTACGGAGCTGTTCCCCGAGTAGTAATCATCTTAGAGGTGCCTGTCTCTTTTTATTTTTATATATATTTTTGAGATGAGATATTTCTGGTTTCCAACTCCTGAGCTCAATTGATCCTTATGTTTCAGCCTCCCAAGTAGCTGGGACTATGGGTGTGTACCACTATGCCTGACATATAGGATGCATTTTCTTAAATATCACATAACCAATAACAGTGAACTCAAAACACAGAAATGTGGAATCACAAAATTGTGAAAATACTCTTGACACAGTTACTTTCAGTTTTCACATGTATTTATTCATTTATGAAACATTGATTGAGTGCCTACTATTTTCCCAAGGCCCTGTGGGTTTATCAGTGGGGAAAGGATGTATAAAACTTGAGAAGACTGATATTTTTATCACAGGTTTCTTTTTTTTAACCTGGTGTCTGTGGGTAGGTGTGGGAGGTGGTCCTTGAATGCTTCAATAGCATGAAGACTCTAGACGCTGTGCACTCTCCCCTGCTAAAGTATTTGCAGCTTACCTTGAATTCTCAGAGTATCCATGACTCCTAGAAGAATAAGCAAGGACAAATTCTACCATTATGGAGGGTTCAATGACAGGGCAATGAGCTAGGCAAGGAAGTGGGGGGATCCCTGGGGTGACAGGAGGTTGTAGGAAGAAGGGGTTTGCGGGGGATGCAATGGTCTGACAGAAAAGCCATTTCAAGAGGAAGGACCTGGGCCTTGAAGAAAGAGAGTGGATAAAAGTAAATAGAAACAAACACAAAGTTTTAAATACAAAACATGGAAAAAAGTAAAAAAAAAAAAAAAAAAAAAAAAAGGAGAAGAAGAAGGAGGAGGAGGAGGAGGAGGAGTGACCCTGGTCTGTAGAGACAGGAAAAAGCCCGGGAGCTGCAGGCTGTGCGAGTAGCTGGGGCTTGAGCAGAATTGACAAGCCAAGCATTCATCTAGAATGGTGCCTCAGCTGATGAGGAAGGAGCTTTCAAAATCACGCATCAATCCTGGGGCTCCTGGCTCCATCTGGGGCCTGGTGCCCATGCAGCTGAGTTCACAAGACTGACTTCTCTGTGGACCAGGAACCTTGATTCCAGTCCACGGCCATGGGCTGTCAAATCCCAGTCTCCATCTCTGGTATTTGCTAAAGAGGACAGGAAGTGCAGGCCAGAGACTAAATATACACTTAATGATACCTTCCAAATAAATGTGTGGGGCTGGGGAAGGGCAGCAGGCTGCTCAGAAGACACTCTCCAACTTTCATTTTGGTCAATGCTTTCAGTGCCATACTCTGACCTGCTCCTTTTCTGGAAATAGATGCAGATCATTGCAGAAGCCTGTGGCTCCAATGCCTCGGACTCCCAGGCCCTACTGAAGTGCCTCAGGGCAAAATCCCCTGAGGAGTTGCTGAATCTCAGCCAGGTAATGAGGGAGGGGCGAGTTTCAGGGTAGGATTGTGCTTTGAATGGATTGATGGAAAATCCTACCCCTCTGTTATTTAGTTTGATTTGGGACTTGGAAAAAAAAAGTGGGGATTCGTGGTAATAACTGTAAAGAACAATGTGGGGTATAGAACATGTATAGGTGACTTAAAGAACTTGATGGGGCATGGATACTGCTTAGCCTGGAAAAGGTCCGGCAAAATACAAGGGTCATCATTAAGACATTGAAGGTGTCTGCCTGGGAAGATGGACAGCTCGTGTTCCACATGCTTCCAGAGGCCAAAGTTGACCTCAAGAGCTGGAGAGTCTATTACCAAGTCATTTTGGTTTCCTATAACTGAGAACTTTCTAAAAACCTCAGTTGTCTGTAAAAGGACCAGGCTGCTTTAAGAGGCAGGGAGGGGCCCACCTCTGAAAATGTTCAAGCCAGGTCTGGCTGACTGTTGGCAAACTCTCCATCACTAGATGGAAAAGTCTGGACTAGATGATGTTTTATGTCCCTTCCAGTTTTGATAATCTTTGCTAGTCCTTGAAAGATCAAGGCGATCATCTGTCAAATTCAAACATGTTAATTATTTGGCATGTGTTGAATATCTGCGTGCTAGAGCCCACGAATGGGTAATACATCCTTGACCTGATGCTGTCGGGCTCTTTTGTGTGTTCTTTTCTGCCTGACTCCCCAAAACAGAAACAAACAAACAAAGCTATGAACACAGTCAGCTGTTGCTTTCTGAGACCCCCCAAAATATCTGCCCTGTCCACAGTACGGTGCTTTGACGTCTCAGGAATTTGGCTGTACCAATCCCTACTGTCCAGGTTATTCCATTCCTCCCCATTTTGCCCACCGAATTTGGCTATGCCTCAGAATCACTGGGAGGATTTGCCACAAGAAGTTTGCTGGGCTGCACTTCCAAAGTGAGAGGCCCAGAGTGAGGCCTGCCAATTTGCATTTCTAACAAATTCCCAGATGATATCAGTACCGCTGGTCTAAGAACCACACTTTGAGAAATCCTGTACAAAGTCATTATTTGTCTTAAATACTATTATTATTCTATTTAGTAGATGAGAAAAAAAATAGAAAAGTTCAGCCTTTCTGCCCAGATAAGTGGCAGGGCTGATTGGAAACTAATACATTGGACTGGGCCAAAATTTTTCCTTTTCTTTTCATGCATTTTGACCACTCCTTGACTAGATCTGTTTGCTGTCCCCAAATCCTGTCTCAAAGGATTTGGGGACAGCAATTTTGGGAACATGAATAGATGCTGATTTTTCTTCTCTTATTGCAGAAAGCAAAACATTTCACTCGAGTGGTTGATGGTAAATTCTTTCCTGAAGACCCACTAGATGTACTGATTCACAAAACATATAAAGCAATTCCTTCTATCATTGGAGTCAATAACCACGAGTGTGGCTTCCTGCTGCCCATGGTGAGAATCCTGGCTGTTCTCCCTGCAGCCACCTCAGCAGTGGCTGGCATTTTCATAGATGACACACAGCGTTATGAGGGCTACAGCCCATCACCATGTACCTGGTGATAATCTGTCTGAAACAGGGCTTCTTTGTCTGTTTGGGTTGCTATGACAGAATACCAGGTACCAGGTAATATAAATGAGAGAGGTGTATGTGGTTTATAATTTCAGTGGATGAAAAGTCCAAACAGTATGGTGCTAGTATTTTGCATTAGTCTCCCTAGCTTTGATACAACAGGGTGGAGAAGTAGAAAGGGAAATTTTGGCTGCGTGCAGAAGGGCCAAGTAAATGAGGTGGACTTGCTTTGAGAGCCAACTGAGTCCTATAAGAACCCAGTGGTGAATCATTTTTATGCATGTAGGCCCCATCTTTAAATGCCAAGTTCTCTGCTTATCTGATTTGTGACATTAGGTGAGTAGCTCAGCCTCTTTAAACATTTGTTCTCTCATCTCTAGGGCTAATTTTAGGACTCACCTCACAGGTACACATCAAATAGCCTGGCATGTAGTAAGTGCTCAGTAAATGCTGGCTATTGGAATTTGTTCTGGTGATGGAATGGGAATTGGTACTCATATCTGCAGAGCTCAAGGGCCTACATGGGTATAAATATTCCATATAAACTTGCAGTTAAACCCATTCCTGGCTGATGGAGACCATAGGTAACCCTCCCAAACCAAATCTCAGATCCTTACTGTACACTGAGGAGTTTTAGTATATAAAATATGTTTGTGGATGTGTTGAATGACACACTGGGTGTTCCCTGAGTTTCCTGAACAAATATCTTCCTGGTGAATCATTCCCCCAAGATTTTCAACAGAAAAGGTACCAAGGAAATTCATTTGATCAGTCAACAGTATTTCTACCCCCTGATGTTTTAAGCTGTATTATTGCCAGGAAATGATCATTTAATAAACAATTACATGAAGCTCTTGCTACATACCAAACATCCTTGAAAATGCTTTATAAATATCAGCTTACTCAGTACTCAACACAGCTCTGTCCTGCGGGGACTTTGCTATCTCCATCTTTATAAACGAGGCATCTAAGGCAAGAAGAGTTAAGTTAGTCCCCAGGTTCACAGCAGGTACATGGCAAGGGAGGGATTCAAATCCAGGTTGTCTGGCTCCACAGCACTTGTGTTCTCAACCACGCTGACTACCTCCCACTGGTGGCTTCTCAGAGGCCCTGGTTGTACAGGTCTTTAGAAGGAGTATAACGAACCACTACCTTTGAGATTTTCTGACTCCTCTTGAAACTTGGTGTCAAAGCCAAATTGTGGCTTGTATTAGTCATCTCAGGCTGCTGTAACAAATAACCATAGACTCAGTAGCTTAGACAACAGAAATATATCTCATAGTTCCAAGATCAAGGTGTCAGTGGGCTTTGCTTTCTTCTGAGGTCGCTCTCCTTGGCTAGTAGATGGCTGCTTTCTAACTTTGTCCTCCCGTAGTCTTGTCCCATGTGTTCAATTTCCTTATCTCTGTGTGTCTGAATTTCACTTCTTATATAAGAACCTGGTCAGACTGTATGAGGTCCCACTGTTGCAGCCTTATTTTAACACAAGCACCTGTTTAAAGGTCCTATTTCCCAATATGGCCATGTACTGAGGTGTTGGCGGAATGGTACCATATGAATTTGAGGAGGGATAAAATAAACTCAGTTTGTAACAGGGACTTTTCTGACCCGTAAGGCCCTGGGTCAGACAGGGAATGGCCGTCAAATGTGAGGAGAAGAAGAAGTTATTAATTATATATCTCACCAAGGCTGCTACATAGCTCCTGGGGCTGAGAGGGTTCCTGCTCTTCCCACCCCATCAGCGTCAGGTGTTCAGGTCTTGAATAAACTGATTTACTTCTGGAAGACCCAATGGCTCACAGAAGATACTCTGCTTCTCTCCTCAGCTGGAGACTCCTGACATCCTCAAAGGCTCCAACAAGACTCATGCTTTTAACTTGCTACAGTCCTTCTTGGTAAGTGAACTGGGATGTGGTGGCTCTCCAGAAATCCATTTGGGAAGTTCATCCCAATTTGCACAAACATTCTTAGAGCATAGACACTGGCATATAGATATTCCTCATTCACTCATTGATTCAACAGAACTTTACTAAGTATATGCCCACAATCCCTTATCCACACTCTCCAAATCCAAAGGGCACCAAAAATCCAAAGGCTTTTTATAACTCAATGGCAGGTTATGGGCTAACCCTGACCTAGACTCATCAGTGGCCAAGCTTTTTTGTCCCAATATGTTCATTCACTGTATTTATCTTACTATTCATGTTTCTATGTGGGCATACTAATGTGGGTGTTGGGGTGTTGCTTCCCACCCCTGCATGTTACATAACACACTGCATAAGTACTGTATTATCTATCTAAAATTTAAAAGGTTCTGAATTCTGAAACCCACATGGGACTAGGGAACCATATTTACTGCATGCTCTCTAGGTATTATGCTATGTTCCAGCCATACCATCATCGAGTCATTCATTCATTTATTACTCAATCATTCACTCAAGTAAGACATGGAAGCATCACGTCTTACTTTAGACATTAGGGTGTAGAGACATATCTCCCTCCTTCCTCTCTTCTCTCCTTCCTTCCAACTTCCTTCTTTCTGTAAATATTTATTTAGCATGTACTCAGTGCTGATTCATTTCATTCACTGATTGAAATGAACGGAACAAATATTTATTGACATGTCCCGGGATTTCCCTAGGCACTGGGGTGCAATGTCAGGTGCACGGACATGACAGTGCATAAGAAGAGCAGAGCCTGAGCCTTTTAGTGCCCATAAGGGGTTCCACTGGAAAGAAGAATTTTAAAGGGTCCTGGGTAAGAGGAGCTTGGGAAGATCCCTGAGGACCACCCGGGAACTAAGGGATCTGCAGAGATCAGCTGAGGGCTGGACAGCAGCAGGCGAAGAGGCTTGAAGCTGTTGGCAGCTGAGAAGGAAGGTGAACTTCCTCCCAAGGTCTGGGAGCAGAATGAAAAGCAAATGATTCCATTTCCACTTTAGAAAGTGCCTTCCGGCCACTAAGTGGGCCCAACCCGGGGGGGGGGGGGGGGGGGGGCAGGAAATCCCTTAGGCCCTAATAAGGCTTGGCAAGGGATGTTTGAGGATTCTTGGCTGTCTGATAATGAGAATTGAGACTAAGTTTGGTTTGAGAGATATTTAAAATATAAGTTGGATGGTGAAATTTCTCTGGCCAGATGGCAGATGCCTCATGGAGGAGATGGTCATTTATCCATTTCTTAGAGCAGGGGAATGCTGGAGAAGGGTGACATTTCAAGCAGAGATGGTATCTTGAGCCAAGTCCCAGGGGCATGGAGTAGGTTGTGTGGGAAGGTGCACGAGGAAGGGAAGGGTGTGATGGCTCTCCTAAGCCTGCCAGAATGCAGGAGCTGCTTTGTAAATGGTAAATAGTTCTCTGATGCAGACCATATAGCCTTTGCTCAGAACCCTAGGGTTGGATGCTAGGTGTTTTAGTTTTTTCACTGCTGTGACTAAACCATCTGACCAGAACAACTGTAAGGAGGAGAAGTTTATTTGAGGGCTCACGGTGTCAGAGGTCTTCTATGGAGAAGGCTGGCTTCATTCCTCGGGGGGGCTCGAGGTGAGGCTGAACATCATGGTAGGAGAGTGTGGCGGAGGGAAGCAGCTCATGTCAGAAGGCAGAGAAAGACTCCACTCTCCACCTACAAAGTATATACCCCATGGCCACGGCCCCAATTTAAGCACTCCTCCAGCCACAACCCACCTGTGGCTAGTTACCACCCAGTTAATCCCATCAGGTATTAATTCACTGATCTGGTTAAAATTCTCATAATCCGATCATTTCTCCTCTCAACCTTCTTGCATTGTCTCACTTGTAAGCTTTGGAGGGACACCTCATACCCAAAGCATAACACTGTGAGAGTCTGTGGGGACTCCACTCCTCACAGCTTCTCTACCCGCTGTGGATGTCTCCAGTACCTCGAGGTCTGCTGGCTGTATGGTTCAAGTGGCCAGGTCCTTTCATGGTGGCCTACATCTGCTGCAGAGCCCACCCTCATTTTAGGCTAGATTAAAAACGATCATCTCTCTGAGGACCTGATAAATGATTCTGAGCAAAACTGCCAGATATGTTATATGTGGCCTCCTCCAAATTCCAAAGAAAACTACCAAGGGTCATGCCACTGAATTATTGGTAGCAGTGTAACTTGCAGCAAATTGTCCAGCATCTCATAGAGCACCAGGCCCCCCACCTAAAGCATCATCAATGAGGGAGACCCTTGAATCCTCAGAAAGTTTACTTTCCACCTTGTACTGTTTGTGCTTGGGGCAAGTTGACGGGGAGAAGACTGAGGCAGGCTGGTGTCAGGTCAAAGAAGGAGGCTCAGGGGAACCAGCAGATCTGAAGACCCACTTTGTGCCAGGAGCATGCTTTTGTCTTCACATCTCAGGCAAATCCTCCAAATACATTCAAGAGACTATCTAGCTCAGGTAAAATGGCAAAGGGCTAGTGGCAGTGCTGGTCCTAGGAGCAGGGCCAGTTTCCTGGATGTGTGGCAGGTGTAGTCATAAAAGGCTTTGCATTCAAAAGGGTCCTCCATGAGATATAGTGCTCCGCCGTTGCCACATTTTCATTTTTCACTAAGCCCCACAAATGATGTAGCTTGTTTTGCTCAGGAGTCACTCTTTCTGAAACATGGAAGAGAGGCATGTGTATTGTGGTTAGGAGCATGGTATTTGGGTGCAAATAGACTTCTAGAGGAATCACGGTTCCACCAACCACTTTGCCTAAGTGTCAGTCTTCTTCTCTGAAATGGAGCTAATTTTGATACTTGGATCATAGGAGGGCTACATGGATTCAATGAGGCAATGATTCTGAATGATGCCTGCCCAGGCTAATGCTTAATGTGTCAGCCATGTCTGTTGACCCGGATCTCCTCTAACCATGACTTTTTACAGAAAATCTCTACCCAATACTTGTACACTGTGTCTAAAGAATACTTCCATGACAAGAACTCCCTGATTGACATCCGAGACAGTCTCCTGGACTTGCTTGGAGATGTGTTCTTTGTGGTCCCTGCTATAGTTACGGCTCAATATCACAGAGGTGAGTCTCTGAACAGCACTCTCCAGGCACACAGCCCCATAAGACCTGTGGCCACAGGGCTCTGTGTTGTCTCCTGACCAGTTGCCTGCTCTGCCCCTCGGTTCCCTCACGGAGGGAAGTTCTCTGGTATGTCTGTGATGGAACCATACCTCCCTGACTTTTGCAATTCCCCTGCCTCACAGAGTCTGGTTACACTGATCAGTGCTTGTTCTATTCCTTCCCCTTCTTTATGATCATGTAGAAAATTTCCATCTCCTTATAAATGTTCTGGGTTTCTGAGTTTCCGCCCCAGGTTTTTGTTCTCTCTCTCTCTCTCTGGAATTGTTTTCACAAATATCTTAGCCATAAGGAGTAATGTAAAAATCAGAAAGATGATGGTATGGTGGGGGCAAACCTTCTCTGCTTCCCCTCCACCCTCCCTCTTTCCTTCCTTCCTTTCTTCCTTTTCTCCCTCCTTCCTTCCTTTTCTTTTCTGTTCCTTCCCTTTTTAAACAAATCTTTTCAAGGGCTTCTTATTTCCCTGGCCCTGTTCTATATCCTGGAGATTTAGTGCACAAAGCAAGGAGACTTGTAACAGATAGACGAGAACATGTGGAGTACGTTAGATGGTGATAAATGTTATGGAAGAAAAGCAGGTCAGGGGTCACCAGTGACACGGTGCTGTGGGAGGCCACTGTTGCACAGGGCTCTCTTAAGGTGACAAGTGAGATGAAGACTGAGAATTGACTGCTGAATGTGGAGACATGAGGGTCACTAGTAACCTGGAGGAGAACTACCTGGATGGAATGACAAGGGAGTAAAGACCTGGTTAAAATGGGCTCCAGAGGAAGTAGGGAAATTTATCTATAAACTCAATGTAATCCCAATATCAATCTAAGCCTCTCCAATAGTCGTAGAGAAATAATCTCATTCCAAAATTTATATGGCAACAAGGATGGTCAAGACAATCCTGAAAAAGAGTAATCCAGTTGAAGGACATATAATTCACCTGATTTTAGAACTTATCTTTGAACTACAGTAATTAAGAAAGTCTGGTACTGGTTGAAGGATAGACAAACAGGATGGAGTCTAGAAGACTCTCTCTTATACGACTAACTCTATACAGTTATGAATGAAGCTGAGGTTGGGTGCATGGCCCACACCTGCAATCTCAGAGTCTTGGGAGATTGAGGCAGGAGGATTGCCAAGTTCAAGGCCAGCCTCAGCAACTTAGTGAGACCCTGTCTCAAAATAAAAAATAAAAAGGTCTGGGAATGTGGCTAAGTGGTTCATGCCCCTGGATTCAATCCCTACCAAAAACAAAAAACAAAAACAAAATGAAGCTGGGATAACTTTATATACATGTGAAAGAAAGAGTGAATCACAGCTCCTAACTCACTCCATACATAAAAACTAATTGGAGATGAATTGTAAATCCAAATATATAAGCTAAAGTTTTACTAAACTAAAATAAAATTAGATTGCTTGTCCAAAGAACCTGTTAATGATGGCAGTAAAAATGGGGGAGTACAGAATTTCAAAAGCCCATTCCCCCACAAAATTAGTGAATAACAGGCAAGGACTGTCTGGGTTAATATTTTTTAGAACTCTACAAAGAGTTTATAGACAGCAGGTGAACATTTAATTAAGACACAAACCTATACATCTCGTTAATAGAGTTTTATGTCATTTTCACTTACTCTTGAAGCACCCCCTGCTACACAGCAAGGCAGTGGTCTTAAATAACCCATATTTAAGGTGTAATATGTTAGTATTGGAAGGAGAAAAATGGACTTTATTCTCAAATAATTGTGGCTGTTTGTTTTGACTTGTCTTGTAGTTCTGTAAATGACTATCTCAAAATTACTACCTAAGACTTTCCTTTATTACATTGAAATCAGGATGAGACAACTACCTGAAAGGTATCATTCAAAAGTTGTTAAAGGTAAGTGCATTTGTCACTGCCACTAGAGGCAAGGGACATTAATTGGTGCAAACAGTAAACAAACTGAAAAGCTTAGGAGAAAAGGCTCAGCAATGGGTAATAAAAGCTTGAACAGCTCCCAATTGTTCCTGGGAATCTAGAAACCTAGGAAAAAAAATCCTAGGAAAAAACCTCAGGAGGCCCTATGTTCTCTCCTCATCCCTGACCTTCAGGCTCTGTTCAAGCAGAAAGAAAAAGCTAATGTAGACTAAAGTTGACTTGGTTAAGGTAAACTACCCTGCCAAGTGTTAAAAGTGTCTTTGAACACACACACACACACACACACACACACACACACACACACTCAGCCTGGCTGAAAAGATATTTATTCATTTGTTTTTCTTTCTTAATTTCTTTCTTTTGTTGGTTGGCGTCAGGCATTTATGTAAATCTCAGCTGACCTGTTAAATCATTAGATTAAACACTACAATAACAGAATGCAGACTTCAATGGCCACACATGATAAAGAGTACAGGCTTTATAAAATTAGCGCAGAGAAACCATCAGTAAACAAATAAACAACAGCAACCATACTGATTAGTAGAAACCCTAGGGAGAAGGAAAAATCTGATGTTCAGAATTTTCATGTTATAATACTTAAAAATATCCAGTTTCTAGCAAAAAAAAAATTCAGGCAAAGAAATAAGAAAGTGTGATTCATATTCAGGGAGGAAAAGAAGAAATTAATAGAAACTGTCTTTGAGGAAGTCCAGACATTGTAATTACTGGGAAAAGACTTTAAATGAACTATTTTAAATATATTTAAATAGCTAAAGAAAACCAAGAAAAAAATACCAAAGGAAATTCTTGAGAATATCTTATCAACAATTAGGGAATATAAATAAAGTGACAGAATTTATAAAGATGTGAAAATAAACCAAAGAAAAATTTTGGAGTGGAAAAGTATAATAATTGAAATGAAATATTTGCTATAGGGAATAAATTGCAGATTTGAGCATACAAAGGAAGAATAATAAAATTGAAGATTGAAATTCTCCAATATGGGAATCACAAAGAAAAAATAACAAATAAAAACAAACAGATCCTAAGAATCCTCTGGAATAACACTGACTATCTCAATATGTCCATAATAGGAGCTCAAGAAGCAGAGGACAGAGAAAAAAGTCAGCAAGAAATGTAAAGGTCACAATACCCCAAATTTGATGAAAGACAGGAATATACATACCCCAAATTTTAGTAAAACCCAAATAAGAAAAACTCAAAGACTGCAAAGACACACATTATAAACAAACAATGAAAGGTCAAAACAAAGATCAACTCATGCAAGCAATAAGAGAGAAGATGCTTGCCATGTACAAAGTAACTTAAATAAGATTAACAGCTGTTTTTTTCACTAGAAACAATGGAGGTCATAAAGCAATGTAATGACATTTTAAAGTGGAGATAGAAAGAACAGAAGGAAGGAAAGAAGGAAGGAAGGAAAAACATCCACAAAGCCTTCCAACCAAGGAATCTATATGTGGCAAACTTATCCTTCACAGGTGAAGGAGAAATTATTATACTCCTGGTTAACACAAATTGACTTTGTAGGTAGTAAACCTACCTGAGAAGAAATACTAAAAAGAATTCTTAAATCTGAAACAAAAACATTGGAACATATCTCAAATCCACAAGAAAGAATAAAGAACACCCCTAAAAGTAACTATATAAGTAAATATAGAAGTCAGTATTAATATGTTTTTGATTTATAATTACTCTTTTTTCTTTATGATTAAAAGACTGCTGAATAAAACTATCATTATAAATCTATTTTAGTGGTACCCAATGTATAAAGATGTAGTTTCTGGATGTTAACAACATAAAGAGGATATGGATCTATATAAGTTTTTTGTGTACTAGTAGAACAAAGTTGATATTCATTTAAACTAGGTTAGTATAAGTTGGTAATTATAATACCCCACAACAATCACTTCAAAAACAAAAAAAAATACAGAAAAAGAAATAAAAAAGGAATCAAAATGATACACTAGAAAATCTCTAACACAAAATGGAGGAACTGAAAAACAAAAATGATGAAAGTTATATAGGAAACAAATAGCAAAATGACAGAAATAAATTCTCCTTATCAATCATTATAGTAAATGTAAATGGATTAACTTCTCAAGACAGAGATTGCAGAATGGACTAAAGAAAACATGATACATGGTGTCTGCAAGAGACTCATTTTAGAACCAAAGATATAAATTGTTCGAAAGTGAAAGAATCGAAGAGCATATTCTGTGCAAAGAGTAACCAAAGAGAGTTGGAGTGATTGCATAAGTCAGAAAAAAATAATTATGAAGGGAGAGGTTTACCTAGGATTGAACCCGGGGGCACTTAACCACTGAACCACATTTCCAATCTTTAAATTTTTAAAAATTTGAAACTTAAGTTGCTTAGGGTCTCTCTAAATTGCTGAAGCTGGCCTGAAACTTGCAATTATCCTGCCTGGCCCTCTGGAGTTGCTGGGATTACAGGCATGTGCCACCACACCCGGCTACACAAAATAGATTTTAAGACAAAAATTGTTATGGTAGAAGGGAAGGATGCTGTAAAAGGATAAAAGGTTGACTCTACTAAGAAGATATCACAATTATGAGCCCTCATGCACCTTACAATATAACCATAAAATCATGAAGTAAAAAGTGATAATGAAAATTTGAAGGGACAAACAGACATTTCTTTTTTTTAAAGAGAGAGTGAGAGAGAGAGGGAGAGAGAGAGAGAATTTTAATATTTATTTTTCAGTATTTGGCAGACACAACATCTTTGTTTGTATGTGGTGCTGAGGATCGAACCCGGGATGCACGCATGCCAGGCGAGCGCGCTACCACTAGAGCCACATCCCCAGACCACAAACAGACATTTTTAAAATAATGTTTTGAAAATGTCAAAATTTCACTTTCAATAGCAGCCCATCTAATATAAAGACCAAAACAGAAGACTTGAACAATACCATAAACTAACCAGAGCAAACAGGTAAAGAACATTGCACCAAAAAAATCAGACTCCATATTCTTCTCAAATGCACATGGAGTATCCTACAGAATAAGCTGTATATTAGGCCACAAAGCAAATTTCAATACATTTAGAAGGGTGAAAATTATACAGAATATCTTTGCTAGCCACAGTGGAATGAAGTTAGAAATAAACAACAAAAAGGCCTAGAAAATTCACCAAATTCACCAACATTGAGAAATTAAACAGCATATTGGTTTTCTTTTACATTAAAAATTGTGATAAAATATGCATAACAAAACATTTACCATTTTAACCATTTTAAAGTTTATTGTTCAGTAGAATCACATTCACATTATTGTGCATCCACCATCACAGTACTCCTCTAGATCTTTTTTATAATCCCAAACTGAAACTCTTATCTAGTTAAAAATATCTCCTCATCCCCTCTAGCTCTGCTTTCTGTACCTATGAGTTTGACTGTTTCAGTTACCTCATTTTTTTTGTTTTGTTTTATGTGACAAAATTTCCTTCCTTCTTAAGGCTGAATAATATTTCGTTTTATGCATACCCATCCATTGTTTGGTTTATTCATTCATTTATCAATGGGCATTTGGTTTATTTCCACCTTTTGGCTATTGTGAATAGTGCAGCTATGAACAGGAGTGTACAAATACCTATTCAAACCCTTCCTTCAATTCTTTCAGATGTATGCCACAGATGGAATTGCTGGATGCTATGGTAATTCTCTATTTTTTTTGAGGGCTACTATGTCATTTTCCACAGTGGCTGCACCCCTAATTTCTCCATATCTTTACCACATTTATTTTCTATAGTTTTTAAAGTAATAACTCTCCTAATGGATGTCAGATTATACCTCATTATGAGTTTTATTTGCATTTCCCTGATGATTGGAGATGTTGGGCATCTTCTCTCATGATTTTTAGATACCTGTATATCTTTCTTTGAAGCAATGTCTACTCAAGTCTTTTGCCCATGTTTAAACTGAGATGTTTTTGTTGTTGAGTTTAGGAATTCTTTATATATTATAGCTATTAATTCTTTATGAGATATATGATTTGCAAATATTTTCTCTCATTCTTTGGGTTGCCTTCTTTTCTGTTGATAATGTGCAATCACTGTGCAATAGTTTTTAGTTTCAAAAAAGTGCAACGTGGCTGTTTTTCCTTTTGTTGACTATGTGCTCAGTGTCAGATCTGAGACTCCATTGCCAAATACAAGACAAGGGAAATTCACCCCTGAGTTATCTTATAAGACTTTAGAAAATTCTAAAGTCTATAAAATTCACAAAATTCACCAGATCACATACATTTATGTCTTTATCTCCTACATTTATGTCTTGGTTCATTTTGACTTAGTTTTTATACATACTATGAGGGAAGAATCCACCTCCATTCTTTTATATGTGTTATCTGCTAAAGTGGCCATCATTTAAACAAAAAACAAATAATAATAATAATAATAATAATAATAATAATAATAAGAAGAAGAAGAAGAAGAAGAAGAAGAAGAAGAAGAAAACACAAAGATTGTTGTGTGAGTCAATTTTCTGTTATTGTAAAAAAAAATCTCTAAGGTAATCAACCTATAAAGTTGAAAGTTTCATTTTGGCTCATGGTTTTGGAGATTTCAGTCAATGATCTGAAAGGCTTGTGGGAACATGTCATGGAAGGAGTAAGGAGCTTAGCAAAACCGTTTACCTCATGTTCTGGAGGTGACAAGGAAGAAGAGGAAGAAACTGGGCCCCACTGTCCCCTTCCAGGGCACACCCTGGGGTCCTGAAGGCCTCTGGCTAGGCCCCACCTGTAAAGATTCCTCCAACTCCTGATAGCAACATGCTGAGGCCCAGCCTTTATCACATGAGTCTTTGTGGAACATTCCAGATCCCAATTATAGCAGCTGTGAAGGCTGTGGAACCCTCATATGCTCTGTGTGGGGACATATGGTGCAGCCACTCTGGAAAACAGTGTGGACATTCTTCAGAAAAGTTACCCAGCTGAGCCCATCCACCCCTAGGAAGCTACACAGGATAATTGAAAACAGGCATTCAAATAAAAATTGTACATGAATGTTCATAGCATCCTTATAATAGTCCCCAGTGGTAACCCAAGTTCCTATTGATGGATGAATAGATTTAAAAATGTTGTATAGTCCTACAATGAATTATTAATGGGCCAAGAAAATGAATGAAATATTGATACATGCTACAACATGGATGAACCTTTGGAACTGTGCTAATTGAAAGAAACCAGACACAAAAAGCTACATGTTGTATGATTCACATGAAATGTCCAGACTGAAAGAATTGTATTCTCCAAGGGCTGAGGAGAGGGGTGAATGGAGAAATTACTTAGTGGATCTGGGGCTTTTGTTTGGAGTGTTGGCAACTTTCCTGGCCTAAAATAGTGGTGATGGTTGAACAATATTCTGAATGGATTAAAAACCGCTGAATTATAGACTTTAAAACAGTTAAAGTGGTGAATTTTATGTTAAGTGTATTTTACCTAAAAACGGCAAGCCACAGACTGGAAGAAAATACTCACAGTACAATTATCTGACAAATAATTCATACCCAAAATAGAAAAAAAAAACGTTTACAGTTCAGTAATAAAAATGTCTTTCCTAATAATGGGTAATGGATTTGAAAAGACACCTCACAAAAGAGAATATGTGAAAGTCTCAAAACCCATGAAAAGGTGTTCAACATCATTAATCATCAGGGAAATGCAAAATAAACCCCAAATGAGGTAACTATGCTCATTAGAATACCTAAGATAAGAGACACCAACCATACCAAGAAGTATTCCCAGGACTGTGAAATGTTCATAGCTCTCAGATCTTTCTTGTGGAAAAGCAAAGTGGTACCACCACTCTGGAAAACTGGCATTTTAAAAATTAGGCTCAACACACCTACCCCATTATTCAACCTTTTTGCTTCTTGCAACTTACTGAAGAAAGGTGAAAGTATATGTCCATTAAAAAAGGACATGAACATGAATGTTCATAGCTGCTTTAATTGTAGTAGCCCCAACTTGGAAACAACCCAAATATCTATCATCAGATGATCGGATAAGCAAATTGTGGTATATCCATGCAATAGCGTAATACTCAGTGATAAAAAGAATCATAAAAAGAATCAATCTGTACGTACACAACATTCATGAAACTCAAAAACATTATGCTGAGCAAAAGAAGCCAGAGAATATATAATAGAGTACCTATTCTATTAACTCAATTATGAGAAGTTCATGAGCAGAAAATTATGTAAGAGGAATAAGACTGGTGGTCTCTCAAGTGCGTGACCAGAAGGAACCTTTCTGGGATGGAGGAAGTACTGGGCTGGAGGTTACTGGACTCCCTAACCATTCGAAAAAACTCACCAAACTCTCCACTTAAGATCTGTGCTTTTTATTATCCACAAATGATACTTCAATAAAAACAGAACCAGAGGAGGGGAAGTGGAGAAAAGTATAAGACAATTGTGTGGTGAGGTCTTGCTGGAAAAGATGCAGATACAAGCCAGTGACTAGAAGGGATAGTGAAACCAAGTGTGTGTGTGTGTGTGTGTGTGTGTGCATGTATGTTGGGAATTCCAGAGCAAGACCTTTAGTAGAAGAGAGGAATTTAGGATGCACGCTCATGGGTTGTCTAGGAAACCAGGAGGTAACCTTACTCTGTCTCCCGACATTTGAACCAGAGTCACTAAGAGGAAGCTGCATCAAGGTAGATCTTGGCTCAGTAGGAAGGAATCTTTTGAGGAGTAGAACTTTTGCCTTCTTAGGCTGCCTGGAGGGGTAGAGGGTTCTTTGTCATGAGGGCTGCTGTAGGAGCAAACTCTAACCTCAAATGTGAAGGGGGAACCTGGGCTAGTCACCTCCTGTCTGCGCTGTCCCACCTGTGGGTATGTAAATCAGGACTTGGTTGCAGGGATGCAGGGCCAGCCCCTTGCTCCACCTGATGCACTCCTGACCGTCCCCAACCTTCTCTCAGATGCTGGTGCCCCTGTGTACTTCTATGAGTTTCAGCACCGGCCTCAGGTCTTTGAAAACACGAAGCCAGCCTTTGTCAAAGCTGACCACACGGATGAAATCCGCTTTGTCTTCGGAGGTCCCTTTCTGAACAACGACATTGTCATGTTTGGTAAGAAACTGGCTGCAGGGGCTTCTGCTCTTGCAGGAAATGTGGAACTTAGGATGAGCTGGGGAGAAATCTGCTGGTGACATAAGACCCTGCTCATCCCAGCTCCGTGCAAGAGCCTGGGCGGGTCATGGGATACTGAGGGGCTGGTTTGCAGTCCTTTCTCTGGAAAAAGCCCACTTGGATTTTTAGAAAGCAAGATGAAAAAGAGCTGCCACCAGTGCTTCATGAGACTTCATGTGCTGAGGCCTGTGGGAAGTGAACTTTGGGACATTCAAATATAGAAAGCCAATTAGATCTGTTTTCTTCCTTTTCCGTGACCACTGGTCTCACCATCCCTATCCTTCCCGGGAAGTTCTCTGAGGAAACATCCAGGATTTTGGAAGGCAGGCTCTAGGCACCCCCTGCACCAGAGAGTAAACCCGGGTCTCCTCACTTGCTAGGCAAGCACTCTGTCACCAATACATCCCCAGCCCAGCACCCATGATTTTTATAGTATTTTTATAATTCCAGCTCCAGATACACTTGTGAACAGTTACCAACAATGTTCACTTATTTATTTTTGAATTTAGGATGTATTCAGTGCCTAAAATAAGCCAACCAGATATAGTCATCACTGAACAAAATCAACAGAAAAATGACACAGTAGGAACTATCACTAAAATATTTAGTTGAAAATATTGCATAATCCAGGCTCCTAACTAATACAAACAGGATGTATTTGTAGACTGTGGTTTATTCGTTGTTCCATTTATTCATCCTCATCTTGTAATTCAGATCATGATAGATCTCTTATGTTGTTAAGAGAATGAAATAATTGTCATAAAGCAAACAGGGAGTGCTTCTTTTTTTTTTGTGTGTGTGTGTGTGTGTGGTGCTGGGGTTTGAACCCCAGGGGCCTTGTGCATGTGAGGCAAGCACTCTACCAACTCAGCTACATCCCCAGTCCCAATGAGTGCTCACTGAACGTCACTGTTCTTACCCAGCAGTCATGACTGAACCTGTACTTTATGATGGCACATGGATCCTCCAAACTGGATAAAATAGCCACCTGTGTATCAAATGATTAAATTCCTAATATCTGGGGGGGGGCTCCTCAAGTTAATAAGAAAAAAAATCCCCAAACCCATCAATAACTGGGAAACACTCAAACAGATGGTTTCTGAAAGGGAAGTAAGTGGCTTTTAACCACGAAAATCCACTCAATCCCACTGCAGATTTGAGAGTTGTGGACTCCCCTTGGCTGAGAAGTCATTTTTCATCCATCAAGGTGGAATGAACAAAGTATTTTTGACAGTGTGTTTCAGCAGACAAAGGAAAAAGACATTTTCATGCATTAATAGAAAAATCTTATTGACCTTTAAAAGGCATGCAGTGTTTAGTGTGGCATTTCTAAGAATTTTTGTGTAATTATACCTCCTCATGTGCAAAAGTGCATGTGCACACTAAAGCATTACTTTAACAAACAAAAGATTGGAAACAAAACAAAGAACTTGAGCATTCTTGCAGGTGTGTCATGGAACAAGACCCTGGGCATACAAGAAACAGCTGTAATGAATTGTTTGTTGAAGTGTGTATATGTATGGGGACAGGGTGGGTAGGAGAGAGGTTTCTGTGTCCCCAAGTAACCTGCAGCCAGATGGAAGAGCGGGGGAGAGACAAGGCCGACTTTCATCACGATTCTTTGCACACATCCCAGTTGCTTCTGGTAGCTGCGTATATGAAATGGGTAGAGTAAGATGGTGAGATTGTTGGGATCTGGCAGGGCGGGAGGCATCATCCCATGGGAGGTGCACTGGGCTCCTGGTGAATCCAGGAGCAGCTAGATATGTGCTTATCTCTTGCAGAAGAACCCACCGAGAAGGAGAAAGTGCTAAGCAGGACCATGATGAAATACTGGGCTAACTTTGCTCGGACTGGGTAGGTGAACCTGCTAGCCTCCCCCACCCAAAGTCCTGGAAGATGAAAATGTCACCTGGCGTCTGTTGTCACTTCCAGGGACCCTAACAGTGATGACCTGCCCCACTGGCCAGCCTATGATGAGCAGGAGCAGTACTTGATGCTGGATTTGAACTTGAAGGTCGGAGAGAGATTGAAAGAGCCCAAAGTGGTGTTTTGGACACAGACCTTCCCCTTGATTATGTCTCCATCTGGAGATCTGCTCAGCCCTCATTCCTTTCTGATCTTCCTTTCTCTGCACATGGCTTTCTTGTTCTCGTTTCCTTCTTAGAAGTCATCTTTGTGTGATTCTGATTTTCCCACTTCTGAGATTCTTCCTCAGATGAGCTGCTTTCTGTGGAGATATTTGTGGAATAAGTGGCGTTAGCTGATGCTTGACGACTTAGGAATTGTCCTTTTGATATTCCTTTCAACACCACCCAATGTAATTGGCCTTGGAAGGCAACAGGATCTCTTCAGTAAGTCTGATGAACAGTGGGCCCCTTAGTTGTTATAATAATGATCTTGTGACTCCTATGAAATAAAATCAGAATGTGAAATATGCACAACAGAATGATTCTGTGCTGATAACTCTCTCTCTGCCCCCAGCATCCAAGATGAAGTAGTTTTTCTATTGTTGTCTGTGTGGTACATAAAATAGGAGTACCCAAAGCCAACCAGGGTAGCTTTTGCCACAAGCCAAAAATGGATATCCCGGATGTCCCTGGGTTTAAGTTGGGTCTCTTTGTCTAGCTGGGCAATCATATGGGGGAGATAGGGATGTTTTGGAGGACATCTTTCTCAGCCATGGAAATTAGACATCATCCAAGGTCAAGGACCAAGAAATAGAACCCTAGACAGCCGGGGCAAAGCAGGGATGCCAAGGAGAAATGAGGTTTCCCTGATGGGGTCAAGATGACGGACCATTCAGTAAACGTGCATCGAGTACTGCTGAGTGTTGGGAGCTGCCCTGGACGAACACACCCTTAACTCCTGATGCATGAGGCTCTGACCAGTCACTACATTTTGAAATGACTTGGGTATTGTTCCAGATGGGATATCAAGGCATGACTTCAGGAGTACCCATTGAGATTGAGTTATACTCAACTATTCCTTTATAATCCTACCCCTTTGCCCTGTTTGGGATAGAATTTTCCATGGAATCTCCCTTTGTGTGTCCCTTTTTCTTGCTCTGACTTTGATTCCCCACTCAGCACATGAGATGGGTGTGGCCGTCCTAGATGTCAATCAACCTGCTGACAGCAGAAATCACAAAGCTAGACTCAACTCCCTGAAACCTGACCCCTTGCCTCATTTGAGTGACTTCTCCCCAATAAAAGGGTTCAGCACATGCCTCTCTCTTTCCACAGACTCCTAAGGTCAGAGAAGCCATCACAAGACCCAAAGAAAAACATGTTTCTCTCTCTGTGTGTGATGATTTCATGCCAGCCCAGTTCACCTGGAGTGACCTTAAGTGTTTGACAAATGAGCATCAATTGTACCTCCAATGGGGATAAGATAGTGAGCAAAAGCTTGGCCTCCACTAATAACAAGCAGACAGCCATCAGCAAACAGCTGAATATCTTAGCATGTACATTTGTAAGTGCTATTCAGGAAAAGCATGATATTTTAAGAAAATATAACAGAGGGGACTTTATTGACATTGAAGTCTTGAGATGCTCTCTGGAGAAACAACATTTATATTAAGAAAGGAGGGATTGAAGTTAGCCACATGATGGGGGTGCAGAGAATATCATATATACCATACCTAAAGAATATACTCGTTCTTTGTGTATCCATATAATCCATATAATTCCTCAGGGTACCTGGTTTTTCTTTGATTACATCAAGATTACAGTGGAGGTGCATAGGAGGGTTTCAAAGATGCCAGGAACTTCTGCCTCAGCCATCTCTAACTCAGCCTGAATCCATCCAGTTAGAGATTAGATACAGACATAGATATTCAGAACAAACAAATAAAAAGAAGAACTACAAACCACCACTCAACTCATTTTGAAAACACCATTATATTAAAGAGCATTACACACATCATTTATATGCTGCCGGCAGTCTCTGCATCCTTGAATATATTTCTAATTTTGGTAGGTATCTTGAGGGGTGGGGTACATTTCCAGCTCACCTAGAAATGGGGCCCTTCCTCCTTCCTGTCCACATGCAATTGGATACTCTATGGAGTTAAAGTTGATATGTAAGTGACATCTTTTTTTTTTCCATTTTCCTTAAGGCTTTTCCATCTGTGGTATAAGTAGAAGAATCATTTGTAGGAATTTTTCACAATTCTCAAAGCTAATTTCCCAGTACAACTGAAATATAATCTTGATCAGGACCTGGACCTATTTTTTTTTTTGAGTTTGTAGGTATTGTGGCATCCACCTTTGATTCAAAACACTGAGTTTTAATCCTGTGGGATGTATATTTTCCAAGTTGCTAGAGTCTCTTAAAAAATTCTGCTTTAATATTCTGGATATTTATGGACAAAATTTGATAAGTGATTTTGGAAATGACTCCTTTTATTTAAAAATATTATTTATGGTGTCCAACTTTGCAGAAGATGGTCTGGGTCAAAGTCGAGGCCCTTTTAAAATTACTGTTCTTACGCTCTGTAAATTCCCTTTCCTCTTTAGGAAAGTATCACTTCATACTTTTCAGCAATCCTAGTACATATCATATGTTGCAGTCACCTCTGCTTTTCCATCATTGCAAAAATATAAAATATATAATAACTTTCTTATTGTAAAAATATGATTTAATTTTAAAAATATACACTCTCCCCTTTTGTCCGAATACAATCTTGGACCTGATTGATTAAATCAAACCAAAACCAAACAGGGACAAACCACATCCGTCTTCGCCTGTAAACTTCCCTATGTCCAGCAGAGGGCAGCACTAAGACAGGGAAACTGCTTCTCCTTCCTGGAGGCTCCAGGGTGGCTGGTGACAGGTGAAATGTTAAAGAAGGGGGACAAAATAGAAGAGAAACTAAAACAAATAGTTAAATCAGAAATCAATATCATATACCTTGTTGTCCCTTTCTCTCTGTGTGAGAACAGGGAGAAGATATCATCTATGACCTAAAAAGACTAAACTCATGGGCAGCACCGAGGTCAGGGTTGCAGCTGCAGTTTTATCTTTTCTAATCTTTGTGTCTCTGGGGCAAATTTCAAGGGAGGCTCAGATACAGGCATAAAGCAGTCCTTTCTCCTAGGGCTCTTGGGGCCTTCTCTTCCCTGAGAGCCTTTTAAATTCTGGACCTTTCGCCCAGTCCCATAGCCCACTCTGCCTGTCACCACCTCCATCCATTCCCTGGGGCAGAGGGGACCATGCACAGACCTTGCACTTGGGAAGCTGCCCCACCTGGTTCTGCACCGCAGCCCATCTAGATGAGCCTCTCTTCTTCCCTCTGCGGAGATGGGTTCCACTTGGTCACAACCTTGGGCTCTGCTCAAAGTTTGTTCAAAGAATGTGCCTCATTTCTTCCCTAGGAAGCTGGGCAAGGGGAAAAAAGGCAGCCCTAGTACTTGATTGTGTCAAACATAAGGGGACTCACCAAAGAAGTGCTTGCTGGGCTCCATAGGGGACTTAGGGGACAGCTTTTTATACTTTGACTTGTAGGAAACTTTAATCATTTTTTTTTTAAACTGGAGTGATCCTCCTAGTTCATTTTTTGTAGCTATAACAAAATCTCTGAGGTTGAGTACTATTTTAATGAAAAAAGGTTGAACTAACTCACAGTTCTGGGGGTTGGAGAGCATGAGGCTGGCCCCTACTTGACTATGGTGTAGACTTCATGGCAGGTGGCATCACAATGTTGAGAACATACACAGGAGAGATCACGTGGAAAGACAGGAAGCCAGAGATCTGGGAGGGGCTAGGCTCATTTATTATTTTTGTTTTTGTTTTTTAAATAACAACCTACTCTTACAGGAAGTATCCTGGTCCTGCAAGAACTATACCAATCTCTTCCAAGGCTGAGACCCCCAGTGTGACCTCATTACCTCCTAATAGGACTACCTCTAAAAGATACTGCCAACTTCTGTTAGAACAGACAATGAAATCTTTATTAAATAATTGCCACCTCTGACCATTTTATTCTACCCTAAAACTAATCTTTGCATGATCTACAGAAATTTTCTGTTTCATTATTGCCTCCTTTGTCAGATGCCACCCCTGACCAGCCTGGGCAGCTGAACTGAGGTCTCCCGTGTGAATTTGCAGGTACATAAAATAAAACACAGAAACAATTTAGACAATTTATCTTTACACAAGTTCAGGATGGCTTCTCTGGCCCTGGGCTTCAGGCTCCCCAAAAGGGAGAGCAAGAGAAAGTCACAAGAAGCTGGAGAGAGAGAGGGAGAGGGAGAGAGAGAGAGAGAGAGAGAGAGAGAGAGAGAGAGAGAGAGAGAGAGAGAGAGAGAGAGAGAGGGAGAACACATGATGTTCAGAAGTCAGCTTCTATTGGGGGACACAGTTCTTAGAAAGTTATATCCGTAAAAGGGCAGAAGGGGTAGGTTTACAGGAACAGGTGAGTGTAACTCAGCCCTAGGGTTACGCCCACAAAGAAGACCTCCTTGCTCGGGTCACTGCCCAAGCCACAAGGAATGCAGTGGTTGGTCAGAGCCTGAGGCATCCGGACTGGAAGGCATGGTCATTCAGTGTGGCTCTCCACACTCATTCTTAGTGCCTGGTACAAACTTGCAAGTTTTTAAATTAAATATAGTACACACGGAAGAAAGCATCCATGCACATACCCATGTGCGCAACATATTATGTCTTGATGAATGTGTACAAACTGGTTGCACTTGTGTATTTTGAGAAAAGGAATGCCATCAGCCAGAAGCCCTCCAAAGCCTAGCTGCAGGCCCTGCCTCTACCTGCTCATCTATCTTCAGTGGTCACCTCTGTCCTGAATTTCTATATTAGCAAAATACTAGTTTTTCGGGGTTTTGTGCTTTATAGTAACAGAACCATGTGCTCTTGCTTTTCTCCCCACAGGGTCCACATTCAATTGTGCTGTTGTGTGTGGTCATAGTTTGTCCCTTATCGGTGTTGTAAAGTCATCCATTGTGTGACCGTACCCTGGTTTATCCATTCTACTTTTCCTGGGCATTTGGATAGAATATTAGTCTGCTCAGATTGTCATATCGAAATACCACACACTGCTGGTGTAAAACACAGCATTGTTTTTCATCATAGTTCTGGTGACTTGAAGTTCCAGGTGAAAGTGTCGGCTGGATTCTTGTCCTGGTGGGGGATCTCTTCCTGCCTGGTAGACAGCTGCTTCCTCACTGTGCCTCGACATGGTCCTTCTTCTGGGCACATGGTGATGGTGGGGTAGAATAGTTTGGTGTCTCTTCTTATAAAGACACCAATTTTCCTTGACTAGAATCCCACATTTATGACCTATTTAACCTTACTGACCTCCATAAATGCTCTGTTTCCAAATACAGTCATGTAGGAGGTGGAGCATTCAACATAGGAAAGTTGGGGAGATGGGCAAAATTGAACCTATCACAGTGAGTCTCTAGTTAGAGGTCTACAAATGATTTTTGTAGGAATATTCTAGAACATGTCTTCCTATGAGAACATGCATGTATTTCTCTTGAATATATACCTAGGAATAACTTTGCCGGGTCATTAGAATTCCATATATTAACGTTAGTAGATACTCCAAAAAGTCTCCAGAAGGGGTTGCCCCAATTTGCAGGAGAGCCCCAGAGTAAACAGAGTTCCGTCTTGTTCTCGATACAGATTTTCAGAAGGTCGACTGCACTTTGTTTCTTACTTATGAGGGTGGATTTCCTGCTTCATTTTACTGTATGAAACAACTGATTTATAGAAGTGCATACCCCCAAAGGGGTCACTCACTGGGGAAAGAGGACCATGGATGGTTGGTTGGTAATTTATCATTAGAGTCACTATTAGGTGACCAGGCATGAACTACATCTGAGGCATAATTACTTCAGTCATGTCCTTGAGCGTCAGGAAATTCCTTCCTTTTGAAACTCAATTTGGAGAGTCCTTTGCTGTCTCCGTTTTATACACTGGTGTTTGCTCGAGGTCCGCCCTTCATACTTATTGATTTCCACTCTCTCCTCTAAAAGCAGTTCTTGTTGCCTGGTCAATCTTCCAGTTTCCAATGCTCTTGTCTCCTCATCTACTTGTCCATGTTGACTTCTCCCTTTAAGAATTTTAGTTTATCACCTTTTTGTAAAAAAAAAAAAAATTGAGCGGAGAATAGAAATTGCCAGATTCCCTTTTATTCACAGGAAATAGTAAATTGTTCTCTATAAAGCATGAACATTTTAAAATAATATTTCTTTGCTTTTTTGACAACTACATTACATTCCAAAGTATGAATGTTCAATAAAATATTTTTCCATTTTCTTTTGATGGTCATTCAGAATATTTCGATTATTTGCTATTGTCACCTTCATTGAGGGGAACATCTGATATCTCACTGGGCTCACTCAGAATAATTCCTCTCAACAGTGTTTTGAAATGTAGGTTTGATTATTTCTTTTAGGTATGACAAGGCCAAGGCCATCGGCTCAGGAGATGACTGCGGGAGTTTGCTACTCACAGTTCCCACATCACCAGGGCACTCTGTGCACGTGGGGAGGGGCCGCTGAGGAAGCACTGGGGTTACTCGTCACACGGGGGCGCTGTCATCCAGAGGCTCTGTTGTGAGGGAGGGGAGGGTAAGTGGGGAAAGCAGGGTCAGGATGGTCAGTGTGAGGAACCATGGTAGGCTCTGGGACATAGGAGCTGTTCCGGCCGGCACCTGGTCCTAGAGCCAGGTGTTGAGAGCCTCAGTAGTCGGAATGGCCCCTGGCATTTTGCCAGCAGTAATGGTTGAGAGGCGAGCCATTAAGATGATGCTGGATTGAAACAGGCTGTGTATTGAGTTGTATAGGGACCCTGCTGTCCGACAATAGGGCGGCTGCTGCCTCTGGCGCCTGCTACTTTGGAGTTCCCAGTGGAGTTCTCGGGGTTCCCGGGTTTCCCGTGGAGCCTGGTGGAGGGTGAGAGAGTTCCTGGGAAGTGCACATGAAGTCCTGGTGGAGTCCGGGCAATAAAGGAGTTCCTGTTTGAACCTACAAGTGTCTCGTGGCGGCTTGGTTATTTTTGTGCCCAGCCAGACTGCGGCAGCCAGGTGGGCAACCAGTTGGTGGTCCCAAGGATAAGAGTAAGAACAAGATTTGGTTGGATTGTAGGTTCTGGAGTAGTTAGTAGGAAGGGAAGGCGCGTAGGTAAGGGATTGCCTGTCTCTAGGAATAAGCCAGGGGTTTAGATGTCAAAGTGTCAGAACAGAGGAAAACAACCAACATGGCTAATACAAGAAACTAAGGAAGAGAAGATGCCCCTTTTGAGTGTTAGGAGAGATTTTCCCAAGTCACCCCACACTCTTGCTGATTCAGTGGCTACAGACTAGGTTGAATTCGCATGCCTTGCTGGGTCTGCTAGTGGTTTGTTGATGTGACATTTTAATTGAGTCCCGTGATGCAGGCTGCAGTCCTAGCTCTTTGGGAGACTGGGGCAGGAGGACAGCTTGAGCCCAGAAGATCAAGGCCAACCTTGGCAACATAGAGAGACCCCATCTCTCATCCTCTTCCTCCACCCTGATCCCCTCTTCTCTCTCTCTCTCTCTCTCTCTCTCTCACACACACACACACACACACACACACACACACACACACACACACAAACACACCCAAAGACATTTTGTATGTGAACAGCTTGGAGATCCATTGGAGGCTCCCATGATTGATAGGATGAAAGGGGTCAGTGTAGTGACCCATCCTAACCTCCACCTACACTGAAGTGCTCATGGCCTGTGTCCATAGAAGAAAAAGAAGGAACAGACAACAATTCAGAGACTCTGACAAGAACCATGATTCTCCCCTACCTGTCAATCAGCCTTGGAAGCCTTAGAGAGATTCCATCACACCCGTGACCTGCCAGAGTGAAAAAAGGGCCAGAGGCAATAGTACCTGGGATTGGGGTAAACCTTTGTGCATCCCAGCTTTTGGAGAAGGGCATGTATCTATTCTTGTTGAATCTTATGCAAGCCCCAAAAGCCAAGCTTTCCCACGCAGAGGACTTAACTGTTTGAAAAGGAGGGCCTATCTTCACCTCCCATTGAGTGTCTTGTGTTTCTCTTAATCACTCTGATGGTGCCTCCAAATGGCTCACCTGCTTCCGTCAGACTCTACTTCCAGATACACCCTTTTTACTTTGTAGTTTCCTGGATTAATGCCGTTCAGTGATTTCCCATTGTCTGGGCATGCAGTGTGTTCAAATTCTTTCCAACTTTCCAGTTGGACTGGACCTCCCAGGGAGCACCCAAGCCTGCCTGGCACCAGTGCTAATGTCCTCTCTTCTCTTCTTCTCCAAATCCTGCCCATCTCTCAATACCCAGGACCGTCATCAGACATCACTGATTATTTTTAGTTTAATAGATATAAAAACAAAGAATTCTCAAAGGATGAAAGCACAAAAAACATCTTTCTGTTTTGAGGGAGGTCACTATTTACTCAGGTGTTTATAATATCATCTATGGCTTGATTTTTTTTTGCAGAACACTTTCTGGGCTATAGTTCAATCTTAATTTTCTGCATCAAATTTTTTTTTTTACATTTCTTTCTGAATTTCCTTTTCTTTCTTTCTGATTAAAAGGCTAAAGAAAACCTTTAGAGAATATCCCTAGCAAACAAGGACTGGTTTTGCAGTCAGGCTCTCATGATTTGATTCAAACACCACAAAAGTGCAGTGTATTTATTCTTGGAGGTCTTTCTGATGGTGCACAGACTAAATTATTAATATAAGGGATATGCATTTCTTTTGTCGTGTATTAGAAAAACAATTCCTAATATAAAGTTCATGATTTAATGTATGTTATTTGTGGCAGGGATTCCTGGGAGTTCACTAAATCTGTCCCGATTTCTTGGGCCACCTCCCTTCCCAGCCTCTTTTGGACTGATCAGGTGACTGAGTCCCTCCCAGGAGATGTGCCTGGCAGACAGGAGCGCCTCTCCAGGCTGGACCCTGGAGCCCTGTGGTCACTCCTCCATGCTCCTCCGCCTCCAGCTGACTGTAGCCACCACTCATGACAACAGAGGAAACAACAAGTGAAAGCCACCAGAGTTGAGCCTGGGGTCAGCACACTACAGCCCAAGGCCAAATCTGGCCCAGTGTCTGTTTATAGAAACAAGTTGTATTGGAACCCAGCCCTGCCGTGTGCTCATGTAACATCTAGGGCTGCTGTCCCTTCAGCAGCAGAGCTGGGTGATGGCCAAAGTGAATGTCTGGCCCACAAAACCTCCATATTCACCATCTACCATCTACAGAAAGCCTGCTGGCACCCTGGTCAAGATCCATAGGTGACCACGTGGAGGGCACCACATCGTTGACCAGAACAGCGCTCTAGCTCTTCACGTAAGCAAAATAAGCCATTGAACTTTGGGCCCATTGGCTACTGTAGCTGACTCACTCTCATTCCTTCTTTCTCAGCAGTCCTAGAGGGATGGCCTCCTGTGGACGGCCAGAATGCCAGGAGCTTGTGCCGTTTATGTTCATGGGACATATAGCTCTCCTCTCTGGGAGGCCCCTGGAGTGCTTTCAGACACTCTGACTCAGTCAGCCTTCGTACTGGACTCGTCATGGAGAAGAGATTTCTCTGAAGAAGGGTCGGAGGAGTTCCCAGAGAGAAGCAGGGATTTGAGCCAGGACCAGGGGTGTCCTTGGCATATGTGACAGTAAAGAATTTCAGCACATGCCGGTCAAAGGCATAGTCAGAGCTTTGCCTAGGAAGTAGGTCCACACTCAAGGACAGTGTGGGCTCCCTTGAAGTGAGCGGACCCACCTTGGGTTGGGGCTCCAATATTTATAAAGGGGCAGTAATGAGGGGCTGGACGAGAGGGCCCGCCAGGGTGAGCTGCACGTTGCAAGCCACTTCTCTTTGCCTTTTCACATTTCCTCGTTTTGCACGGGGCGAGCCGAGCATGTTGCTCAGGAGTGACAGTTGTTACAGTTGCTCCTGAGTGCTTTTGCATCTTGATGGCTCATGGGTGTTTCCTTTGATCAGCGCATTTCTCTCTTTATCCTGAATCCCTACCCCAGATTGAGCCCAGGGAGTCTGACCCTCTTGTCACAACGCAGCATCAAGAGCATTGGGAGATGTAAATGCCCTACAGTTTCCACCTGATGATCTGCATGGCAACGGGAAGAAGTTCCCCAAACCTCAAGGAAATGACTGCAGTGGTGAGGACCCTCGATAAAGCCAGGCTTGTTATCTAACAGGGGCCACAATAGTGGTCAAGGTTGTCATTATCTTTATATTGCTAAATGACCATTAGCCATCAACAGTGCAATTTCCACATTGAGTGACTCACTTTGGGGTGTACATGTTTGTAAAGCAGATGTGTTATTAGTTAGGATTACCCATTTACTTTTTTATTTTTGCTATTTCTTTAATTAAAAAGCAGAGTGACACATTTCTCACGCTTATCTTTAATTAGTCACAAGTTATAAAGATCTTCTGCCTAGGACTCGATACAAAAATCTCTTTTTGAATGAGTGTGTTAAAGTAAGAAGTGCTAATCTATTTTGTAAAAATTACTCCTAATAATGCAGATAGTATGCTGATATGGAGTCAAACTTTGATTGAAGAACACAGAGAGAGATTTTTAAAGGGATCCTGATGCCTACCTGGGTTCAGTGGGAGCAGCGCAGTGGGGAGCCAGCACCTCGTGGAGAGCAGGGCATATTGAAGGCTGGTGAAGGGGAGAGTCAAAGGCCCAACGAGGAGGATTGCACAACCTATTTCAAAGCAATGATCTTTGGCCACAGCGTTAGTAACAGAGGTTTCAAGGGCCAATGGCAAGGTGTCACAGTGCAGGGCTGAACAGGCAGTAGCAGGATGGCATCCTGTAGCAGATTCTTTGCATGCGGTGGTGGTGGCCTTTGTGCATCTTGTGGTCCCGGAAGATCTTTTGTCACCCCTGGTTATCAGGCATACTTGTGTGAGATCCTTTCCTCTGTAACTAACCTCCCAGGCTTATTTATTTCATTTACTTTTGTTATTGGCACCAATGACTGCATTTTGATTTTGGCAACTTGAACAATGGCAAGAACAACCAAACCCTGTGACATTAGGATGAGAATAACAGAGTTTCCAGAAACATGGCCTGTGTCCAGGCTGCTGGGGAAGAGGCCAAGGATTCTGGAGTCACAGAGCTTGAGCCGTGGTGGAAGGCGTATGAGAGAGCAGCTCGTGCAGAGACACCCTCCCCTAAGCTCCTGCTTACAAAGGGTCCTCAAGTGTCAGTTGGTGGGTTCCCTGTCTTCTGGTTTCCCAGTACAATGGTCTCCACCTCACTGACCACAACTAACAGAATGATGGTGAAGGGCCCCGTAGGATGTGGCTGGCCTGCTCTGATGTGTGCGCTCCTATATCTGTTGAGTTGAGGGGTGAATGTGAGTGGTTTGGGGATTCATTTGTTCTGCCGGCTACTCAGGACTTCAGGCCCATTCCTAGGGTTTTACTCTCCTGATCAGAGAGCTCCGCGAGGGAAACCTCAGAGATCCCCCAAAGGGAAAGCAATGACCCGGCCACCTGCCACTTTCACACAAGGGGTGAGTCAGCTGTAGCCCAAGTGACACAGGGAAACCAGGCCTGTGGAGAGACTGTGAGCTCTGGCGTGAGGCTTGGGAGACTCCAGCGTCACCTGTCATTTCAGCAGAGTCATCATGAGCTTGCACCCGAGGCTGTGGCCAGGGCGGGCAGGGCTGGGAGCGGCTGCCTCTGTTTGCAAATGAGCCGCTATCACAAGCAGGCTGGGATTCCACAGGAGACTGGGATAATCCATTCCTTCCTCTCATGTTTGGCTAAGAAAGCACCATGTGATCTTCACAGGCTGAGGGTCAAGGGGTTTGCCAGGTTTCAAAGTCCACTGAGCTAGAAAGAAAGGTAAGATGATGGTAAGTGTGTGTGTGTGTGTGTGTGTGTGTGTGTGTGTGTGCAGACCCAAGTGCTTTTTAGTATGTGTTCTGTGTGGTGTATATGTGTGTATGTGGTGTGTATAGTGTATGTGTGTGGCATATGTGTATGTGTGTGGTGTGTGGTGTGTGTAGTGTGTGTATAGTGTATGTGTTTTGTGTGTTTTCTATGTGTGTTATGTGTGTGTGCACATGTGTGTGTAGTATGTGTGCAAGTGTGTTATGTGTGTAGTGTGTGTGCATATGTGTTGTGTGTGTGGTGTGTATGCATGTGTGTAGGGGGTGCATGTGTGTATGTGTGCGTAGTTTGTGTGTTGTATGTGGGGTGTGTGTTGTGTAAATGTGTGGGTGTGTTATATATGTGGGGTGTATGTGTAGTGTGTGGTGTGTGTGTGTGTTGTATGTGAGGTGTGTATATGTAGTGTGTGTGTAGTGTGTGTGTTGAAGTGTGGAGAGTGTGTGTGTGTGTGTGTGTGTGTGTGTGTGTGTTGTGCTTGGTAACTGGAAACAGCCTTGTTGTTTACTTAGGAAGACCAATCAGATCACCCCATGTGGACGGTGTTGTAGGGTATTTTTATGACCTGGGTTTCTTCCCCAGATAAAAACAAGAGAGGAACCCCAATACAAGTCAACCTCAGTCACTTCTAGGGACACATCCTAGTGTCACAAAGCCCTCACCCCCTGCAGAAGTCCTCCCCCACCTTTGGCCACAGGAGCGGAATGAGAGCCTCTTTTTGAATTTCCGTCTCCAGGAGCTGCTTCAGCTGGGCCTGTGGTCTTGGCAGGAACCCATGAGCGTATTCAGGGCTGGTTGGTGCTTTCTGGCTGTGGTTACTGGGTGCCTCTTATGTCAATATTGTTCTTGCCTGGGCAAGGGTAGGCTTGCCAAGCGACCTTGGGAAAACAGAAGACCTCTGCCCAGGTCCTGCTCTGGCCTTTCATCACCTTTCAACCCTGCCCTCCTTATCCTGGGCTAATGAACTGTTAAGGCCACTCTGTACAAAATCCAAGTGTTTTGCCTTGTGATTAGGCTGTTAGTTTAACACTTCCCTGATGTATTAAACACAAGGAGCAGTTATGGCCGCCATAGGGAAGAAGCGAAAGGCCTGAGCGCTTGTGCAGACTTTCATGTTGGTTGCTGTGTGAACTCAGGCACCTGGACCCACCTGTGGACCTGCACTTCCTGTGAGCAAGAAGGAAAGAGTTAGGTCCGGACCTGCTGCAGTCTGCTTTGGCTGCTGCAATAGTCCTCACAGGCTGGGTGACCTAAGTGGATGGCTTAAACAAGTTTATTTTCTCTGGGTTCTGGACACTGACAGGTGCGGGCAGGGCGGCTTTCTCTGAAGTTTTCTTCTGTGGCTCGAAGAAGCCTGTCCCCCCTTGTTGCCGCCCCTTGGCCCCCTGTGGATAATTCCCTTAGTGTCTGTCTGTGTGTCCTAATTTCCTCTTCGTATGAGGACACCACACATGTTAGATCAGGGTTCACCTTAATGGCTTCATTTCAGGGTCATTTCCCCTGACTCTCTCATTCTGAAGGTTAGAGTTTCACTAATGAAATCCTGTCCCTTACAGTACACCACTCAACTCACGACATGGACATGGGTCATTTGGAAGCAGACCCAAGACTAGGAATTCAAAACTTGGGGAGATGCAGGAAATAGCGAGGGGTGAGACTGTGAGGTAGGGAAGGCACAGCTGCCCACAAGGGGTCCTTATGCGGCCACTTCTCACTGTGGCTCCTTGGAGCTCAAGCCTGGGAGAAAACTGGCGGGAGGGGTGGGGAGAATTTGGTTTTGAAAGCTAGTCCATCTAACAGGCGAGGGCGCTGGGTTATTTGGACACCAAGTCCATTCAGCTGTTGACTGACAGCTACTCCCAGGGGTGGGAGGGTCCTGGGGCCCTGGTGTCATTGTCCTGCCATGCACAGAATGGCCTTGCTCCACTTCAGGACATCCTTCAAGCAGGAAGGAGCTCCTGGCAGGTGGGAGTCGTTGGAAGTCACCTGAGGCCACTGAGCTGTGCTGTGAGGCCCAAGGGGAACGGCCAGCCATTGACAGTGGCTACTGTACACTCTGGTTCTGAAGGCCACGCTCAGGGCTGGGTGAGTGTGCGCACACCTGCTTGGGGAAGAAATAGAGACCCAACTGGCAAAGTCCCCGTGTCACAGATTACAAATTAATGACAACCTTCCTGCATCTGTCCCAAAGCTGTGCAGGGGCTCAGACATGATAGGAATGGGTTTCTTACTCATGTGACATCCAGGACTCTGCTATAGATCAGGGAGAAGCTGTCACCCAAGTACAAATCAGAGTGTGTACCTTCCTAGTCCCTGAGGGCCTCCAAACCTTGCCTCCTCGCTGAGCTGACCCGACCCAACCCCGCCTGATGCCGCTCCTATGCCATTGGCCAAATACCAGGGCAACTGGGCCACTCAGTCATTTCTGGCTGGGCACTGCTTTGGCAACAGGAAGACTCCACCTGGGAAGGGAGATTGTGGAGTCTGAGTGGTCTGCAAGTACCTCTCCCTCCAGCCTCTGCCTCCTCTCTGGACCCTGGAACTCTTGCTTCCAGCCACCTGCCACCTTCAGGACAGCTGCACAATCAGCCACTGCCCATCCTCCCCAGCAGCCAGGAGGATCCAGAGGGATCAGCAGGAAGTTCTGAGTACTTCAAAGGCATCAACGTGTGGAAGATCCCTGGAGAGAAAGGCTACCCCGGATCTCCCACAGGCCTGGCAAATGGGTTCTTGATGCCCCACAACATTGATTGGTCAAAAACGTTTGGCACCACAGCAGAATGGTTAAGAGCAAGGGCTGGTCAGCACACAGGTTCCGTCCAGCCCTCAGTGGTTCTCTTTGTGATGTGTGATCTTGCCCTACCTCCTCAACCACACTGAGTGACACTGGACCCTCCATTCTTGTCCTCAGAGCCCATCTAATAACAAGAACAAGGTTTTGAGAGAAAAGAAAATGAAGTGTTATTGATTTGCTAGCAAAGGAGAATGCAGCAGATGTGGGTCTCAAAGCATGTGAATCTCACTGGCAGGGAACACAGGGTCCTCAAAAGAGTCATACAAGGGCTGGCATCCAAATATTATCAGTAGATAGATCCAGCTATTGTCCTTGAGTTCCCAGGTTTGGAGTTTTTATTTTTGTGGGCGGTGAAGGGCAAGATAGCTTGGCCTGGCATGGGAAAAAGGTTCATCTTGTCTTCCTGCTGTTAGGGAGGAGAAGAGGGGAAGGAGTTTTAAGATAAGCCACCTGATGCTGAGCAGCAAGTTTGTACTCAAATCATAAAGTAGACCTCAGTTACATCAGGAGCTATGAGTACCCACCTCCAGGGTTATCCTGAGTGTCAAATGCACAGTTCCCTGAGCCCAGTGCATGCCTCACAGTAAGCGCTCAAGAATGAATGTGTGAACAAATGTAAGTGGAAAATACTAGCAAGTGAACACTCAATATCACAGCCAAGAAATTGCTATTGTAATACCAATTAGAAGTCAATCTTCTAGCTTTATTCCTATGCAAATAAAGACGTATATTATTTCTAAAATGGGATCACTTTATATATAACTGGAATTAAAAATCTTATTTTATTAAACTACATTGAAAAAATAAAAGCTAGTCAATCCTCACCAGGGAATGCTATTTCACCAAGAGAACACATGGGCTGTCATGCATGAGGCCCTGTGTTCCACTCCTAGCACTGCAAACAAACAAACAAATATTCAACAGTAACAGAACTGCATGCTACTGTGTACATGAAGCATCCAACAGCAGGTGCAATCAAAGATGCCAGGCACAAAAAGCCACAGGTTGCATGATTCTATTTATATGAAATTTCCAGAGTAGGCAAAATCCACAGATACAAAAGTAGACTCATGATCACTTGGGGGCAGGGAAGAGGGAATGAGGAGACAGGGAATGAGTGTGAACGTGAAGAGGTTTCCTTTTGGAGCGATGAAAATGTTCTAGGATTGGAGAGCGGTGATGTTTGCATGGCGTTTTAGCATACTCAAAACTGCTGAACGGTAATTTTAGCCCATGTTTTCAGTTTTCTTGGGTACCCACCTAGGAGTGCAATCCCGGTGCCACGTGGGAAGTCTGTCTCAATGTAGGAGAAACTGGCAAACAGGCTCTGAAGCAGCCTTCAGTTTTATAACGTGTGCTTTCTCCCTTCACAATGTATTCTGACGTCTTTCCATGTGTGTCAACACATAGAGATAGAATATGGAGCGATTCCTTAGCCAGCTGTACCCCAGTGCATTTACATAAATCCCTAACATTGGGCGCTCAGTGATCCAAGAAAGAGGCCTTGAGCATGTTCCTTGTGTCCCCAGCAGTTTCTAAACAACGTTCCCAGGTGCACCCAAAGCCTTTTGTATCCTCCTAATTCAGTGTTTTCCCATGTGTTGCAATGATTGCTCCCCTTCCCTGCCCCACATCTGTCTTGCCTGTTACCTGGCCAGAAGATGGACCATGTGTTCATTCATCTTTGTATCTACAATACGTAGGCAAGGGCCAGGCATCTTAGTAAATGTTAGAAGAGTGAAAAAACAAGTAAATGGATGGATTTACTATCAGAACATTCTGCCCCAAATCCCTGCTCTGAAAGGTAGTAAATTCCCTGGTCTTGGTTTTGTGTGACAGGAGGCTGGGAAGAAATATTGGCAGAAATATTGTAAGCTAATTTAGGCATCAGAAAGAGATTGGATAAAGTGTTGGACCACTTCTAAAGTTGAAAGCCTAGAACTCTAGGAAATATAAGCCTAGCAAAGCCAAGGGATCTGTGCTGATTTCCCAGCTGAGCAAATCTGGGGCTGTGAGTTGCTCTGTGTGTTGCTCTATAATGTCCCAGCTTGTTCTGAAGACCTCAGACCAGATCTTTGCCCTGTCGGAAAATCTCTGCCTGCTGTGTCTGACCATGGGAATCTCCTAGTACCTGAGGTTAGAAGTCTATAAGGGAGAAATTCTCCAGTGAGAGATTATTGGACAAATTTGTTGCTCTGTGTAATCTGAGGGTTGGGTAGGGAGTGTTAGATAAGAGAGGACCAACTCCAAGTGGGAGTGGCTGGGAGGTCTCAATGGATGCCCTAGTGGCTTTTTGTCATTTTAGACTATGCAATTGGGCTGGGTAGGCGGGATTAGGGCAGGTCTTAAGTGCATTGCCTCCAAATGTCACAGAGACCTCCTTGGCCCCAGAGCTGTCCTTCCACGATGTGGCTTTATACTTTGGTGTTAGCCTTTTCATCTGCTTGCACAACTTGGGGTGAGTCCTTCTGAAATACAGATACCAAGGGCCACAGTTGGAAATCCCTTTCCTGCATGGAGGTGGGTGGAGGTGCACTGGGGAAAAGGCATGATAGTTCCCGTCCCGCAGTGGTGCTCACACTCTGGACTTGGAATTAGACTTGGAGCAGCTGAGCCCAGCCAGCCTGGGCCAGCCAGCTGCAGACATAGGCATGGGGAGGCAATGGCCAACCTCAGGCCTCACACATGAGGAATGGAGAGAACCTTTGTCTTGATTATTGGTCCACAGCTGGATAAATTGTGACGCATGACTTCACACAGTATTAAAAATGTCAACTCAGGGATGGAGTCAGGGTCTGAATCCCAGCTCAGCACTTTCAACTGGGTGTCCTTGGGCTAGGTACTTAACTTAGCTGTGCCTGGGTTACCCTGTCTCTAAAATAGGAATGAAATTGTCCCCACCTTTTCAGGCTCTAGTGAGGATAAAATGGATAGTTCTTTCTGAAGCACTTAGGATGGTGCCTGGTCTAGAAGGCGTACAGAAAAAGGATTGATAAATAGAGGGGATGCTTTGAAATGCAGTGTTAAGAGGAAACTGGACATAGGGTAAAAATCAGACCAGGAGCTCTTGACCATTGCAAAGATAGTTTGTCACTCTTAGTTCCCAGGGGGTTGGCCACACCACTGAGCTCAGTCAGGAGGCAGAGGGCAGCGGGGGATGCAGGTGAGGCCTTTGTTGTGATTTCCCTGGAAAGAAGAGATGAGGCAGGGTAATCAGGGTAGGGTTGGTTCCTTGGGGTTCTTTGGGGGATTTGGGGACACAGGGGCTATCTTTGGTTATCTGGAACCTGGCTCGTGGTGATTTGGGAAGGTGGATTCTAGCCCACGGTACGAGATATAGGAGGTGATTGAGATGTGGGGACTGGATTGGTTGGAACCTAAGAGTTCCTCTAAGATGAGCAAGGCCTCTCATTAGAGGCACCAGGTACAGAAAATAAATCCATGGTTAATACAGAAGTTCAATGAGGGATTTCACTGAACTACAACAGTGCCAAAGAAACTGAGATTCAGAGGGCATTGTACTCTCCCAAAATCACCTGAAAAATCATGCACTGGTCTATCTCTGGCTCCTGAATCCAATGCCAGTGCTCTGGAAACCAGTGCTCTGACAGCCCAGGTATGTCTGGATTTTATCTTCTCTCTGGCCTGGGACTGAGTGTAAGGCAGAGGAAGGAAGGAACTGAATTTGTGATAGAATATTCCTTTATGCTGGAATTACCTATTTCCATCTTTAGAAAGTTCACAGAGGCCTCTTTTGCACATCTGTTTAGTGGGAGTATGAACACTTACCGGCAAGATTTATTTATTTTTTGTGTGTGGGGGAGAATAATGTAAAGGAACTGGAATGTACATCTGGAACACAGTAAGTGCTCAATATCTGCACACTGCATAGAAAGTAACTTTCCATCCTGGGTAATCTGGCGTCTAGCCACTATATCTGGGTTGAAGGTCATCATTGAGGTGACAGATCACACGCAGCAATTTCTGCTCAGACTTCACCCTCCTTCACTTTCTTGAAGCAACCATCCAGTCCCTCCTCCCTGGGCTCCTGACACTCCACCCTCCTCCTGCCACCTCTCCGGGGTGGGTGCTCCCAATCTCAGCTGAAGCTGCCTCTGTGCTTCACCTCAGCTCCTGCTCTCCTCTCACCCTGGTCCCTGCAGTGAGTCACACACATCCATGGTGTGCACTCTCGCCTTCAGGGGGACGATCCTCCGCCACTCACCTACCTCCTTCTAGTCTGGAGGTGCCCTGGTCTTGTGGCCTCTTGCCAGGACATCTTACTGACGTCCCCAGGGACCCTGCCTAACACAGAGCCATGTTCACATACCTGCTCTTCAATCTTCTTTTCTCTACAAACACCCACATTTGGTTAACGACCAAGTCCTCCCACAAATTCCTCATTTATATCTCCATCAAAATTTTCTCCTAATTATAAAAAAAGGATCTATCTTCAGTGTAGAATTCTTAGAATGCACCAAGAAAAAAGAAATGTGTACTGCACATCCATGGACATTTCCGTGGACAAGCTTCCTGAGGGAAGAGACAGCTCCCTAATAATTAGTGAAAGAAGCATGGGGTCAGCTGTCAATAACGTGAGGCATGGACGTGGTTTTGTAATGTGGTTTCCATAACAGTTTCCAGTGGTTTGGGCTACTACTCTAAGATGCTCTTTCACTTATGGGGAAGGGATTATGTTCTGATAAACTCATGATCTTAAATGTAAAAGAATCATAAGTCAAAATATCATAAGTTGGGGACTAAATGTCCATGTCCTCACTGATTTCACCCTGGTCCTATTGATAATGCTTAGCCACAAGAACAAGAACGGCCCAATTGTGAGATATGGATACCGTCTTGGAAATTGATTTCCCATAAAGACTTTACAAGGCCATTAATTCTGCTTCTGTTACAACAAGTCTGGATTATTCTTTTCTTTTCTGGCCACAAACTTTGCGGGGATTGTAGACATATTGTCTGTATCCAAAGAGGAGCATGCTGGGGGACAGGAGGATAGTAACCATGTCCTATGAAGGGTGCCCTTAGAAACAGAGATTATTGAGGACAGACAAGAGAGGACTTCAGAGTGGCCATGGTGGGGTGTCTGAAATCCACCTGCCTCAGGGAGGAAGATCAGGTTAGTGCACTCTGGTTCCACAGCAGGTGGAACCAGGTCAGGTGGGAAGTCGCAGGGAGACGAGGAGCACAGGTCTCCTCCATAAGAATAGAGCAAGTGGAGAAGACAGGAGACTGATGCTCAATCTTTCCTTATATATGGCCCTGATAAGAACTAGAAGAATATTCTAGAAGAGTTTTGTGTCCTTTACTCCAGAATTGTTCTTGCTGCTTTTTGTCCACTAAATAAAACCCAATCTTTGAGCCTGGCATTCAAGGCCCTCCATGACATGCACCTGCTCATTTCGGAGTTTCATCCCCTCCTCCTGGGCTCCAGCTGTCACATGCCTAGAATGTGGCCAACCAACCAGGTCTGGCCTTTCCCCTCTATTGTCCTCATTGCTCCCCATGTCCATCAGGACACCCGTCCTCGCCCCCCGTGGTGGACACGGTGCACGGCAAAGTCCTGGGGCAGTACGTCAGCCTGGAAGGATCTGCGCAGCCCGTGGCCGTCTTCCTGGGCGTCCCCTTTGCCAAGCCCCCTCTTGGGCCCCTGAGGTTTGCTCCACCGCAGCCGGCAGAGCCCTGGAGCTCTGTGAAGAACGCCACCTCCTACCCTCCTATGTAAGTGGTGGCCTGTCCCAGGGGGTTTGTCCCTCGGCGCTGCAGGAAGGGGTGGAGGCTGTCCTGGGCTTGGTTTTGCTTTCTTCTGGAATCTTCTAGAACACTGTAGAGCCTTGAAACAGTCCGGACCTCTCAGGGACCTAGAGTCTTTTATTCAACACTAGTTCTTGAGATTTAATCTGTGCCCAGCTTGCCCTTGGTTCTTAGAATCCATCGGTAAGCCAAAGAAAGATCCTGGCTCTATGGAGCTTTCAGTCCTGCAGGGAGAGTGTGTGAGATAACGAAAACGCTGAGGTAAACAATGAATTATGTCATGTTGCCACGATCCAGAAGGAACTGCTGTTTGACTTTGGAGATCCTTCTGCAGCCTTCCTGCCTTGAAAATGGATGGTCCAGACAGGCAGTTGGAATGACCATTTTACTCATGGATCAGTGTATCATCAACTTTGTCCTGTGCCTTTAAATATCCCAACCTGGCACTGAATAGCTGCATTGAATTTGGTATTGAGATGTAATTGATTTCCTCCATGTCTCACTTGAGTTCATTAAGTTGATTTTGATGTTTTTGACATCATCATCGACACTCAGAGGAACATCATGTAGCTAAATCATGACACCCATTTATGGATATTTTTTAGGGTAAGTTCCAAGAAATGGAATTTCCAAGTCAAAGAGTGTGTGCTTTTTGTTAAATTTCCCTCAAGAAATATTCTGTGAATTTTCCTACCAACAATAGATGAAAACCTCCATGCAGCAGACCCTTGGCAATGCTTGAGGTTATTAAAAGAATGCTTTTGGGCAATCAGGTAAACAAAACAGTAATACAACAATCAAACAATAATAACTATCATTTGGGTCTTTATACTGCACTTATCTAAATACTAGTGAAGTGGAACTCTTTTCCCGCTTTTAACATTTGCATTCTAGTTTTTGAGTCATATTCCTGTTGTGCTTGGAAATCTGGGAACAACTCCTAAGAGAGAACAACTGGAAGACATGCTTTCTGGCTCCACTCTGCCACTTGATAATTGTGTCTTCCTGGTACCTGTTTGCCTCGGTTATGTCTTCTACATACTGGGGACAGCAATGCTTGTCTTGTGTGTCTATTGAGATCCAGATATATTACTTAGATCACACTTGGGGACACCAATATTATAAAGCATGGGTCTTCTTGGCTGTGTGAGCTGGGGCAGGTTGTGGAACCTCTCTGTGACACAGTTTTATGATCTGTAAAATGGAAATAATAACAGATTCCCATATCCTAGGGCTCATCTGAAGCTTAAAGCAATTAGTGCATGAAAATAATTTAAATCAGGACCTGGCACATTGAGAGAACTCAACAATGTTATCAATTCCTTTCTAAGTTGGATCTTGGAGACCTTTCCTCAGGGCAGCCAAGAGTGGTTGCCTGGGATAGATAGGTTCACGATAGAATTTTAACGTGCCAGGGCTATAAGACCCTTAGGAAAAGCACTCCTCTGATTTACACCTGGTGCATTGAGACCCAGAGCAGATGGCAATTCACCTAAGGTCACCCAGCACATATGACTTTAGCAGGACTAGACTGTGGTTATGCTGAGGTTGTCCCACAGGATGTCACCCGTAGCCTGCTTCAGGATAAATGTATTCCATCTTGGTTGCTGAAGTCTCCCATGGTTACCTGGTGGAAGAACACAGTCATCCTATAGGCCAAACATTATTGGGACCTTGTCCTGGGAATGCTGGAAATGTCAGCTCTCAGGGCAGGCCAGTGTGTGGGCAGCCTCCTTTCCTTGACCCAGGGCATCCCATAGGCTCCAGGAAAGGAAAAAGGGTGAAGTCCCTGTCATTCTGCATGATCTGGGGAGAGTTCCCTGGTCCCCACCAAACTCCCAGTGAGCTTCTCACTCACTCCAGTGTCTCAAGTCCATGATAGCAGATCCCCTGAGAAGCTTAAGGTCTGGCTCCAAATGATCCTTCCAGCCTCCATCTGCCTGCACCTCAAAGCTCCTTCTTTCTCCTCTCCCAGGTGTTCCCAAGATGCTTTGCGGGGGCAGAAGGTCTCCGATCTCCTTACCAACAGGAAAGAGAACATTCCCCTCCAGTTCTCTGAAGACTGCCTTTACCTGAACATTTACACTCCTGCAGACCTGACCAGGAGAAACAGGCTGCCGGTGAGCGCGGGCCCCACTTGTCAAGACTTGGGAGTTTCAGTGTCTGGGATCTCTAGGTCTGAAGGCCACGAAGGCAGCTTGGGTGAGGGGCACCACAGGCCATCGTGACTCAGGACCCAGAGGTTCCCATGGCCACAGGAAATACAGGTGGCTCTTACCTCGGTTTGCCCTGGGGACTTCAGCCTCTGGGGGGGGGGGACTGTGCTCCATCTAGAATGCACATTTCAGGTTTTTCATGTTCTCTCACAGGAACAGAAGGACCAGAACTATTACTGTTGGTTTCTAGATTAAGAATCTGATCTCAGAGCAGTGTACTAGAGCTGGAAAGATTTTAGACAAACTGAGACCCAGATGGGGGAAAGGAGGCCACACAGAAGGGTGACAGAATCAGAGCTTGGGGCTTCTCATCTTTAAACCAATGTCCCTGAGCAGGCTAGGAAGTGGAGCACGTGTGTCACCTTTCTGTAGCACATACCCTGTGACCACTTCCACTGTCTCCTGAACACTGTCACTGTCCCTTGGCAGAGGTGTGGGTGGGCAGGAGCAGGGCTGGGACAACCTTAGAAGTGCTGTCCCTGCTCAGGCCAAGCATCTGAGGTCTTATGGGAGATGGTTTTCCTCACTAACTGCTGCTGGCTCAGGCTGATGCCCAGTGAGTCAGCATTTTCCAAGAAGGAGGAGCCAGAGGTGGGCTGGGTGCCAGGAGCAGGCCAGAGGGTGAGGGATCTAATGGGAAAGATGTCATACCTGAACTGGAATAGAGAGGGGTCAGCTCCCAGCTAGTCCCCCAGGAGCACTCTGGCAGGGTTCCCAAGAGTTGGGGAGGTGGTTTGAACTAGGGACTTTTTGAAGTTGGTCCTGCATGTGCTTGTTAGGCACAAGGCAGTGGGACAGGGTCCCTCAGTCACACAGTTTTCCCACTCATCCTGCTGTGGTGTGCTCAGTGACCCATCTGCCCAGCTGACCTCTGGGCTTAGGGGGAGCAGGGGCACTGCGCCTTGCCCAGCAGCCCCTGCCCTCCAGGTCTTGCCATCTGGTGGCACACACGTCCTGGCCTCTCCAGCCTGTCTGTGCTGACCTGTCCTTGAGCTCACCTTCACTCAGGTGACCCCGACTCAGTCCCTCCCTGGGGACAGCAGGATCAGAGGTGCAGGAGAAACAGGGCTCTGGGAGCCTGGAGGCAGGAGACCCCCAGCTGTGGACACAGGGTCTAGATCTCCAGGGTCTGGGTTTGGATCCTGGGTCTGCCTTGGCCTGGCTGAGAGTCATGGGCAAGTTCTCCACCTCCCTCAGCCTCTGCTTCCTCTCATGGGAAGAATCTCGTGTGAGTGTCTAATGATGGTGGTCGGGCTTCATCTCAGGGCTGGCTGAGTATGCAGACCGAGCCCTCCTGAAACTCAAGTTAGAGCTACAGTGGGACCTTCTTCCTGCCTCCAGTGGACTCAATGTGCTAGGGCTGTGGCCCTGGGTGGCAGGGATTTGGGCAACTCAGACCGTGGACTCTGGGACCACTCAGTCTGGGTCAAGCCTTGCTTCAACACTTATTAGCTGTGGAACTTTGGACAGGAGAATCCTCACATTTCTTGTTAAATGAGACAATATTAGTATTTCCCTATAGATAGTTTATTTCAAAGTACTTAAACAGTACTTGGTACTTAGTTCATGTTATGATTCTTTTTTTTATTACAACTATTATTATAATAATTCCCTGCTATGTGTACTCTTTAAATGCAAGAGCTATGAATTTCAGATTATAGTACCCACTCTTACCCTCTGGTCATATCACAGTCCCTGGCATACAGCTAACCTTTGGATAATGTTAGTCAAGGGACTGAGGCTTCCAGGATTGGTGATGTGAGGTGTTCTTAGGGGGGTGGGTAACATCTGGATGTGCAGGGGAGGCATGACCTCTTAGAAGGTGCATAGGAAGGGTCACCTCGGGGGTGGGGTTGTGATTCCTGAGGAAATCATTCCTGCACAGGGGAGTTTATTTCTCACTGGAGTTAATGCAGGTGCAGCTGAAGTGCAAGAGCTGCCCCTTGCTTAGGTCCAACTGGTTGACTGGTCCAGGCATGAGGACCATGGAGCATTGGGGAGAACACAGTGTCCTTGGTTATCGCTGTTCCTCTGGTGACATTGCAGTTTTAAGGGCTTTGGGAGGACATGGGTCTGGCATAAAGGTGGGTGCACTGAGTCGGGGGTTCCTGGGTCCTGATATGGGGGTGTTGGGGAGGAGAGAGACTGCCTTTGCAACCTTGCTGGACTCGGGGTGTTTCAGTCAGCTTTTTTGCTGCTGGGACTAAAGGATCAGTCAGCACAACTCTAGGGCAGGAAAAGTTTATTTGAGGGCTCACGGTTTAGAGTCTTAGTCCAGAGAAGGCCAGCTCCATTCCTCAGGGCTGGAGGTGAGGCAGAACATCATGGTGGAGAGTGTGGCAGAGGTGATCCTGAAGCAGAGAGAGACTCCAGCTCCAGATTCAAAAGATATACCCCATAGCCAGGCCCCAATTAATCACTTCCTCCAGCCACACCCCACCTCCCTCTAGTTACCACTCTGCTAATTCCATAAGGGATTAATTTACTGATTGTGGTAAGACCTCAACAATCCAGTCATTTCTCCTCTGAACCTTTTTGCATTGTCCCACACGTGAGCTTTTGGGGGACACCTCATATCCAACGTTAACACTGGTGGGTGTTGCTACTGGCCTCTGTGAGTCACAGTCAAGATGCAGGTGACAGACCTCTGAGGTCTTCTCCACTTCTGCTTCCTATAATTAGTGTCTGTGTTGCCCAGGTGATGGTGTGGATCCATGGAGGTGGTCTGGTGGTGGGCGGGGCATCCACCTATGATGGACTGCCCCTCTCTGCCCTGGAAAACGTGGTGGTTGTGACCATCCAGTACCGCCTAGGCATCTGGGGGTTTTTCAGATAAGGCGCTGGACTCTCCTCTCTGCACAGTAGCCCCCGCATTGGTAAATATAAAGAAAAAGTTTTATCTCACAGTTTTGATTGGCTTCAATGGATTTCCCTTTGTGGAAGGCCTGTTATTCTGTATCACAATATGGTAGAGACATAAAGGGAAACTGTACATGCAGAACTCACCACAGTGAGATGGGGAGCCAGAAAGTGGGGTGTGGGGTGGTCTTGCTCTTTTTGGAACAACTTACTCCAGATCCCATGAGCTCTAGGTTAACCCCTCTCAGGGTGGCACCCCAATGACCCGATCACCTTCCACCAGACCTCATCTTGCATAGGTTCCATAGCTGCTTAATATTGCCACAAAAGTGAGCAAAAGCTCCAGCACATGATCCCTTGGGAGACAAACCACACCCAAACCATAGAAGCCACAAAAGCAAAAAGATGATGTCCTTCCTCATGAAGTGCTCTGCTAAGGTCCTTCCTAACGTACCCTTCGACCTTCTCATGCTTGGCCACTTGCTTCCAAGCTTCTGCATGTGCTGTGCCCTCCGCTGGCATGGCTCCCCCAGCTGACACTCTCCTAATCACCCTTCGAGGCATGGGCCTCGTGGTTGAGAGTCTCTGAAATGCTCCTGCTCCTTCACCTGGGCTGCTCAGGCACACGCAGTCCTCTGATGTTGGTCACTATGCAGCCCCGGGGTGCAATGCCACATTCTGCTCTGGGAAAGGAAGCAAGGGCAGAGCCAAGGAGGGAGCTCAGCGAATGGTGGGCTGGCATGGTTCTAGGGCCTTGCCACCAGGCTGTCCGGAAGAGGCCAATCATTACCACAGGGCTCAGCACAGACCACATGACCTCTCAGCAGCAGCCAAGCAGGTGCCTCTCACACACCTGAAATGCTCCTTCTCCTGGGCCCAGGTCACCGCCCACTCCCAGCTGGCTGCTCCCTCTCAGCTGCCTCGCTGGCCCCTCCTGCTCCCCTTGCTCAGGCCTCTGGGTCTCCCTCTCCCTCCACTGATTCCCTGAGTGAGCCCAGCAGCACTTGGAACTCAGGTGCCACCTTAGCTGCCTCCTCCTGCTGCCCTGGCTGTGCACAGGGCACCTCCACTTCACAGAGACAGACCCCCCCCCCCCGCCTCAGCTCAGGCTCTCCTGCTGCCCCACAGCCCCTGTGCCTCTGCTGCAGCTGCCCCCTCCTGGGTGGTCAGGGTGAAGGCCTGGGGCAGCCTGGAGGCTCCTCTGTCCTCGCTCCCCACCTTGGTGGGCCAGCAGAATCCAGGGCTCCTCTTGTAAAAGAGCTCAGAATCCAGCCCCTCCCCGCACCTCGCTTCATGGCCGCGTCTCTGGCTGGATTATGGTTGTAATCATATTCATAAACCTGTGACTTGGACATGGTGGCGGTCCACAGTGGCCAGTGATTACCAGAGGCACAGGGTGAGTCTCGACCTGCCTCTGTTGTGGGCTCCCATGTCACTCATGGTGACAGAGAAGTTCCCTCCCAAGGTCCCCAGCGTGCTATCTAGTGCCTCTCACTCTATCTACACTCACATTTTGGTGCCCTTGGCCTGGGGCCTTCGCACCTGCTGCTTCTCCTCCCTGGAATTTCTCCTTTGGACATTTACAAGACCTGTGCTCCTTTCATGCTGGTCTGTACCCAATGCCACTGCCCCTCAGAGGCCTTCCCTGGTGCTGAGAATTGAAATCCCCCCTACTGCCCCCACCCTGCCTCTGTCATTACCTGTCATTACCTCAGATCACCTTCACTCATGAACACTGTGTTCTCTTTTCATCTGTTTGTGCTCTGTAGTGTGAGCTGAGTGTAGTCAGGTTTGCTGTTTGGTTCCTAAGGATGCTGTAACTCTTAGACTGGTGTAGGGTGCATAGTAGGTACTCACTCAGTACATCAGAATGAATGGAGATTCCTTGCAGAGCAGTGCTACAGGGATGACAGTCAGGTGGTGACCACTGAGTCCCCAGCTCATCTCTGGTCCTGAGAGCTCTGCCATGACATCTCTAGTCCCCCCCCCACCTTATTATCTTGCAGCACTGGGGATGAGCACAGCCCAGGGAACTGGGGTCACTTGGACCAGGTAGCTGCTCTGCGCTGGGTGCAGGACAACATTGCCAACTTTGGAGGGAACCCAATCTCTGACCATTTTTGGAGAGTCGGCAGGAGGACAAGGTGTCTCTGTTCTTGTGAGTGCTTCTGCCCCTGCCCCACCCCTGGACCTCTTGGAGACCAGTGAATCCAGCCACAGGCACCTTTGTTTACATGTCTGGATTCAGGGTAGAAGCTGCCCACTGCCTGGCTTTAGGTGGTGGAGAGTCAAGACCCAGACCCTCTTGGCCTCCAGGAAGCTCAGAGCTCAGCTTCATGGCCTGGGGCCAGCAACATCTCTAGCTCAGCCTGCATCGGTGACTTTTCTCCTCCTTTGATTTGATTTAGTTCTATTTCCTCTTCTTATAATTTTGACATTAGGGCTCACCTCACTTCTCTTGGGAAACGGGGGTGGTTATAAATTACACTGAGAAGGCTCAAAGATATAATTTAGATAAAGGATCCTTGGCTGCAAGGCAGATCTCCGTGTTGAGAGGACTGGAGCACCGAGAGCAGGCAGGGCCCTCCTCTAAGGTGGCCTGATGACATGTCCATGCCCACGATGAGGGCAGCAAACTCTGGGACAATTTGCACTGAGGGAGGTGGGTGTGAGGATGCAGGGATGGGAGGTGGGGGAATGGATGTGGGTCACAGACGTCACTTGGGTCCTGAGATTTCCTGCTAGTGAGGGGAATGGGGCTGGAGGACACTGAGGGAAATAAGGGTGGTGCTGGGAGCATGGGCAACCCCTCCGTACCTCCGGGTGGAGCAGAGCGTCAGCCAAATTACGTATTTTCCAGCTGGGTATTGTCCTCATAGGTGAATAATCAGGGGAAATCTTTATACATTTTTAAAGAAGAGGATAAGGAAACATACAAATAATAATAAGAAGAAAATAATCATCCACAATCACACACCTCAAGGATAGTGACTGGGCATTTGGACCTGTTTTTTTCTGTCTGTCTATCCATCTATCCATCTATCCATCCATCATCTTTCCCCATTCTCCCTTTCTGTTCTGTATCCATGTTGCATTTTTTCCCACAAAATTTCCCTTAGCATACTAGCATAATGTAAACATTTCCTTAATGTAAACATTCTTATGCAATATTATTATTATTATTTTAGAGAGAGAGGAAGGGGGGATAGAAAGAGAAAGAGAGAGAGAGAGAATTTTTTAATATTTATTTTTCAGTTTTCAGTGGATACAACATCTTTATTTTATTTTATGTGCTGCTGAGGATCGAACCCAGCACCCTTGCATGCCAGGAGAGCATGCTACTGCTTGAGCTACATCTCCAGCCCTGCAATATTATTTTTATAATTGTATAACATTCTGTTGCAAGAATGAAAAATTGTTTAGCCAATTTCTCAATATTGGATCTTGGATTACTCTCAGCTTTTTTTTTTTTTTTTTTTACCATGCTAATAGCGTGAACATTTTTAGATATCTCTGTGCACCTCCAGGATCTTTTTCTTCTTTCTTTTTTGCAATGCCCTCGACTTGGCAGCACATGCTCTGCCATTGAGTTACATCCCCAGCTCTTTTTTTGGGGAGGGGTACTGGGATTGAACTCAGGGTCACTCCACTACTGAGCCACATCCCCAGCCATTTTTTGTATTTTATTTACAGACAGAGTCTCACTGAGTTGCTTAGCACCTTGCATTTTGCTGAGTCTGGCTTTGAACTCATCATTCTCTTGCCTCAGCCTCCCGAGTGGCTGGAATTACAGAAGTGGGCCACCCCACCTGGTCCCGCCTTGTTTTTATGTGATAATTTTTTTTAGGATAAATTTTGAATACTGCAATGTACTCTGGGGCTAGAAATTGCCTAGCTGGTTTCCCAATACTTTTGATTATCACGATGAGCATGTGCCACACGCTTCCTGTCCTGTTCTTAACCCTGGGATCTGGCCTCGTCATATTGAGTTTCTCTTAGGAAAGGTGGGCCCCACATGGAGCTGGGAAGCAGGCCAGCATAGGTGAGGAAGTGTCATATCCACAGGGTGCCAGAGTCTCAGGGTGAATGGGCCCAGGCAGCGGGGGCAGTTGGAGGGAGGCTGAAAGACAAGTGAATCACTGATCTTCACCTTGTGAACATAATCCTCCTCCTCTCCATGTCTCTGCAAGGTGGTTATCTCCTCTTGCCAAGAACCTCTTCCACAGGGCCATTTCTGAGAGTGGCGTGGCCCTGAGTTCTTTTCTGGTCAGGAAGAACACCAAACTTCTAGCTGAGGTAAGTCTCTCCCTGGACAGTTCCCAAGCCCTTTCCTGTGTTCTCCTGGAATCCTCAAGGGGCTTTTTTCTTATAGAACTCAGTCTTCATGCTCAAAGGATACCATACATGTGAATGGCTTGGTGGAAGAGGCTCTTTTAAGGCCCACATTTAAATGATATTCTTACTTTCTGAAGTGCAAATTATCTCATGCAGGTCTTTGGCAATTCTGCACAAGTTTTAGTGTGTGGAGACATGATACACTTTTAAGAATGTCAAACGTATTAATTCTCCTCATGGGACAGGTGCAACCTTGGGTTATCTATGGATAGAGAAACTGAGTCCAAATGATTTGTATGTGGTGGAGATGGGAGTTAAATCAGAGAGTGGTATTCTGGATTCCATGCTCTTCACCACAACTCCACACAGCCTCAATCAATTTAGACATAATTTTGAGAACATTATGCCCATTTTAGCAAAGATAAAGTAATGGAGACACAGATATATAAAGATATACTCATATCACAATTCCAGTTAGTAACAGAGGTAACACTCATAACCCATACCAGCTGGTCTAGGGGATTTTCAGCTGCTCCCTGCTGCCTTCAGAAGTTGACTTGCCATAGAACACCTTGTCTATATGGAGACATTGCCCTTGAACTCTGCTGTTGACTGTGATCTCTGCAGAAAGTTGCTATTACTGCTGGGTGTAAAACCACCACGTCTGCAGTCATGGTTCACTGCTTGCGCCAGAAGACAGAGGAGGAGCTCTTGGAGGCCACGCTGAAAATGGTAGGTGCCGCCATCCCATGGCCCTTCTCGTAGGCTTGACCCTGGGCTTCTCTCTCCACTCATCTTGGTCCAAGTTTGAAATTTCTCTTTTTATCTCTTATTATGAAATACTTCAAATGTAACAACCACTCTGATTGTAGGGGTTTTCAGAAAAGAGTCACAATTTTTCTTGGTTGATTTAGAAGCTGTCTTAATTATAACACAGTAGTAGTCAAGTTTTCTAGATTTTCTGAGACTCTGTCTCATTTAGTATTCAAAACAATTATCTGTCATCTCTCCAATTATATTGATATTATTTCACTAATCTAGTGTGAATCCATCCTTAACTTTTCATCCATCTATTTTTTTAAACTTTTTTTAGTTTTTTATAATTTTATTTTATTTGTATTTATTTATTTACACTTTTATGGTGCTGAGGATCTAACCCAGTGCCTCACAGGTGCCAGGCAAGTGCTCTCCACTGAGCCACAGCCCCAGCCCTCATTCTTCTTTGTTTACTCTGTCCATCGTCCATGAATCATCGGTCCCACATAAATCCACACTCCATTATCCAGTCCTCCAAAAGCAATGATCCACCCTTCACCTATTTGGTAGTTTTCACCTTTTGTCCTTGTGTCCATCCAACTTCCCAATAGTGCTTGCATTAACCAACTCACTTCCTCCTTCTGTCCCTCCCTCCCTCCCTCCATGCTAAGTGTGTGGGAGAGCAATGTCAGGAGAGGTGATGCAGACATAAATTGAACATTGTCCCTGCTCAAAAGGGACAATACAAGGATGAATGTGTGGTGGGAGGATAGAGAGGAGACACAGTCATTTCAGCCATTAGGAGTGCTTCTTAGGGAAAGTGACATTTGAGGATTGATGGATTGTCAAGACAGTCTGTCACCACAGGGAACTTAGTAGGACAAACATCCAGAGGAAAGAACATGCAGGGCTAATGGGAGCTACTTCCTAAGGGGGGGGAGGTCTGACTGTATGCTTGGGGTCACTTGAGCCCCTTGTCTATCTTGACCTTGAACACCAGACAATACATCTGGGCCCACAGGGCAGACTGCTAACATAGTGCTCTGTATGTCCATAGATTGGGTTCAGTTTGTCCTTGGGAGTTGGAGCTTGGTTTACCGACTTAAATAAGGTGATTAAAGTTCTCAAAGAATTAAGACACAGCTGTTTTGTGATACCTGGAAGGAAGCAAATACTTTAGCTATCCTCTATGTGACAAAAGAGCAAGGTTGTATGGAAATAGATGGTGACCTTGGGGAAACCAAGAGACCTAAAATCTTGGAATCCCAGGACATATTTCTGAGATCTTTTGAATTTTTGTGGAACTTTTTACATGATTAAACTTTTGGAAACTTTTTTAAATTTTTGGAACTTTTTACATGGTCCAGTACAAACACACACACATGTACACACACACACACACACACACACACATACACACACACACACACACACCACCCCTGGCTTGTGGGGCTACAACCCAGAATGGAGGAACCCCAGTGGTCCCTCTACATGCAGGGCAGGAAGTGAGGTATGATGTAACATTTAAATCACTGCAATCTAAACACATGGCAAAGGAAAGCATCTGTTGGAATGTACTTCAAAGAGCTATCTTAAATCATGGTTTTCTAACCCCCAATAAGAAAACTCTTTCCAAGGTGGCTTGAACAAAAAGAAGAATACCTCTTATAATGGAATCTCCAGGTAAGTGAGGAGTTCATGAGCAGATGGCTTAGGGCATGGCTGGATCCAGGTGCTGTTAGAATAGTGTTGAAGAATGTGCCTGTCTCTATCCCTCTGCTTGACAATCTTCTTTGTTGGCTTCTTTCTGAAGTATATTTGTCCCCTGGGGAGGTTAAAGATAATAGCACTCTAGATACATGTCCTATCTGCTTAGAAACTGTCTATCTCAAAAGCTTCAGCAATAGGTTGGGTTAAACTCTGTTGGAGTGACTCTGGTTTGTACCCATCCTTGTATTCATCTGTATGTTCAGGGACTTGGAATACCCCAGGTCACAGAGAGATGCCTGAGGACATGCAGAGGAAGCGGGGTAGAGGGAAGCAGGGAGAGAGTAATGCCCTCTCCATCTGGGGCATCCCACCTGCAGCGCCATTTCCCCAGAAGCTGCTTCATCCACACCAATGCCCAGGGACCAATGTGTATGTTCCCTCCAGAGGAAAATGGGGTTCGATGCCACTAAGAAGAAGTAGGGGGAAGGATGACGAGGACAGGCAGCAAGAGGAGAGGTCCTCCCAGCAGCTCCAGGGAGCCTGACTCTGGTCCCCAGGTCTCCTTCCCTGGCTGCTGCCTGCCCCTCCTCCACCCTACGACTCTACTCTGGGCTCATGCCCAGTGGGGTCTGTGTAGGGTCCTCTGCCTCTGATTGGGAGAACAGCTCAAAGGATCAGCTTTTATACCAGGAAGCTTCTCACTCACATCCTCTGCCTTTGTCTTCACAGAAACTTTTTACTCTGGATATGCTTGGAGACCCCAGAGAGGTAAGGACCATTGGTTTCTTAATTACAGGTTTCAAATCTTATTAATACATTTAAGCTTTAATATGCTTTGAATGAACGGATTCTCTTTTGTGGACTCATATTGCTGAGGCCCAGAGAGGAGAAGTAACTAGCCAGGGTAACATAGCTTAGAGGTCAGGAGGCAGGATTGGAACTCACCGCCATGGCTCTCAGTGCAGTGCTCCCAGTCACAAATTATATATCTCCCAGGATGAGCTATCCTCTTCTCATTTACATTCCCTGTGGGATAAGTCTGCTCTAGAACACCCTCAGGAGGCTAGAGAAATGCATTAGAGGCTCAGAATCCTTCATTAAGGAGGACAGATGTTCTAGGAGGCCACAGGGCAAATTAGCTGTGCAGAAGGGGAGCCTGGGATCTCAGGCCTTAGGACACCACCCTCCTCCTAGGATCCAGGAAACTCCAAAAGTATCCTCCCATCTGCTTCCTCTTCCTCTCCCACCTCTCCACAGTTGCCAGGGTCTGGAGACCTTAGCATAGTCCATCTTGCAATCCCTTCCTCTGCTCCCTCCCTGGGGATATCTGACATTTCTTGATCTTATGAGGATGATATGAGATCTATCTATTCAGACATTCATTAAAGTGTTAAGAAGCACTTACTCTGTTGTAGGAGATGGTTTAGCAACAGGGATATGGCAGTGATTCCGACAAGATACCCTGGTTTCTGATGGAGATTGCAATAGAAAAGCAAAAAAACCATGTAGCATGCTGGCTGATGGTCAGAGTCAAGAGAAAAAAAAAGATATTGGGAAATGGGGACCAAATCAGCCAATGGTTCAAATGTAAGCATTAGGATCAAGGGGTGGCCTGATGAGCAGTGACCTTGGGGTGGAACTCTGGGGGCAGGGGAGGAAGCCAGCTGTCAAGAGGACTGGAGGAGGCGGGTTTCTGGCAGAGGAAACAGCAACGGCAAAGACCCTGATGCAGGAGGCCCTGTGTGTGGAATGAAGGCTGAATGGGGAAGCAGGGTGGAGGCTGGGGGTGTCCTGAGGTGGGGGTGGGGTGGTGGTCACTGGAAAGACTTGGACTGTGATTCTGTGGTATATAGGAGGTGCTCAGAGGGCGCTGAACAGAGTATGGACATGATCTGTGGTTTTACAAAGGTGACTGCAGTAGTCAGTAGGAGAAGGGGCAGGGCAGGGGCAGGGACAGCCCTGGAAGCTCAGTCCTCTGTAGCGGCACAGCAAGGGATCCTTGTAGCTCAGACCAGTGGAGGGGCAAGAAGTCTGCCGTTCAGAACTTTCTGAAGGAAAAGATGCAGAACTTGCTGATATATGGTGTGTGAGGAGCCAAGGAAGAAGAGGAGAAGGAAGCCCGGAGTCCTTGACCCCCACACCCCGTTGTGTCCAGTATTAAGCAGCTTTCTGGTACTATAATGGATATTTGAGATGATCAAGTTATAAAGAGGAGAAGGTCAATTGAGCTCACATTTCTGGAGGATTTATTCCATGATTGGTGAACCTGTTTCTTTGGGCCTATGGCAGCACATCACCCCAGGACGGGGAGAAGAACAAAACCACTCACTTCTATCTGGGGCTCTGGGGTAGAGAGATGGACAGAGAGAAGGAGGGAGGAAGGGGGAGAGGGGGAGAATTGGGAATTTCTATATGATGAGGGCATGTGCCCAGTGACCTGAAGACCTCCCACTAGGCCCCATATCTTCAGGTCTCTGCCCCTCCCACTACTACCACATGCTGCAGATTAAGCCTCAACACATGGGCCTCAGCAGCCCCATTGAATTAGTTCTTCATATCTGAGTGCCAGGGATGTGCCAGGGATTGTGCAGAAAGTGTGCTCTATCCTCTGAGCCTCTCTCTTGTTCCTGCTCTAAGGCCCTCCTTCAAGCCCAGGCCTCTGTGACATTGCTGGAATTAGTCCTGCTCACCTCTGTCCCTTGCTTATGCTATTTCTACTGCCAAGAGCGTTCATAACAAAAGCCCATGCAGATGCCAAACACCTGATCCAGGTGCCCTGCAGACTCTTCCTTCAGAGGAGCTGCTCCTGCTGCTGGCCTCTGGGCAGGCCTCTCAGAGCCTCACAGCTTTGCTAAGGCACCCAAACCAAGCCCTCTACTGTCAGCTCATAGGAGCAGGATCTGGCCCTTGTCTTGATCTATTACTCCCCCAAACAGGGAGTCAAGTCTCAATGTAGGCACCTCGAGTGGTGAGCTCGATACTGCCTCAAAACTAATCGTTTGTCTAAAAGAGCTCAAGTTTAAATACAGATTCAATAGATACTCCTCAGTTACAGTTTTAGTATTTGTGAATTCACTTCTTTGCTAACACATTTTTGTATGCACCAGGGATACCTTGATGCATTTGTGGTCATTTGAAACATTAAATGCAAAGCAGCAAGAAATTGAGTTTCTGTGAGGTCCATATTCCCCTCTGAGGTCACACAAGGAAATACTCAGTGTCTTGCTTCATCTCTCTTGCTAACAAGTACCCTTCTTGTGGTCTATATAGCACTGCTTCTTTTGCAGTATTTGCTTTTGTTGGTGATTTCTCTGTTTATAATGACTAAGGCATAGTGAAGAAGTGCTGTTTAGTGTCCCTAAGCATGAGAGGCTGTGCTGTGCCTTGAAGAGAAAGTACATGTGATAGTAAGCTTTGTTCATGGTGTGTACGGTGCTCTTGGCCATGAATTCAATATTAATGAATCAAGATACAATCCATCCAAAGAAGAAGTGGAGATTTGCCTGTCTGTAAGTGAGGTCAGTCTGGAAAGCTGTCATGCAACATCTTTGTGGAGACACAACCATGGGAAAGATGGAGAAGCAGCTCCATGTTTAAAAAGCAGAGTGGACAGCAGTGTTGTAAGGCAGGAGCTGTAGAAATCTGCAGTGATGTTACCCAAGGTTGAGAAAATGTTGAGTGAGTCCCAGCTGGTGTTTTATTATAAACTTCTGCATGTAACGAATTCTTTGTAAGAGATCTATATCATATGACATGTCTAAAGAGCAACCCACATGGAGACGAGAGTCTCACAGGGCCTTGATTCTGGACTTCCCTTTGGACCAATGACCCAGCTATTTGCTATTTCAGCACTCACTGCGATCTGACAAACACAACTATGACAGTGAGAATCGAGTGCCTGTGTGTGCGTTTAAAACTGAGATGGATATTATCATTATTTATATGTAATATATAATTTGGGTGATATATTTTCCATTCCCGGACCTCTATCACGTTGCCATCCCTAGCTTCCTAGGTAAAATTCTCTCCTCACTGTGTGACAGAACTAGCTCCCTTCTGAGTTTTGTGGCCCTGCCCAGTCATGGAAGTCTGTGGTGCTGGCGTGTTGACTGCTCTGCTCTCTTTCCCCAGAGCACTCCCATGATACCCACTGTAATGGATGGTGTCGTGCTGCCCAAGACACCAGAGGAGATTCTGGCTGATAAGAAGTTCAACACTGTCCCCTACATTGTGGGAATCAACAAAGAAGAGTTTGGCTGGATTTTGCCCATGGTGAGAATGTACAGACCTCTTACGCAGACTCCTCCTCCTCCCCCATCTTCCCTCTGACATCTGGACCCAGAATGTGTCTTTTCTCCAAGGCCCACTCTGAGTCTGGGAAACTTCACCACTGGTCTGAGTGGACACTGGACATTTCTTTGTAAATCTTTCTGGGATGGTACAGCTCTCTTGAATCTTATATCCCTGTGGACCCTTCTCCCCAAGCACTCATTGATTGTCTTCCTAATAACCAATACTGACATGATCAGGATGGGAGGGTCTGCAGAAACCATAATAGTGCAGACTGATGAGGTCTAGAGGAAAAGGAGCAGGAGAGCTAGGTCTGGGCATAGCAACTTCTTCCTTGGGCTTGGACTCACAGGTCCTAGGGGTTCCCATGGGTGCTCCCAGGCACTTCTCTGGAAAGAGTTAGAGGAAGTTGCTTATATGTTAGTTACATTGGCTCCAAAAAGCCAGGTTTTGGCTGGAGAAGATCCCATTTTGACTGGAAAGCATTGAGATTTCTCATGTAGGTGTTTCAAGAGGGCCTAGGGTCATCCTCGTCCATGGCTTTAGGCTAAAAAAGCCAGGCTAGAGTGGGATAGAGTGCAGAGGATCAACAGGATCTTCAGAGGGTTGGAGTTCTGCAGTTCTTACTTCAGAAGTGAGAACTTCAGGTTATGCCAAAGGAAAAAAATTCATCGTAATGGATTTTGACTTCATGAGACATTGGAGTGTGCGGGGTAATGGCCTGTGCTCTCTTGTTCTGAGCTCTCTGCTTCAGCACTACCCTGGATTCAATTTCCCTCAGTGCCCGGATGACCACGGTGCCCCCTAGCCTGGTGTTTATATATATGTTCAAGTCATCCCTTTTTATGCCTTGAGTTTCTATGTACAAGTCCATTTACTTGATATTTTTTCAAACTAATGAATGCACCTGCACATCAAGACCCCAAGAAAACCTTCACAGGCATTGGCTTGCTTGGTTCTTCTTGTTAATTCCTGATGATTCAGAAATGCTTAACCCCCTTTTTAATAGATGATGGGATTTCCCATCTCTGAAGGCAAGCTGGACCAGAAGACGGCCACATCACTCCTGCAGAAGACTGGCTCTCTTCTGGTAAGAAGTCGAAAGAGTTATGGGAATTGACTGAGAAACCAAGAACAGCTGGCCTTGCCCTGAGTCCCAGACCAACTCAATGGCAGAAGAAAACCTGACACCTGTGTTCCTTCCCCATCTGTCTGCCTTTCCCTCCCCGCCACCCCAGGAGGGATTTGCACAGGGCCCAGGAGGTTCACATCCAAGGAGCCTTCTGCATGGCTCTCCAGGTGGGGGATCTCTTTCTTGATGCATTTTAGGAGGTCCAAGACGAACTGACTCAAATGGCCACTGAGAAGAATTTTAGAGGGATAGACGACCCTGTCAAAATCAAAGACCTCTACCTGGAGTTGGTTGGAGATGTGTTTTTTGTATCCCATCTGTGACTGTGGCCCGTGGTCACAGAGGTAAGTCACAGAGGTTGCATAGGAGAGGGACACTGCCACCTCCCAATATCCAGTCACTTATGGGCAAAGAAAGTGGAGGGTGAGCACATACAGTGCAATAAGATTTTCAGAGAGGGGAGACAGAGAAAGAGAGGGAACACAATGATAGAGCTTTGTAAAATCACAAATTGACAAACAATATTTGTATAAACTTATGGAGTGCAGTGTGGTTATGATTTATGAACACATTGTTCGATAATTCCATCAAACTGGTTAACAGACCCATCTCCTCAAATACTTGGCACTTTTTGCAGGGAGAACACTTGACATTTTCTTTCAGTAACTATTCAGTGCAAAACACTCTATTATCAACTGTGTTTACCACACTGTCCGGTAGAACAACATCAAAAGAGAAGACCAACATTTCCCCAATGGGTATTTTGTACTCTTTTAACATCACCCTTCTTTACTCCTCATCTCTTGCCTGTTACCAAAATTTTATTCTTTCTTCTATGACTTCTAATTGAGCTATAAGTTGTCACATGTGGTACTTGTCTTTCTAAGCCTTATCTCCCTCAGCATGTTGGTCCCCATTTCAACATGTAATCTAAAATGGTATCATTCTTTTCTTTTTAAAAACTAAATAGAATTCCATTGTTTTCTCTCCCACATTTTCTTTATCTTTTCATCTGTTAATGTACATAGGTAATTTCATGATTTGGCTCTTGTGAGTCGTTCTACTGTGAACATGGGGTTGAAGAGATCTCTCCCACAAACTACTTTCAAATCTTTTGGGTAGATACTCAGAAGTGGGGTTGCTGGATTACATGGTAATTCTGTTTTTAGTTTTTCAACAACCAATCATCTTGTTTGACATCTGTACTAACAGTATTAAAGTGTTCTCTTTTCTTTTCATCTTGGTTAATATTTTTCCCTTTTATTTTGGTACCTGGAATTGAGCCCAGGGGTACTCCACCACTGAACTACATCCCCAGCCCTTTTTGTTTCGAGAAAGGACCTTGCTAAGTTGCCAATGATGGCTTTGAACTTACAATCCTCCTGCCTCAGCCTCCTGAGCTGTTGGGATCACACATGTGCCCCCACAGTGCCAGATCACCCTTTTTCCTTTTCCATTCTTTTTGATAAAAATTATTTGGACTGGGTGGGTGATACCTCATTGTAGCTATAGTTTGTGTTTTCCCAGTGATTAGTGATGTTGAGCAAGTTCTCATCTACCTGTTGTCCATTAATATGATTTCTTTTCAGAAACGTTTGTGCAGGGCCCCTACCCACTTTTAAATTGGTTGTTTTGTTTTTTTTGCTGTTGTCCAAAGGCCCTGCAGAGCTTATATTTAACTCTTTAATGCATTATGGCTTGCAAACCTTTTCTCCTGGTTTGCAGGTTGTTTTTGCACACTGTTCCTTGTTTTCCTTTCTTGAAGGAGCTTACAGTTCGATGAAATCTCATTTTCAGTTTTCACTGGGTTGTCCTCAATTTGGGAATCAAATCCAGAGTCATTGCCCAGACTAGTGGGCAATGTTTTTTTTTTCCCTCTGTTTTCTTCTATCAGTCTTTGAAAATTCATGTTATTTCTAAGTCTTTCACCCATATTCTTTAGTAATTTTTGTTTATGGTGTGATATGAGTTTCAATTTCCTATTTCTTCAGGTCAAAAATCCACTTTCTTAATATTCTTTATCCAAGAGACTGTCTTTTCCCATTTTCTATTCTTAGCATCTTTGTCAAAAATCAGTTGACTTCACATGCCTGGGTTCACATCTGGGCTCTCTAGTGTGTTCATTGATGGATGTGTTGATTCTTTTCTTCCAATAGTGTGTTATTTTAATTACCATAGCTGTTAGTGTACTTTGAAGAAGACGGAGGTTACATCTCCAGCTTTTTTTATTTCCACTCATGATTACGTTGAACCAGTTTTTTGTTTGTTTTATGTGAATTTTACAATTTTTTCCCTATCTGTCTGAAGAATGATGTTGGAATTTTGATAGTGATTTCACTGAACCAGTAGATCACTTTGATTAGCATAGATATTTTGACGATATTACTTCTTCCAAACTGTGATCATTGGGTATCTTTTTTTGCATTTGTGTCATCTTCAATTTCTTTCATCAGTGTCTTATAGATTTTAGTGTCCTGGAAACAACACTTTAGTTAAATTTATTCTCATGGGTTTTACCTTGTTATAACTACTATCCATGGGTTGTTTTCTTGATTTCTTTTTTTTTTTTTTGGCCAGTTCAGTGTGAGTGTATAGAGAATTTTGCATGTTGATTTGTATCCTGCAATTCTACCATATATGTTTGCTAGTTCTAACCATCTTGCAGGAAAATCTGTGGGGTTTTCTACTCATAAGATCATGTCATCATTGAACAGACTGTTTCATATCTGCCTCTCCTAGTAGGATGTCTCTTTTATAGTTTTTTAATTTAAATTCTGTTTTCTGATATAATGAGAGCTGCCTCTGTTCTCTTGGTTTTCATTTGTGTACAATATCTGTTTCCGTCCCTTCACCTTTAATCTACATACATCTTTAAAAACAAGATGAGTCTCCTGTGGGAAACATATATATGTGGCTCTTGTTTTCTAATCTGGTCACTGTCCTTTTTGTTGGAGGATTTAATCCATTTATATTCAAGACAATTACTGATAGCAAGGTATTTACTGATGCCATTTTAACAGTTGTTTTCTGGTTGTTTTAAAAATACCTTCTTTATTCTTCCCCTCTTTATGTCTTCCTTTGTGCTTTGATGGTTTTCTGTCATGGTTTGCTTTGAATTCTTTCTATTGTCATTTTGTGCTTCTATTAAAGATTTTTGCTATGTTGTTACCATAAAGTATACTTATAACATTTTACACTTATACCAGCCTATTAATAACTTTAATCACATATAAAAATTCTGTACTATATCCTCATGCATTATTTTTTTGATATCAGAATTCAAGCATGAATTTTATGTTTGAATTTGTCATGAAAATTTATTTCAGTTGTAGTTTTATTTATATCATTGACTTTTGTACTTTAACATGTTTTATTTTATTAGTGTCTTTGTTTCAGATTAAAGACCTCTCTTTCACAAAACCTGTAGGGTGTGTCCAGAGGTAATTGATTTCATAAGCTTTTGTCTGGGAAAGTTGTTATTTCTTCCTCATTTCTGAAAGATGACTTTCTTGGATGAAGTATTCCTGAGATACAAGAAACAGATTGTTCCATCTCTACATATATGTTCATTTAAATATCCTCATTTTTAGACAAGCAGCTTGGATTTGCTTCACTCTTGTCTGAATGGGTGAGAACAGCCCTGGAAATGCTCAAAACTGGGCTGAATAGAAGACACCTACCAGGTTGTAGGTTATGCTTGAAATGAATGAGCTCTAGTGTATTTTCAATGAACACACCCAGCGTCTTTAGTTGATACATTGTGTACTTCCATTATGTAAAACAACAAACCAAATTCTTTAGTAGAAAAGCAAAGTAAAAATACAAAGACTTCAAGCATACAGAAATATCTGACCCAAGTCCCATTTCCTCCTCAACCAGCTTTGAGGCAAGTGACTGTGCTTTCCCCAAACTGTCTCTCTCCCATTCAGATAGCCAGGGGCTTCCTGCACAGCCAGAGACCTTGAGACCATCCAGCTGGTGATGTGAACTGTGCACAATCCATGTCTTCACAGACGCTGGAGCCCCAACCTACATGTATGAGTTTCAGTATCGCCCGAGCTTCGTATCAGACATGAGACCCAAGACGGTGATAGGAGACCATGGGGATGAACTCTACTCAGTCTTTGGGGCCCCAGTTTTAAAAGGTAACAGCTCTGTGCTTGGCTGTGAGCTTGCAGTCAGGAGGTCATATCTGTGTGTGCACATAACATCATTTGTTTAATCTCATTCCCTAATACCTTCCCTTTCCCTCACCTCTTCCCTACAAGCTGCCTGTCCTGCAAACTCTCAGGTGGTGCTGCTGGCCCACACAGCCCTCTTTGAGTAGCAAAGCATTTTTTTCCTTCTGCCCCAACAGGGGGCACCTCAGAAGAGGAGACCAAGCTCAGCAGGATGGTGATGAAACTCTGGGCCAACTTTGCTCGCCATGGGTGAGGCTGGTGGCAAAGAGGTAGCAGGGCGGGTGGCTGGGGTGGCCAGTGGTGGGGCCTACCTGTTGGGAAAGAGGGGCTTCTAAAGTTTGACCAGGTCCCTGACCCTGTGACCACAGCATGGTGACAGTTAGTGCACATGCTGCTCCAGGAGATGGAGAGCTCCCTCCCTGTCTCTGGAGGTGCATGTGCCTCTTGGCAGAAGCTCCAGGCAAGTCTCAGAATGTTGTTGGGACCACTAGCAGCTCTGTGCAATTTCTGTTTGATTTTGATCCTAGGAACCCAAATGGGGAGGGGCTGCCCCATTGGCCAGAGTATGACCAGAAGGAAGGGTACCTAAAGATTGGAGCCAACACCCAGGCCGCCCAGGGGCTGAAAGAGAAGGAGATGGCTTTGTGGACTAAGCTCAGAGCCAAGAAGCCTCCTCAGAGAGAACACGTGGAATTGTGAATGGGAGGCCGAGCCAGCCTCAGGAGACCAGAGGCCCCCCAACGGGGTGTTGTACATGAGGTTTTTGTAAACCTTGGAGACATCTTATTGTGGAAGCTGGAGAATTGTGTGGTATAGGTGGAGACAGTCCAGGAGGGGAAGTTTTTATACTTGTCGCCTTGATTTGCACAATGAATGATCATTTGGAGACCAAATCAGAGTCTGTGTCTTACACTATAGCTGAGTCCATTCTCTCAGAGAGATGTCATCATACATGTAAGAAGAATCACTATCGAGAGTTTAGTACAGTGCTAAAGGCCAAATGTGGGCTAATGGGGGAATATAAAATCCCGGGGAACCACAGACCCACAGGGGAGCTCAAACCCACAGACTCATCTCCAAGGATGTCTCTTGGGTGCTCATGAGAAAGACGGGGGGCAGCTTGTAAAACCAGGCTGGAAGGCCTTTCTCTAGGGGTGTAGACATGAAGTCCTGCTCAGACCACCCTCCTTCCATATCCCAAGTCCTACAACCATTAGGGAGAAAAGCTATGAATTTTCCCTCGGGACCCTGGTGATTCTGCTGAGATTGAAGAAAAGGGAAATTTAGAAACTCTGTGGGAGAACCCACAGGAAACTGTCCTGGGTTGAGATCATTAGAGATCCTTTCTGACTGGGAAGTGTCCGTGAAAGAACAAACAAGGCTCATCGTCGGAGAATATGCCCGTTTATTGAGGAACAGTTCTGCATATTTATAGATCCGGGAGTTATGAGAGTTAAACAGTTTAATGGTTTGACAGTTGGCATGGGGTGCTTTCTGATTGGTGGGTAAGGATCATGTGAGCCAGCAGGGCTAGTCTGATTGGTCGGTAAGGATCATGTGAGCCAGCAGGGCTCACCATTGGATGGCTCTTCTGGGGGGGATGGGGAAATTAGTCTTTGGAGCCGGGGTGACTCCCAACATTCCCCCCTCTTATTAAATGAGAGTAGGCGTGGACTCATTATGGCTGCTTCTTGTTGAGATGGGGTGGTGTGGGAGAAAGAGAGGAGGAAAGTAAGGAGCCCCCACAGGAAGGCAGAAAAGACCGGTATAACTTCAGGAACCAGATCAAAGAAGGTTCCTTGCCACCACAGATCCATGATGATGTCAGTCCATTCGGCATAGGTCTCGACTGGAGGTAGCCAGGAGTTGGTAATTCCTGAGGAGAAGCTGGTTAAAAGCTTGATTCGAATTTTTTTACCCACCTGAGTCTGAATGAACTTTAAAGGGAAGGAACAGGCACAGGGAGTTTTTATAGCCCAAATCTAATGGAGTCTCTGGGTCTGCAAGCTGCCTTGTTGGCGCAAGGGGGGTTAAGTGTTCAGCCTTGGACGTTTGGGCTTGAAGCAAACAGGTGATAAAGAACCAGACAGAGAGTTTGAGAAGCTAGGTCATCCTGCAGCTAACTTTGTTTGGCATGCCCTGCAGACCAGCCTGTCCTGCACCTAACACCCCCAATTCCACTCTTCATTCCTAGTCCAATCTAGTTTCCCTCCCCTCTCTATTAAGGCTGCTCTTCAAACTTTCTCCTACCTGGGTGTACCAGCTTGCTACTCTTGTTACCTTTCTCAAAGGTGGCCAAGGGAGGACAGTGGCCCATTGTTACCATATTTGCCTTTGAGAGCAGTCAGATCTCTTCAGGTTTTATGTGAAACACCTCAATTTTGAAATTCTTATGAAACTGGAGGGTAAACAAAACACACATGTTCCTCCTTAGGCCCAGAAGGCAACTGATAAAGTGCTCTCTTATGATAAAGGTAGCTCACACTTATTCAGGGGTCACCATGCTCCAGACACCCAAGTGGTTTGTCAGAAGGACAACACACAATGGTCCCACTACCGGCCAAATCCAAGCAAGAAGGGAGGGTCTGTAGTAAGGAAGAAAAGGGGGTCTGGCTGGAGGGAGCCCTTAGGATCACTTGCCCAGACATAGGGTGAAGAGAGGACCCAAGAGGGGCCAGAAATGAGGGGGAGCATTGACAAGAGTACTTAATGACAGGTGACGATCGTTGGCTCTTCTGATGAAGGTGTAGGAGCGCTGGGCTTAAGCCTGGAAATGTGAATCCATGGGGTAAGTTGGTTATTGGACAGCTTGAGTTTGGCCACCAAGGGAGTGCACATAATCACCTGAGCAGGACCCTCCCAGTTTGGTTTTAGAGGGGTTTTTCCCCTGGTGGGCAATAGTAAACAAGTTGACCAGGTGTTGAAGAGGTAGGGTTTTTAAAGAGACTGTGGTCAGGAAGGAGCCAGTCTTGATAGCGACCGAGTTCAGAGCGTAGATGGAAGAGGAGGGGGAGGGCATAGGTTTCAGAGACGGGTAGGGGTTTTGTAGGCAATCAGGGAGGAACGAGGGGACGTCCATACATGACTTCGAAAGGTGAGAGATTAGAAGGCTTTTTGGCAAGGCCCTAATGCACAATAAAGCCAAGGGGAGCACCTTGACCCAGTCCAGTCTTAATTCCATGGTGAGCTTGGTGAGGGTCTCTTTCAACCTTTCAACCTTTCTGGAAGCCTGGGGGCTGTAAGGGCAATGGAAATGCCAAGGGAGTGATAGTGCGTGAGCCAGTCCCTGAGTTACCTGCCATTGTCTGAATTCTGGGCCATTGTCTGATTGGTTACAAGTGGGCATCCTGAAACGGGGGATTATGTGTGTAAACAACAGATCAACTACCATAGAGGCCCGTTTGTTAGAAGTGGGAAAGGCTTCAACCCATCCCGAAAAAGTATCTACCAATACAAGAAGATTTTTATGTTTTTTACTTGGGGCATATTGATGAAATCAATCTGCCAGTCTGCAGCTAGGTATGACCTAAGGCCAGATAAAAAGGGAAAGGTTTAGGTTTTAATGGAGTATTGGTATTGGTTTTCTGGCAGATCTGACAAGCGGAAGTGATCTGTTGTAGGAGGGTCTTATTGCGTGGGGAAAGGGTGAAAAAGGAGTGAAAGAAAGTAGTGAGACTCTGTGGACTAGAATGGAATAGAGAGTGAAAAAACTGGAAGAGTCGCTGGGGATCTTTGGGCCGATCCCCGGTGGTAATGAAGAGTAACGGAGAGGAGTTAAAGCTCTGTAGGGCGGCTGATGGAGCCACTTGATCGGCCTTGGAATTCCCCATAGTAGTAAGGGAGGAGTCAGTTTGGTGGGCCTTGCAATGGATTATTCCCAGTTGGGAAGGCAGCCTGGAGGCTTGTAGTAGGCCAGAAATAAGTGTGGAATTAATGACTGCCTTCCCTATGGTGGTCAATAGCCCCCTTTCTTTCCAAATGGCTGCGTGGGAGATCAGGATATGGAAGACGTATTTGGAATCTGTATATAGGGAGAGGGTTTTTCCTCTGCTAGCTCGCATGCCCTTGTGGCAGCTATGAGTTCAGCTTGGTGGATGGTGGTATTGGGTGGGAGAAGTTTTGCCTTACAATGGATGAGAGGGAAACGACAGCATACCCCACCACTTTAACCCTTCGTGTATAAGAGGGCAGTGGTCCCTCAGAAATGGTGGTAGGGCAGGGTAAAATTGTCTTTAATACCTCCAGGCATTTGTGGATGGGATCTTGTGAGGGAGAAGATGGGAGGAGGGAGGCAGGGTTTAATGGAGAGCAGGGCTGAAAAGAGATGGAGGGATTTTCAAGGAATGAGACAAGGAGGGATAGAACCCTGGAAGGAGGAAGTGACTGTAGCCCCTTGTAAGTGAGGAAATCCTTTAGATGGTGAGGAGATGAGGTGGTTAGTGGGGAGCCAAAGGTAAGCTTGTGTGCTTCTTTCTGGAGGTCATGGGCCACTGCTAGGGCTCTGAGACATGGGGCCAGCCCCGATGGTGGGGTGGAGCTGTTTGAATAGGTAGGCCACTGGTGCAAATGTGGGGCCATATTCTTAACCCAGAATGCCCAGACTTTGTCCCTGTTTTTCATGTACATAGAGGGTGAAGGGTCCGGAGAGGTCAGGAGATACAGGATGGGTGCCTGGAAGAGGGCCTTTTTAAGGATTGTAAAGGGCTTCCATACCCCTGATGGTAGGGTTCATCTTAGGGGCCCTTGGCCAGATTATATAGTGGCCTGGTGAGGAGGGAGAAATTAGGAATCCAGGCCCTGAAGTACCCAGCCAAACCCAAGAAGGAGAGTATGTCATTTTTGGTCTTTAGTGTGGGTATAGACACAAAAAGCTGTTTTCTGTCTACTGTAAAGGCCTTTTTCCCTTGAGAGATAGAGAACCCCAGATATGTGACCTCTTTACATGCTATTAGAACCTTTTGTGGAGAGGCCCAATATCCCTTTAAGGCCAAGAAAGTAAGTAGGAGAACTGTGTCATCTGTTGAGTGCCCTTTGGATGGGCTAGAAGAATTTGTTGCAAGAGAGCAGGACTGGATCAGAGCAAGAAGAAAGCCTGGAAGAGATCCCTTAGAATGGAGGGATCCAGGGATAAGTGGGCCAGGCCTAGGTGCCAAAGAGGTGTGGACTATCTTGAGATCCCTGAGGAAGGACAGTCCAGGTTAAAGGCAAAAAGATATCCTTTAAATCTATGACTGAGAAGTGGGTGGCAGTGTGGGGGATCTGAGACAGCAGGATGTATGGGCTGGGAACCAAAGGATGTATGGGCCTAATGGAGGTGTTGATGAGTCATAGGTCCTGAACTAAGCGATAGGACCCGTTGGGCTTTTTTACAGCTAGTATGGGAATAAGGGGAAGGAACAGAACAGAGGTTCTCCTTGCAAAGAAGGTCCTGAATAATAGGTTGTACAATCGGGTCGACCAGGTTGGTAGTAAGGGGTCTTTTTTAGTATGGTGTTTTATATCAGCCTCACAAGTGGAGAAGAATGGCCAGTCTGCCAAAAGGGCCAGAAAAGATTAACAGGCCGATTCTGGGACCTGATTCATCAGTCAGGAGCCTGGATGTTGATTGTTGTATTGAATTTAGAGAGAATATCTCAGCTGAGCAAAGGAACTGGACTTTGGGGCATAACTAGGAATGGGAAGTTCTGTATGGAACAGAGTAATAGGGGAGTCTTTTTTGAATAGATCGTCTTTCCTCCTACCCCGACAATAGGAGAGGTGAACAGTACTGTTTGTCTCCAAAATTCTGTCAGGACTGAGAAGGTAGCCCTAGTGTCAAGGAGAAAGTCAACCTTGCACTTATCCACCTGAATCCACACCCTGGGTCCCTGTCTATTGATTGTTACTGCCGGGGACAAGGACCCAAGGTACAATCAATCTTCAATTGCCATGCCCAGAGGTTGAAGGGTTCCCTGGCCATAGGCCTCCTACAGGATCTAGGACAGTCAGAGCCCCAATGACCTTGTTGTTGATATTTAGGGCATGGGGTATGTGGAGTGCATGGTGTGGGGCATGCTCTGGCCCAATGTCCCTCCTTGCCACCCTTGAAGCAGGCATCCGAGGGGGTTTTGACCTGCGTTGATGGGCAGCAACTCGAGGAAGCAACCTGCAGGGCCTGGGCAAGCATCTAAAATTTCTCAGTCTGGGGGGTGACAGGGCCTTGTTCGAGCTTTTTTAGTTTGGTCCGGATGTTGGGGTAGCTCTGCGAGAGGAAATATGTCATAAGGACATGACGGCCATCTGGGGTTTCAGGATCTAGGTTACTGCTGAAGGGCTTTTGTAAGCTGATCCAGAAATTCTGATGGGGTCTCTTGACATTTTTGGAAATTTACAGCCTTACGTGCTGCTTTAATACATGTGGAGAATCTGCCCCTACTCTGTATGCCAGCTTGTGTATTATAATCCCAGTCGGGAGTTTGATCTGGGGCAGCAATTGGCCCCAGAGGGTGATTGGGATTAACTCGGTGAGTTTCATTCTCATGGGCTCTGGCAAGTTCCCAGACTCTGGTACGTTCCTCAAGAAGGAGAGTATTAGCCAATAACATATAAGTGAGGCTATAAACCTGGAGGACCCATTGAAACTCTTGGGACCTAGTTTGGGGGGGGATTAAAGGTGTCGACTGAGTCAGGGGGAGCACGTGAGGGGCTGAACGGAGCTGGCAGGGGAGATTGGTAGGGAGGGGGTTCATCTATATGGATAGGTCTGGGTAAAAACAAAGAAGATAAAAAGCCTCAACATAAGGGATCTCCTTCCACTTTTTCGATCGCTCACAGAAGTTAAACAGATCTCTGAGAATTTCGGAATCTAGGGATCCTCCTGGAGGCCATTGACTTTGATTGTCTAATTGATAGTAAGGCCAATCTTGTGTGCAGAATTTAATAAGGGGGAGTCTACAGGGAGGGAAGATGAGGCCCCCATAGTTTGGGAGAGGGACAAGGGTGGTAGAGAGAGAGAGAGAGAGAGAGAGAGAGAGAGAGAGAGAGAGGAATGCCTGTTCTCCACCCCTCAGGACATCTCACTCATGAACCGGGTTCCAGAGAGTCCACTATAACCATGACCGTAAAGGTGGTGGGGGGGTGCATTCTCTCCTCCAGATTGGGCATCAGAGGTTTGCCGGACGATCACGGTCAAAGCCCCTGCATAGCCCTCCTGAAGTTGGATACCCGTTAGGGGAACTCATCTGCTGAAGAGCCGGGTTGTGTGAGTAGCAACAGGGCTCGAGAGAGGGTGCCCTTGAGCGGCGAGGCATTCCCCCTCCCGGGTTTCAGCACCAATGAAAGAATGAACAAGGCTCATCTTCAGAGAAAATGCTGATTAATGAGGAACAGTTCTGCATATTTATAGATCCAGGGGTTATGACAGGTATGATAGTCTAACAGTTTAATGGTTTGACGGTTGGCACAGGATGCTTTCTGATTGGTGGATAAGGATCATGTGAGCCAGCAGGGCTAGTCTGATTGGTGGGTAAGGATCATGTGAGCCAGCAGGGCTCACCATTGGACAGCTATTCTCGGGGTGTGGGGAAGTTAGTCTTTGGAGCATTGGACCATTGGACAGCTATTCTTGGGGTGTGGGGAAGTTAGTCTTTGGAGCTGGGGTGACTCCCAACAGTCAGGATCACTGAGAATACCCCATTTTCACATCTGAGGATCACAAGGTCCCTGGGCATGGAGGCAGGACCAGGACTAGAGGAGCCACTCCAGGATGCCTCCTGAGTCAGCAGATACCAGGTACCAAATACCAGAAATCTGTTGGAGGAGAGCAGAGGTGTGGAGGTCCCCTACGAAGGGCAGCTGAGCCTAAAGCTGAGGTTGGGATTGGATATCAAAAAAAAAAAAAAAAAAAAGGAGAAGCCTGCTCACTGTGTGCAGCCACCAGAGACATGAGAGGAACATGGTGCCACGCATGTTTGGCTCCTTATTCACCAACAGGTGGCTCCACCCAAACCTACTCCACCTTGGGCCATTGCAGCTGAAAGAACAAAGAAGGATCGTCATCAGAGAAAATGCCCGTTTATTGAGGAACAGCTCTGTATATTTATAGAGCGGGGGCAGGGAGGGTGTTTGACAGTTATGACAGTTTAACAGTTTAATGATTTGACAGTTGCCATGGGGTGCTTTCTGATTGGTGGGTAAGGATCATGTGAGTCAGCAGGGTTAGTCTGATTGGTGGGTAAGGATCTTGTGAGCCAGCAGGGCTCACCATTGGATGGCTCTACTTGGCCTTGGGGAAGTTACTCTTTGGAGCCAGGGCTACTCCCAACAGCAGCCATCGCCATAGCCCTCCCTATGTGGTAATCTCTACTGTGGGACATTGGTCAGGGCAAGGGCAGCTGCCCCTTGCAGCACTGCAGACAACACTGCAGCATCACCGAATAGGCCACCCAATGCCATTGCACAGCCTATCCTCCCAGTCCCATCCCTGAAAGCAGTTGCTTCCATCTTGGGACATCTTGGGTTACAACCTCCACTGCTGCCTCCGCTATCTTTAGCTGGGGCAGCTTCCACCTTGGGACGCTGACGGGGGCCTGGAATCCCAATGTTAAGGTACTTACAGGCTTGAAACTACTACTGCCATCAACCAGTGACATGGGTGCTTCCATCTAGAGACAACAACCAGGACCTGGAAGACCATCACCAAGGTTCCTGTGAGCCCCTATGCACCACAGAGATACCCCTACTAGGAGTGCTAACCATCTTTTGCAGAGGCAACAGGGAAACTTGCATGGGGTCGCCATACTCTCTTTTTTCTCCTGATAACAGCCAACACTTTTGATTACTTCTTTGTTCAACTTCTCTAGTAATTAGAGAAATGCAAATCAAAACTAAGATTTCATCTCACTCCAGTCAGAATGGCAGCTATCAAGAATACAAAAATCAATAAGTGTTGGTGAGGATGTGGGGGAAAAGGCACACTCGGACTTTGCTGGGAGTTCTAGAACACTAGCTGCAAGCACTGGCCTAGTGATACCTATTGGCCAAGGTTGGTCTTAAAGTCTGGCTCTTAGCTGGATCATGCCTGTGTCTCACAACTGTGGGAGGTTCTTGAGAGGAAGGAAGTGGGGCCAAAGTGTGGGTCTGGTGCACATGTCTCCACCTGATGGTAGAGCCAGCCTAGAGGCTCTGTGAGCTCTGTCCTCTGTATGGGAACTTTGGTTTCTATAGGGTGGCAGGCCTGGAACTGGATCCAAGATAAAGCTCTGTGCTAGCTGCCCTACTCTCTGTTCTACCCTCAAGATTAAAGGAGGGGTGATGGAGGTGAGACAGACTGGAAAGTCCAATTCTTCCTTAAAAGGGTATTTTTTTGTTATCACTCTGTTTATGCTTTCTGCACATAAATTAGTGCTTTTTGCTCATGGCTGAAGCTTCCTGGGGCTGGGGGAATGGGTATTAGTGTCCTGGCCTGGTCAGCCTCCAGACCCCTCCTCAACATCTGGGCACTTGGATGCAGTCCCTGTCCTGAAGCATAGTGAGGTAATTGATTCTTTAGCTGTCCAGCCAGGCGGCCATCACAACAGCTACAGCCTCATCACATGCTCCGTAAATGTTCTGGGAGACTTTGCTTTGGCTGCACTAGCTTTGGAGGCTCTAAAGCTTCTCTGAATGATTCTTCCCCTCTGTAGCCCATTCAGATGTCTCCACTTTGGTCTGTGAGGAGCCCGTCCCCTATCTATGACAGCCAGGTGGGCCCAATACAGCTAGGAAGACTGGCACGACTATGCAAAACTTGTGAAGTTAGCAGACAGGAGACTGTGACTGCATGGGGCTGCCTTTTGGTCTGTATAAGCATCCCTCCTCATCAGATCACTCGGCATAAGTCTCCCATGTACCGTTCCCTTCCTGCTGCAGCATTAAGTTCTAATAAAGCCCCTTTCAGAGGGTTTTACTTTTTCTGTAATTTCTTTTTTTCTTCTTTTTTTGGGGGGATGGGTGGGTATCAGGGATTGAGCCTAGGGGCACTCAACCACTGAGCCACATCCAGCCTTATTTTGTATTTTATTTAGAGAGTGAATCGGTTTAATGCCTCACTGTTGCTGAGGCTGGCTTTGAACTCACAATCCTCCTGTCTCAAGCCTCCTAAGCTGCTAGGATTACAGGTGGGCACCACCACACCCAGCTTTTTTCCTGTAATTTCTATCTCAAGCAGAGCAAGGTAAGTTGGTCATATTAACAGCTGGTAACACTAAGGGGTGGTAGGCCTGAGGATGGCTACAAGCCAGAGAGCTGCCAGGAGCTATAGAAAAGCTGCTGAGAGAGCTGCTTGGCCTGACTGGAAGACAAGCTAGAGAGCTGTTAGCTCTGTCTGCTGGGAGACTTACAAGAAGAGTTATCAGTTCTGGCTGCAGCATGATCAGCAGGAAGAGTTCCCAACCCAATGAGCTGAGAGCTGCTAGCCCTCAAAGCTTAGAGCTGTCAATGTGATGGGAGCTTCACTTTGCCTGTTGGTGATTTGTCTGAATTTAAGGAAAGAACCCTAAATTGATTGGTTGCAGAGGTAGTAAATTGCTTGGATCAACAGCTTTGGAAGTTCAATCTGAGTTTCGGCCCAGTGATAGGAGTTGTGGGGCTTTGCCCACTGCCGAATTTCACAATGGCAGACCTGGTCCTGGGCTTCTAGACTTCCCCAAATGACAGCCACTTGTCTCCACACTGGGCTACTTGGAGTTGGAACAAAGTGATGCAGGTATTACAATCCTTTTTGCTTTTTCAATCCTTTTATTTTATCATACTAAAAGTGAGAATTATGATCTTTCACCTGATTTTCTTGGCTTTAGGAGGAGGTACTTGGTGTGCCTCTGGGAGGAGACTGCCCATCATAGTCAAGGATCTTGCCTCCATCTTACTTGCCAATTTTTGAATATTAATTATGGCCTCAAGATTTTAAAAAGAATGAACATCCATATTGCTTTCCATAGTGGTTGCACCAATTTGCAGTCCCACCAGCATTGCATAAGTGTGCCTTGCCACAGCCCGGCTGCAGCAGAATAGCGGGGGGGGGGGGGGTGACCAATAACTTGTGTACATTGATACAGCAGGAGTAGGAGCCGTTTATTGTAGGACAACAGAGGTATTTATACATTTTGCACAGCTTATCTTAATTAGCATAAACTAGATACATCAGTCAACCAATAAGGAATCTCTACACTTAATGGCTCACTTTTGTTACTTCTCAAACCACTCCCTCTGGCATTTTGCCAGGCACCATCCAGACTTGTTTAGGAACTCTAACATTCCTCTGGCAAAATACCAGGTGTTATTTTGACTTGTTTATAGAACTTAACATTTCCCCCTTTTGTTTAATTTAAATAACGACCATAGTGGTTTTTACAGAAACACCATAAATAACCTGCTACAAACAGAAAGGGAGGATACAAAATGTAACAATACCAAGCCACTTGATGGCTCCATGCAAGAAGCCCTTGGAAAAATTATGCCAGCAATAACACCGTTTGCAAAGATACCAAGTTACAATTTGTTGTAGATTACAGTTTGTTGTCTCAGTCCAGGTAAAGCAGTGTCTCAATAGATTAACTCACAGTCCCAGTAAATCACAGTCCAGGTAAGTTCTGCAGGCAGCTAGCTTAAATCACAGTCCAGGTAAGTTCTGCAGGCAGCTAGCTTGATCCGAAATCTCCTCCGGTTCTCAGCCGAAGTCTCCTCCAGTTTTCAGCAACACTGGAAATTCTTCCACCTTCGTCTTTACTGGCACTGGGATGAAGACAGGAACTCCGGATGGCTAAGAAAATCTTGTAGCATTCTACTAAGAAAACATCCTTCTGAACAATTTAGTACATTATCTCAAGGTTTTTTACATTTGAAATAAGCCTTAATAGTGCTCATTACTCATTAGCTTCCAGGTGTGGGAGAACCATTGTAGTTTAGTTATTGGCTTTGAAAATGACCAAACATCAGGGACGCTGGTAGCGTCTTCTGCCAGCTGTAGCATCCTGGGCAGCCCCAGATGGCCCCGGGAAGAGTCCGGGGAGTGTCCAGACTCAAACTGCCACCGGGCACAGGGAGCAAGAGCCTGCGAGACTGTGTCTCTGGGTCAGGTCTAGATTTGGGCTCGAGGCACTGGAAGAGCCGGCTGCCACCACTTGGAAAGTACTTGCTGCACCGTGACCCAGTTGTGCACATGGCAGCCACTGCACAGATTCACGCACCCTCCGGTAATGAAAAGCATTTAGTAATAGCCTTTTGCTGCAACTTTTTTTCTGATAATCCTTCTTCTTCTGAACTTTCTTTTTCTTTCTGACTAGAGTTCCTGGGCTTTTATCAACACATGCCCTAATTATTCTTTGTTCCATTGGGGTGTTTCCTTCCCTTACTAATTTACTTCTCACCCCTTCCATATTTTCATCACAAAGACAATACAATACACTGAGACAAAACAAGACACAAACATACTGTATCAATCTTCTCCATTTTCTCGAAATGGCCATTTTTCCTCTTGCCCTATCTGCCTAGGGACGAGCAGATTGCTCCCGTCCTATCTATGGATGGGCAGCTTTTTTTCCTCACTTACCCCCGAGTGTCCCGGGGCTCCCCGTAACGGGCCACCATCTGCTGCAGTCCGGCTGCAGCAGAATAGCCGGGGGGTGACCAATAACTTGTGTACATTGATACAGCAGGAGTAGGAGCCGTTTATTGTAGGACAACAGAGGTATTTATACATTTTGCACAGCTTATCTTAATTAGCATAAACTAGATACATCAGTCAACCAATAAGGAATCTCCACACTTAATGGCTCACTTTTGTTACTTCTCAAACCACCCCCTCTGGCATTTTTCCAGGCACCATCCAGACTTGTTTAGGAACTCTAACATTCCTCTGGCAAAATACCAGGTGTTATTCTGACTTGTTTACAGACCTTAACAGTGCCTTTTCCCCCACATCCTCGCCAACACTTATTGTTGCTTGTATTCTTGATAATTGCCATTCTGACTGGAGTGAGATGAAATCTTAGAGTAGTTTTCATTTGCATTTCTCTAATTGCTAGAGTTGATGAACATTTTTTTCATATATTTATTGTTCAATTGTATTTCTTCTTCTGTGAAGTGTCTGATCAGTTCCTTAGCTCATTTCTTGATGGGGTTATTTGGTTTTTTGGTGATAAGTTTTTTGAGTTCTTTCTATATCCTGGAGAAGACTGCTCTGTCTGACGTGTGAGTGATAAAGATTTTCTCTCATTCTTTAGGCTCTCTATTCATGTTATTGATTGTTTCCTTTGCTGATAAAAAGCTTTTTAGTTCAAATGCATCCCATTTATTGATTCTTGATTTTATTTCTTGCACTTTAGGAGTCTTGTTAAGGAAGTCATCTCCTAAGCTGACGTGATGAAGATTTGGTCCTACTTTTTCTTCTGTTAGGTTCAAGGTCTCTGTTTTAATTGATTTTTGTGCATGGTGAGAGATAAAGGTTGATCTTCATTTTGCTGCATATGGATTACCAGTTTTCCAGCAACATTTGTTGAAGCGACTAACTTTTCTCTAAGGTATGTTTCTGGCACCTTTGTCTAGTATGAGATTACCTTATTTATGTGGGTGTGTCTCTGTCCTCTATTCTGTACTATTGGTCTACATGTCTATTTTGATGCCAATATCATACTGTTTAATGAAACCACCATTTTAATAGAACCAGTTATCCCACTCCTCTGTCTATACTCAGAAGACTTAAAATCAGCATACTACAGTGATGCAGACACATGAATGTTTCTAGCAGCTCTATTCACAATAGGTAAACTATGAACTTTGGATTGGGCAGAGGGGAATAAGGGGAGGGGACACAGTGTGGGGATAGGAAGGATGGTGGAATTAGACAGTCATTATTACCCTATATACACATATTATTATACTACCAGTGTGATTCTGCACCACATACAGCCAGAGAAAAGAGAAGTTGTGCTCCATTTGTATACAATGTGTCCAAATGCACTCTACTGTCATGTCTAATTCAAACACACTTTAAAAATATTTTCAGAAGGAGGTGGACTTGGATGAAAACAAGGCCCTTTATGAATTGACTCCTTTTATGTTTAAAAAATTTTCTCTCCTGAACAGCCATGTCACTTCAGATACATCAGTAATACAAGTACCTGTCAGAGTTTGAAATCATCTTTGCCTTTCCATTATTGTAATACTCTCAAATATCTAATCATTACTTTCACTGTAAACAATTTTAATATTTTACAGAAAATGTCTTTCCTAGCTCCAATCTTTGATTAAATTAAATCAAAGCAAAAAACTAGAGACAACCAGACCCGTCTTCACCTGTGTACTTACCAGTGTCCAGCAGGGGGCAGCACTGTAACAGGGATAACATGCTGAGCTCTCCACTCAAGAAGCTGGTCAAGAGAGACCTTAGACTTTAGAGAGAAACCGAAAAGTTAAATTAGAAACCAATATTATATACGTTTTCCTTTTTCTATATAACCTCTGATAAAGCATCCATAACCTGAAAATGCTAAAATTTCACACAGACTAGAGGTTGGGGCCTGAAGATTTTTTCTTCTCAGTTTTTGTACTTACCTGCATTTACCAGGTATTTGGGTAAATGTTTGAAGAAGGAATGGATAAAATGGATGGAGGTATAATGAGAGCCAAGAATTTGAGGTATATGGAATTCATTTACTGGAAGAATATTACATCCAAATATTGCTGCACCAAAATATAGTGAGTTTCCTGACCACAGTTGTGTGTGGGAGCCTGGGTCACTACGCAGACACAAAGCAAAGCTAATTTAGACCTCAGAAGAGGACTGGATGATCACTTCCAAATATCAGAGCCTGGTTTCTAGGAAACAGCAGCCCGAGGAGGCTAATAGATGTCCCTAATCTCTCAGCTGAGCAGCCTTGGAGCTGGGAGTTGCTCTTCGATGTCCCAGCTTGTTCTGAGGACCCCGGACCAAAGTTTTGCCTTGTTTCAGGGTTCAGTTTCCTGGTGCCCACTTTGGGAAGCTCAGAGTGCACTGAGGTTAGAGTTCTACCAGGGAGAAATTCTTTTTTTTTAAATTTATTTATTTACTTTAATATTTATTTTTCAGTTTTTGGCGGACACAACATCTTTCTTTGTATGTGGTGCTGAGGATCGAACCAGGGCTGCACACATGCCAGGTGAGCGCGCTACCACTTGAGCCACATCCCCAGCCCAAGGTAGAAATTCTTATGTAAGAAGTTGTTGGACGAGCTTGTGGCCCTCTGTAATCTAAGAGTTTGATACCGACTGTTCAGATACAAAAGAGGAGTTATGGGCGTGACTTGGAGGTCCAAAAGATGCCAGAGGGAGGGAGAGCTTTCCTGTCATTTTAGGTTATGCAATTGGCCTGGGTAGGCAGGATTCAGGGGCAGGTCATGAGTTTAGGTGCATTGCCTCTGAGCAGCACAGAGACTCACTGACCCCAGACCGGCTGTCCTTCCAGGATGTGGCTCTATACTTTGGTCTTGACTTCTCTCTCTGCTTGTACTGCATGGGGTGAGTCCTTCTGAAATATAAATACCAGGGGACACAGGGGAAATCCTTGTCCTGGGCTGAGATGGGTGGTGATTAAACTAGACGGCAAAGGCATGCAGCTCCAGTTCCACAATCTCGCTCTCCCTCTAGACTTGGAACTGGACTTGAACTTGAAAACAGACTTGGAGTAGTGAAGCTCAGCCAGCCTTGGCCACAACAAGACTCAGGGTACGATTAACATCTGGCCCTCCTGCTTTATGCGTCAGGGTCAGGAGGGCAATGAGATAAACTCAAACTTCACTCATGAGGAACTAAGAGAGGTCCTCCCTCCCACTTCCGCAATTGATTATTAGAGCAGATCTGGCCCATGGAGAATGGCTTAGCAGAATATTAAAGGCATAATCTCAGGAACCCGACTAAGTGAATCTCAGCTCAGCACTTTCAAGCTGGGTGTCCTTGGGCCAGATACTTAATTTAGCTGTGCCTGGATTGCCTGTCCCTAAAATACGCATGAAGTAGTGCCCACCTTATCAGGTTGTAGTGAGCATGATGCGGGTAGTGCTTTTTGAAGCACTTAGAATGGTGCCTGTTCTAGAGGAGGTGGAAAAAGGATAAAGGTATTGATCTAAAGTGGAGTGTGTTATTAGGAAACTTGACATATGGTAATATCAGACCAGAAGACTTTGACTGTTGAAAAGATAGTTTGTCACTCCAGTTCCCAAGAGGTTGGGGACACCATTGGGGTGGACCAGACACAAAGGGACCTACTGAGGTCAGTCAGGAGGCAGAGGGAGAGGAGGCCAACAGGTACAAAACGGTTGTTTTGGTTTTGCCCAGAAGGGGAGAGGCAGAGGAAGCTGGTGTAGGGTTGGCCAGTTGGAATTATTTGAGTGGACTTTGTTCTGGCTCCTAGTTCTGGGTGGTTTGGGCAGGAGGATACTGGCCCAGGTTATGAGACCATAATAAAGGAGGTGGCTGGGGTGTGGACCCAAGGAGCAGTAGTTCCTCAAAGATCAGAAGACTTCACAAGCCAAGGCATTAGAGACAGAAAATAAATGCACGGTTAACACAGGGGTTCAGCAAAATGGACCACAGCACACACCTGTGCCACTTTATGGACAGAGAAACTGAGACTCCAAGAAATGTCTTTTCCCCAGTTCTTGTGCTGGTCTGTTTCTGCTAAGAACTAGCAGACTATTCTAGAAGAGTTTTGTGTCCTTTACTCCAGAATTGTTCTTGCTGCTTTTTGTCCACTAAATAAAACCCAATCCTTTAGCCTGGCATTCAAGGCCCTCCCTGACATGCACCTGCTCATTTCAGAGTTATCATCCCCTCCACCTGGGCTCCAGCTGTATCCACAGCCCACTCTGGTGGGCTCTAAGCCAGGCCCCATGTTTTCCTGTCTCTGATTTTCTGAACCTCTGCACTTTCTTTGCTTCCTGCTTCAGCCCCTAATTCTCTTCCTTCTTTCTCTTCTCTCCTCAGCAAGTCCCACCTCCTGTGATCAGAAGGTCTCGCTCCCTCTTCTACCTCCTGCAGCCCCTCCCTGGACCCTTGCCTAGGACACCCAGCCTATTTCTTCCCAGAATGAAGTCCAGAATGTGTGCGACTCCTTTTTCCCAAAAGGTCAGCCAGCCTGAGAATAGGGCCTCCTCTTGTTCATGCTCTTAACCAGTAAGCAGCTCAGTAGCAGGGGGATATTACTTCTAGAAGCTTCTAAGAGGGAAACGAAAGGCCCTGTTCACTCCCAGAAGCTCTTCTTTTGTCATTGACTTTGGACAGATTTATACCTAAATTCTAATTGACCTCATCTATCAGCCCTTTCATTAGGCTGGACATTCTCCTCATCTCTATTTCACATAAAAAATACTCTGAGACCTTAAAATTTTAGGTCACTTATTCAGTGTCACATGCCTAGAATGTGGCCAACCCCCCTGGAACCCAGGTCTGGCCTTTCCCCTCTAATGTCCTCATTGCTCTCCGTGTCCAGCAGGACACCCGTCCTCGCCTCCCGTGGTGGACACGGTGCACGGCAAAGTCCTGGGGCAGTACGTCAGCCTGGAAGGATCTGCGCAGCCCGTGGCCGTCTTCCTGGGCGTCCCCTTTGCCAAGCCCCCTCTTGGGCCCCTGAGGTTTGCTCCACCGCAGCCGGCAGAGCCCTGGAGCTCTGTGAAGAACGCCACCTCCTACCCTCCTATGTAAGTGGTGGCCTGTCCCAGGGGGTTTGTCCCTCGGTGCTGCAGGAGGGGGTGGAGGCTGTCCTGGGCTTGGCTCTGCTTTCTTCTGGAATCTTCTGGAATCTTCTAGAACACTGCAGAGTCCTGAGTCCTTGTGGACCTCTCAGAGACCTAGAGCCCTTTATTCAACACTAGTTCTTGAGCATTTAATCGGTGCCCTGCTTGCCCTTGGTTCTTAGAATCCATCGGTAAGCCAAAGAAAGATCCTGGCTCTATGGAGCTTCCAGTCTTGCAGGGAGAGTGCATGAGATAACGAAAAACACTGAAGGTAAAGAATGAATTATGTCATGCTGTGTTAGAACATGCTTGGTGATTAGTCCTTTGGAGAAAGAGCTGTTGAGCAGGTGAGAGACATAAGAAGTAGTCATCTTAACTTTTTTTTATTGAACCTTGGTGAGCTGAGAGTGGGGTGGATGAAGGTATGTGTCTAGGTGCACTGGAGGGTCACCTGGGTGAGTTCTCACCACCCATGTGTGTCTAGATATAGTCATAGGCAAAGCAAAGGTTGTTGAGCCCAGGAATCCTGGCCAGTGGGGTACAAGCCCAAAGATACCAGATGTTCTCACGATCACACTAGAGCCCCTCAGACACATACAGGTGTCATTTCGGCTTTCATCTTTTCCTCATTGGGTATTTCTGGAATGTCCAGAATCCCACTTTGGCTACCTTCTTTCCAGTCCTTTCTTTAAATAATTAATATTCAGTTTTTAAATTTCTGATTGCGAGTGCCATTCATACATATTGCAAATATGTTAGGGGATACAGAGAAGCATAGGTAAGAAAATGAAAATCACATGCAGTCCCACGATCCAGGAGGAACTGCTGTTGACTTTGAAGATCCTGCTGAGGCCTTCCTGCCTTGAAATTGGATGGTACATACGGGTAGTTGGAATGACCACCTTACTCATGGATCAGTGTATCATCAACTGTGCCTTTAAATATCCCAACCTGGCATTAAATAGCTGCATTGAATTTGATATTGAGATGCAATTGATTTCCTCCATGTCTCGCTTGAGTTCATTAAGTTGGTTTTGATGTTTTTGACATCATCATCGACACTCTGAGGAACATCATGTAGCTAAATCATGATACCCATTTATGGATATTTTAGGGTAAGTTCCAAGAAATGGAATTTCCAAGTCAAAGAGTGTGTGCTTTTTGTTAAATTTCCCTCAAGAAATATTCTGTGAATATTCCTGCCAACAATAGATGAAAACCTCCATGCGGCAGACCCTTGGCAATGCTTGAGGTTATTAAAAGAATGCTTTTGGGCAATCAGGTAAACAAAACAGTAATACAACAATCAAACAATAATAACTATCATTTGGGTCTTTATACTGCATTTACCTAAATACTAGTGAAGTGGAACTCTTGTCCCGCTTTTAACATTTGCATTCTAGTTTTTGAGTCATATTCCTGTTGTGCTTGGAAATCTGGGAACAACTCCTAAGAGAGAACAACTGGAAGACATGCTTTCTGGCTCCACTCTGCCACTTGATAATTGTGTCTTCCTGGTACCTGTTTGCCTCGGTTATGTCTTCTACATATTGGGGACAGCAATGCTTGTCTTCTGTGTCTATTGAGATCCAGATATATTACTTAGATCACACTTGGGGACACCAATATTATAAAGCATGGGTCTTCTTGGCTGTGTGAACTGGGGCAGGTTGTGGAACCTCTCTGTGACACAGTTTTATGATCTGAAAAATGGAAATAATAACAGATTCCTATATCCTGGGGCTGATCTGAAGCTTAAAACAATTAGTGCATGAAAATAATTTAAATCAGGACCTGGCACATTGAGAGAGCTCAACAATGCTATCAATTCCTTTCTAAGTTGGATCTTGGAGACCTTTCCTCAGGGCAGCCAAGAGTGGTTGCCTGGGATAGATGGGTTCACGATAGAATTTTAACGTGCCAGGGCTATAAGACCCTTAGGAAAAGCACTCCTCTGATTTACACCTGGTGCATTGAGACCCAGAGCAGATGGCAATTTACCTAAGGTCACCCAGCACATATGACTTTAGCAGGACTAGACTGTGGTTATGCTGAGGTTGTCCCACAGGATGTCACCCGTAGCCTGCTTCAGGATAAATGTATTCCATCTTGGTTGCTGAAGTCTCCCATGGTTACCTGGTGGAAGAACACAGTCATCCTATAGGCCAAACATTATTGGGACCTTGTCCTGGGAATGCTGGAAATGTCAGCTCTCAGGGCAGGCCAGTGTGTGGGCAGCCTCCTTTCCTTGACCCAGGGCATCCCATAGGCTCCAGGAAAGGAAAAAGGGTGAAGTCCCTGTCATTCTGCATGATCTGGGGAGAGTTCCCTGGTCCCCACCAAACTCCCAGTGAGCTTCTCACTCACTCCAGTGTCTCAAGTCCATGATAGCAGATCCCCTGAGAAGCTTAAGGTCTGGCTCCAGACCTCCAGCCTCCATCTGCCTGCACCTCAAAGCTCCTTCTTTCTCCTCTCCCAGGTGTTCCCAAGATGCTTTGCGGGGGCAGAAGGTCTCCGATCTCCTTACCAACAGGAAAGAGAACATTCCCCTCCAGTTCTCTGAAGACTGCCTTTACCTGAACATTTACACTCCTGCAGACCTGACCAGGAGAAACAGGCTGCCGGTGAGCGCGGGCCCCACTTGTCAAGACTTGGGAGTTTCAGTGTCTGGGATCTCTGGGTCTGAAGGCCACGAAGGCAGCTTGGGTGAGGGGCACCACAGGCCATCGTGACTCAGGACCCAGAGGTTCCCATGGCCACAGGAAATACAGGTGGCTCTTACCTCGGTTTGCCCTGGGGACTTCAGCATCTTGGCAGCGGGGTGTGTGTGTGTGTGTGTGTGTGTGTGTGTGTGTGTGTGTGTGTGTGTGTTGGGGATTGTGCTCTATCTGGAATGCACATTTCAGGTTTTTCATGTTCTCTCACACGAACAGAAGCAACAGAAGGACCAGAATGATTACTGTTGGTTTCTAGATTAAGAATCTGATCTCAGAGCAGTGTACTAGAGCTGGAAAGATTTTAGACAAACTGAGACCCAGATGGGGGAAAGGAGGCCACACAGAAGGGTGACAGGACCAGAGCTTGGGGCTTCTCATCTTTAAACCAATGTCCCTGAGTAGGCTAGGAAGTGGAGCACGTGTGTCACCTTTCTGTAGCACATACCCTCTGAGCACTTCCACTGTCTCCTGAACACTGTCACTGTCCCTTGGCAGAGGTGTGGGTGGGCAGGAGCAGGGCTGGGACAACCTTAGAAGTGCTGTCCCTGCTCAGGCCAAGCATCTGAGGTCTTATGGGAGATTGTTTTCCTCACTAACTGCTGCTGGCTCAGGCTGATGCCCAGTGAGTCAGCATTTTCCAAGAAGGAGGAGCCAGAGGTGGGCCGGCTGCCAGGAGCAGGCCAGGGGTGAGGGATCTGCTGGGAAAGACGTCATACCTGAACTGGAATAGAGAGGGGTCAGCTCCCAGCTAGTCCCCCAGGAGCACTCTGGCACCGTTCCCAAGAGTTGGGGAGGAGGTTTGAACTAGGGACTTTTTGAAGTTGGTCCTGCATGTGCTTGTTAGGCACAAGGCAGTGGGACAGGGTCCCTCAGTCACACACTTTTCCCACTCATCCTGCTGTGGTGTGCTCAGTGACCCATGTGCCCAGCTGACCTCTGGGCTTAGGGGGAGCAGGGGCACTGTGCCTTGCCCAGCAGCCCCTGCCCTCCAGGTCTTGCCATCTGGTGGCACACACATCCTGGCCTCTTCAGCCTGTCTGTGCTGACCTGTCCTTGAGCTCACCTTCACTCAGGTGACCCAGACTCAGTCCCTCCCTGGGGGCAGCAGGGACCAGAGGTGCAGGAGAAACAGGGCTCTGGGAGCCTGGAGGCAGGAGACCCCCAGCTGTGGACACAGGGTCTAGATCTCCAGGGTCTGGGTTTGGATCCTGGGTCTGCCTTGGCCTGGCTGAGAGTCATGGGCAAGTCCTCCACCTCCCTCAGCCTCTGCTTCCTCTCGTGGGAAGAATCCCGCGTGAGTGTCTAATGATGGTGGTCGGGCTTCATCTCGGGCTGGCTGAGTGCGCAGAGCGAGCCTCCTGAAACTCAAGTTAGAGCTACAGTGGGACCTTCTTCCTGCCTCCAGTGGACTCAATGTGCTAGGGCTGTGGCCCTGGGTGGCAGGGATTTGGGCAACTCAGACCGTGGACTCTGGGACCACTCAGTCTGGGTCAAGCCTTGCTTCAACACTTATTAGCTGTGGAACTTTGGACAGGAGAATCCTCACATTTCTTGTCAAATGAGACAATATTAGTGTTTAACTTGTAGATAGTTAATTTCAAAGTACTTAAACAGTACTTGGTACTTAGTTCATGTTATGATTCTTTTTTAATTACAAATATTATTATAATAATTCTCTGCTATGTGAAGTCTTTAAATGCAAGGACTATGAATTTTAGACTATAGTACCCACTCTTACCCTCTGGTCATATCACAGTCCCTGGCATACAGCTAACCTTTGGATAATGTTAGTCAAGGGACTGAGGCTTCCAGGACTGGTGGATGTGAGGTGTTCTTAGGGGGGTGGGTAACATCTGGATGTGCAGGCGAGGCAGAGGCGGGTGCATAGGAAGGGTCACCTCGGGGGTGGGGTTGTGCTTCCTGGGGAAATCATTCCTGCACAGGGGAGTTCATTCCTCACTGGAGTTAATGCAGGTGCAGCTGAAGTGCAAGAGCTGCCCCTTGCTTATGTCCAACTGGTTGGTCCAGGCATGAGGACCATGGAGCATTGGGGAGAACACAGTGTCCTTGGTTATTGCTGTTCCTCTGGTGACATTGCAGTTTTAAGGGCTTTGGGAGGACATGGGTCTGGCATAAAGGTGGGTGCACTGAGTCGGGGGTTCCTGGGCCCTGATCTGGGGGAGGTGGGGAGGAGAGAGACTGCCTTTGCAACCTTGCTGGACTCGGGGTGTTTCAGTCAGCTTTTTCGCTGCTGGGACTAAAGGATCAGTCAGCACAACTCTAGGGCAGGAAAAGTTTATTTGAGGGCTCACGGTTTAGAGTCTTAGTCCAGAGAAGGCCAGCTCCATTCCTCAGGGCTGGAGGTGAGGCAGAACATCATGGTGGAGAGTGTGGCAGAGGTGATTCTGAAGCAGAGAGAGACTCCAGCTCCAGATTCAAAAGATATACCCCACAGCCAGGCCCCAATTAATCACTTCCTCCAGCCACACCCCACCTCCCTCTAGTTACCACTCTGCTAATTCCATAAGGGATTAATTTACTGATTGTGGTAAGACCTCAACAATCCAGTCATTTCTCCTCTGAACCTTTTTGCATTGTCCCACACGTGAGCTTTTGGGGGACACCTCATATCCAACGTTAACACTGGTGGGTGTTGCTACTGGCCTCTGTGAGTCACAGTCAAGATGCAGGTGACAGACCTCTGAGGTCTTCTCCACTTCTGCTTCCTATAATTAGTGTCTGTGTTGCCCAGGTGATGGTGTGGATCCACGGAGGTGGTCTGGTGGTGGGCGGGGCATCCACCTATGATGGACTGCCCCTCTCTGCCCTGGAAAACGTGGTGGTTGTGACCATCCAGTACCGCCTGGGCATCTGGGGATTCTTCAGGTAAGGTGCTGGACTCTCCTCTCTGCACAGTAGCCCCTGCATTGGTAAATATAAAGAAAAGAGGTTTATCTCACAGTTTTGATTGGATTCAATGGATTTCCTTTGTGGAAGGCCTGTTATTCTGTATCACAATATGGTAGAGACATAAAGGGAAACTGTACATGCAGAACTCACCACAGTGAGATGGGGAGCCAGAAAGTGGGGTGTGGGGTGGTCTTGCTCTTTTTGGAACAACTCACTCCAGATCCCATGAGCTCTAGGTTAACCCCTCTCAGGGTGGCATCCCAATGACCCGATCACCTTCCACCAGACCTCATCTTGCATAGGTTCCATAGCTGCTTAACACTGCCACAAAATTGAGCAAAAGCTTCATCACATGTGGGAGACAAACCACACTCAAACCATAGAAGCCACAAAAGCAAAAGGGTGATGTCCTTGCTCATGAAGTGCTCTGCTAAGGGCCTTCCTAACTCACCCTTCAACCTTCTCACTCCCAGTCACACTTGGCCACTTGCTTCCAAGCTTTTGCATGTGCTGTGCCCTCTGATGGCATGGCTCCCCCAGCTGTCACCCTCCTAATCACCCTGCAAGGCATGGGCCTCGTGGTTGAGAGTCTCTGAAATGCTCCTCCTCCTTCACCTGGGCTGCTCAGGCACACGCAGTCCTCTGATGTCGGTCACCGTGCAGCCCTGGGCTGCAATTCCACATTCTGCTCTGGGAAAGGAAGCAAGGGCAGAGCCAAGGAGGGAGGTCAGCAAATGCTGGGCTGGCAGGGTTCAGAGGGCCTTGCCACCAGGCTGTCCGGAAGAGGCCAATCATTACCACAGGGCTCAGCACAGACCACATGACCTCTCAGCAGCAGCCAAGCAGGTGCCTCTCACACCTGAAATGCCTCCTTCTCCTGGGCCCAGGTCACCGCCCACTCCCAGCTGGCTGCTCCCTCTCAGCTGCCTCGCTGGCCCCTCCTGCTCCCCTTGCTCAGGCCTCTGGGTCTCCCTCTCCCTCCACTGATTCCCTGAGTGAGCCCAGCAGCACTTGGAACCCACGTGCCACCTTAGCTGCCTCCTCCTACTGCCCTGGCTGTGCACAGGGCACCTCCACTTCACAGGGAGAGACCCCCCCGCCCCCAGCTCAGGCTCTCCTGCTGTCCCACAGCCCCTGTGCCTCTGCTGCATCTGCCCCCTCCTGGGTGGTCAGGGTGAAGGCCTGAGGCAGCCTGGAGGCTCTTCTGTCCTCACTCCCCACCTCGGTGGGCCAGTGGATCTGCAGGGCTCCTCCTATAAATGCGCTCAGAATCCAACCCCTCCCCCACCTTGCTTTTTGGCTGTGTCTCTGGCTGGATTATAGTTATGATCATATTCAAAATCCTGTGACTTGGACAGGGTGGTTGTTCCACAGTGGCCAGAGATCACAAGAAGAACAGGTTGAGTCTCGTCCTGCCTCTGTTGAGGGCTCCTAGGTCTCTGGTGGTGACACAAAAGTCCCCTCCAAGTCCCCAGCGCCCTCTCTAGTGCCTCTCACTCTAGCTACACTCACACTTTGGTGCCCTTGGTCCTGGGGCCTTCACACCTGCTGCTTTTCCTCCCCGGAATTTCTCCTTTGGACATTTACAAGACCTGTGCTCCTTTCATGCTGGTCTGTACCCAATGCCACTGCCCCTCAGAGGCCTTCCCTGGTGCTGAGAATTGAAATCCCCCCTACTGCCCCCACCCTGCCTCTGTCATTACCTGTCATTACCTTGAATCACGTTCACTCATGAACATTGTGTTCTCATTTCATCTGTTTGTCTGTGCTCTGGAGTGTGAGCTGAGTGTAGTCAGGTTTTGCCTGACTGGTTCCTGGGGATGCTGTAACTCTTAGACTGGTGTAGGGCACATAGTAGGTGCTCACTCAGCCCATCATTGCTGGAAGAATGAATGTAGACTCCATGCAGAGCAATGCTACAGAGATGAGAGTCAGGTAGAGACACCTGTGTCATGGATGCAGAGTCCCCTCCTCATCTCTGGTCCTGAGAGCTCTGCCGTGACATCTCTAGTCCCCCCCCCACCCTGTTATCTTCCAGCACTGGGGATGAGCACAGCCCAGGGAACTGGGGTCACTTGGACCAGGTAGCTGCTCTGCGCTGGGTGCAGGACAACATTGCCAACTTTGGAGGGAACCCAGGCTCTGTGACCATCTTTGGAGAGTCAGCAGGAGGAGAAAGTGTCTCTGTTCTTGTAAGTGCTCCTGTCCCCGCTCACCCCTGGGCCTCTTGGAGACCACTAAAATTCAACTACATCCTCCTTAGTTTACAAGATGGGATTCAGGGAGACTCTGCCCACTGCCTGGCTTTAGGTGGTGGAGAGTCAAGACCCCGACTCTCTTGGCCTCCAGGAAGCTCAGAGCTCAGCTCCATGTCCTGGGGCCAGCAACATCTCTAGCTCAGCCTGCAACGGTGACTTTTCTCCTCCTTTGATTTGATTTAGTTCTATTTCCTCTTCTTATAATTTTGACATTGGGGCTCACCTCACTTCTCTTGGGAAACGGGAGTGGTTATAAATTACACTGAGAAGGGGCAAAGATGCAATTTAGATAAACGATCCTTGGCTGCAAGGCAGATCTCCGTGTTGAGAGAACTGGAGCATCGAGAGCAGGCAGGGCCCTCCTCTAAGGTGGCCTGATGACATGTCCATGCCCACGATGAGGGCAGCAAACTCTGGGACAATTTGCACTGAGGGAGGTGGGTGTGAGGATGCAGGGATGGAAGGATGGGGGATGGATGTGGGTCACAGACGTCCCTTGGGTCCTGAGATTTCCTGCTAGTGAGGGGAATGGGGCTGGAGGACACTGAGGGAAAATAAGGGTGGTGCTGGGAGCATGGGCAACCCCTCCGTACCTCCGGGTGGAGCAGAGCGTCAGCCAAATTACGTGTTTTCCAGCTGGGTATTGTCCTCATAGCTGAATAATCAGGGGAAATCTTTATACATTTTTAAAGAAGAGGATAAGCAAACATACAAATAAAATGAAGAAGAAAATGATCATCCACAATCACACACCTCAAGGATAGTGACTGGGCATTTGGACCAGTGTTTTTCTGTCTGTCCATCCATCCATTATCCATCATCTTTACCCATCCTCCCTTTCTGTTCTGTATCCATATTGCATTTTTTCCCCCAAAATTTCCCTTAGCATACTAGCATACCGTAAAAATTTCTTTAACGTTAAACATTTTTATGCAATATTATTTTTATGATTGTATAATATTCTGTTGCAAGAATGAAAAATTGTTTAGCCAATTTCTCAATATTGGATCTTGGATTACTCTCAGCTTTTTTTTTTTTACCATGCTAATAGTGTGAACATTTTTAGATATCTCTGTGCACCTCCAGGATCTTTTTCTTCTTTCTTTTTTGCAATGCCCTTGGCTTGGCAGCACATGCTCTGCCATTGAGTTACACCCCCAGCTCTTTTTTTTTTTTTTTTTTTTTTTTTAGGTACTGGGATTGAACTCAGGATTACTCCACTACTGAGCCACATCCCCAGCCCTTTTTTGTATTTTATTTAGAGACAGAGTCTCACTGAGTTGCTTAGCACCTTGCTTTTTGCTGAGTTTGGCTTTGAACTCATAATCCTCCTGCCTCAGCCTCCCGAGCGGCTGGGATTATAGGTGTGTGCCACCCCACCTGATCCCACCTTGTTTTTATGTGATAATTTTTCTTAGGATAAATTTTGCATACTGCAATGTAATCTGGGGCTAGGAATTGCCTAGCTGGTTTCCCAATACTTTTGATTGACATGATAAGCATGTGTCACATGCTTCCTGTCCTGTTCTTAACTCTGGGATCTGGTCTTGTCCTATTCAGTCTCTCTTGGGAAAGGTGGGCCCCACATGGAGCTGGGAAGCAGGCCAGCATAAGTGAGGAAGTGTCATATCCACAGGGTGCCAGAATCTCAGGGTGAATGGGCCCAGGGAGGCTGAAAGATAAGTGAGTGACTGATCTTCACCTTGTGAACATAATCCTCCTCCTCTCCATGTCCCTGCCAGGTGTTATCTCCTCTGGCCAAGAACCTCTTCCACAGGGCCATTTCTGAGAGTGGTGTGGCTCTCACTTCTCTTCTGGTCAGGAAGAATGCCAAACCGCTAGCTGAGGTAAGTCTCACCCTGGACAGTTCCCAAGCCGTGTTCTCCTGGAATCCTCAAGGGTTTTTTTTTCTCATAGAACTCAGTCTTCATGCTCAAAGGATACGACACATGTGAATGGCTTGGTGGAAGAGGCTCCTTTAGGGCCCACATTCAAATGACATTCTCTACTTTCCAAAGTGCAAATCGTCTCATGCAGGCCTTTGGCAATTCTGCATAAGTTTTAGTGTCTGGAGACATGGTACACTTTTAAGAAGGTCACATGTATTAATTCTTCTCATGAGACAGGTGCAACCATTAGCTTATCTATGGGTAGGGAAACTGAGTCCAAATGATTCGTATGCCGTGGAGACGGGAATTAAATCAGAGAGTGGTATTCTGGATTCCATGCTCTTCACCCCAACTCTACACAGCCTCACTTTAGACATAATTTTGAGAACATTATGCCCATTTTAGCAAAGATAAGGTAATGGAAACACAGATATATAAAGATATACTCATATCACAATTCCAGTTAGCAACAGAGGCAACACTCAGTGGGGCCCAGAACCCACTCCAGCTGGTCTAGAGGATCTTAGCTGCTCCCTGCTGCCTTCAGAAGTTGACTTGCCATAGAACACCTTGTCTGTATGGAGACATTGCCCTTGAACTCTGCTGTTGACTGTGATCTCTGCAGAAGGTTGCTATTACTGCTGGGTGTAAAACCACCACGTCTGCAATCATGGTTCACTGCTTGCGCCAGAAGACAGAGGAGGAGCTCTTGGAGACCACGCTGAAAATGGTAGGTGCCGCCATCCCATGGCCCTTCTCGTAGGCTTGACCCTGGGCTTCTCTCTCCACTCATCTTGGTCCAAGTTGGAAATTTCTCTTTTTATCTCTTATTATGAAATACTTCAAATGTAACAACCACTCTGATTGTAGGGGTTTTCAGAAAAGAGTCACAATTTTTCTTGGTTGATTTAGAAGCTGTCTTAATTATAACACAGTAGTAGTCAAGTTTTCTAGATTTTCTGAGACTCTGTCTCATTTAGTATTCAAAACAATTATCTGTCATCTCTCCAATTATATTGATATTATTTCACTAATCTAGTGTGAATCCATCCTTAACTTTTCATCCATCTATTTTTTAAGACTTTTTTTAGTTTTTTATAATTTTATTTTATTTGTATTTATTTATTTACACTTTTATGGTGCTGAGGATCTAACCCAGTGCCTCACAGGTGCCAGGCAAGTGCTCTCCACTGGCCACAGCCCCAGCTCTCATTCTTCTTTGTTCAATCTGTCCATCATCCGTGAATCATCGGTCCCACATACATCCACACTCCATTATCCTGTCCTCCAAAAGCAATGGTCTCCCCTTCACCTATTTGGTAGTTTTCACCTTTTGTCCATGTGTCCCTCCAACTTCCCAATAGTGCTTGCATTAACCAACTCACTTCCTCCTTCTGTCCTTCCCTCCCTCCCTCCATGCTAAGTGTGTGGGAGAGCAATGTCAGGAGAGGTGATGCAGACATAAATTGAATATTGTCCCTGCTCAAAAGGGACAATACAAAGATGAATGTAGCAATATACTTAGTGATTTTGTGTAGTGGGAGTATAGAGAGGAGACACAGTCATTATAGCCATTAAGAGTGCTTCTTAGGGAAAGTGACATTTGAGGATTGATAGATTGTCAAGACAGTCTGTCACCACAGGGAACTTACTAGGACAAACATCCAGAGGAAAGAACATGCAGGGCTAATGGGAGCTACTTCCTAAGGAGGGGAAGGTCTGACTGTATGCTTAGGGTCACTTGAGCCCCTGGTCTATCTTGACCTTGAACAATACATCTGGACCTACAGGGAAGACTGCTAGCATAGTGCTCTGTATGTCAATGGATTGAGTTCAGTATGGCCTTGGGAGTAGTAGATTGGATAACTGACTTAAATAAGGTGATTAAAGTTTTCAAAGAATTAAGACACAGCTGTTTGTGATACCTGGAAGGAAGCAAATAGTTTAGCTATCCTCTATGTGGCAAAAAGGAGCAAGGTTATATGGAAATAGATGGTGACCTTGGGGAAACCAAGAGACCTAAAATCTTGGAATCCCAGGACATATTTCTGAGATATTTTGAATTTTTGTGGAATTTTTTACATGATTAACTACTGGCCCAGTACACACACACACACACACACACACACACATACACACACACACACACACACCACCCCTGGCTTGTGGGGCTACAACTCAGAATGGAGGAACCCCAGTGGTCCCTCTACATGCAGGGCAGGAAGTGAGGTATGATGTAACATTTCAATCACTGCAATCTAAACACATAGCAAAGTAAAGCATCTGTTGGAATGTGCTTCAAAGAGCTATCTTAAATCATAGTTTTCTAACCCCCAATGAGAAAACTCTTTCCAGGGTGGCTTGAACAAAAAGAAGAATACCTTTTATAATGGAATCTCCAGGTAAGTGAGGAGTTCATGAGCAGATGGCTTAGGGCATGGCTGGATCCAGGTGCTATTAAAATAGTGTTGAAGAATGTGCCTGTCTCTATCCCTCTGCTTGACAATCTTCTTTGTTGGCTTCTCTCTGAAGTAGATTTGTCCCCTGGGGAGGTTAAAGATAATAGCACTCTAGATACATGTCCTATCTGCTTAGAAACTGTCTATCTCAAAAGCTTCAGCAATAGGTTTGGGGTAAACTCTGTTGGAGTGACGCTGGTTTGTACCCATCCTTGTATTCATCTGTATGTTCAGGGACTTGGAACACCCCAGGTCACAGAGAGATGCCTGAAGACATGCAGAGGACAGGGGGAAGAGGGAAGCAGGGAGAGAGTAATGCCATCTCCATCTGGGGCATCCACCTGCAGCGCCATTTCCCACCCCCCAGTTGCCTCAACCACACCAATGCCCAGGGACCAATATGTATGTTCCCTCCAGAGGAAAATGGGGTTTGATGCCAGTAAGAAGAAGTAGGGGGAAGGATGATGAGGACAGGCAGCAAGAACAGAGGTCCTCCCAGCAGCTCCAGGGCGCCTGACTCTGGTCCCCAGGTCTCCTTCCCTGGCTGCTGCCTGCCCCTCCTCCATCCTACCACTCTACTCTGGGCTCATGCCCAGTGGGGTCTGTGTAGGGTCCTCTGCCTCCAATTGGGAGAACCTGGTAGCTCTGGGGCACAGATCAAAGGATCAGCTTTTATACCAGGAAGCTTCTCACTCACATCCTCTGCCTTTGTCTTCACAGAAACTTTTTACTCTGGATATGCTTGGAGACCCCAGAGAGGTAAGGACCGTTGGTTTCTTAATTACAGGTTTCAAATCTTATTAATACATTTAAGCTCTAATATGCTTTGAATGAACGGATTCTCTTTTGTGGACTCATATTGCTGAGGCCCAGAGAGCAGAAGTAACTAGCCAGGGTAACATAGCTTAGAGGTCAGGAGGCAGGATTGGAACTCACCGCCATGGCTCTCAGTGCAGTGCTCCCAGTCACAAATTATATATCTCCCAGGATGAGCTATCCTCTTCTCATTTACATTCCCTGTGGGATAAGTCTGCTCTAGAACACCCTCAGGAGGCTAGAGAAATGCATTAGAGGCTCAGAATCCTTCATTAAGGAGGACAGATGTTCTAGGAGGCCACAGGGCAAATTAGCTGTGCAGAAGGGGAGCCTGGGATCTCAGGCCTTAGGACACCACCCTCCTCCTAGGATCCAGGAAACTCCAAAAGTATCCTCCCATCTGCTTCCTGTACCTCTCCCACCTCTCCACAGTTGCCAGGGTCTGGAGACTTAGCTTAGTGCCATCTTGCAATCCTGTCCTCTGCTCCCTCCCTGGGGATCCTCTGACATTTCTTGATCTTATGAGAATGAAATGAGATCTATCTACTCAGACATTCATTAAAGTGTTAAGAAGCACTTACTCTCTTGTAGGAGATGGTTTAGCAACAGGGATACTGCAGTGACAGGGACAAGATTCCCTGCCTTCTGATGGAGGGAGATTGCAATAGAAAAGTAAAGAAACCATGTAGCATGCTGGCTGATGGTCAGAGTCAAGAGAGAAAAAGATATTGGGAAATGGGGACCAAATCAGCCAATGGTTTAAATGTAAGCGTTAGGATCAAGGGGTGGCCTGATGGGCAGTGACCTTGGGGTGGATCTCTGGGGGGGAAGGAAGCGAGCTGTCAAGAGGACTGGAGGAGGCGAGTTTGTGGCAGAGGGAACAGCAACGGCAAAGACCCTGATGCAGGAGGTCCTGTGTGTGGAGTGGAGGCTGAATGGGGAAGCAGGGTGGAGGCTGGGGGTGTCCTGAGGTGGGGGTGGAGTGGTCACTGGAAGGGCTTGGACTGTGATTCTGTGGGATATGGGAGGTGCTCAGAGGGCTTCGAACAGAGTGTGGACATGATCTGAGGTTTCACAAAGGTCTGGTGATTGCAATAGTCAGTAGGGGAAGGGGCAGGGCAGGGGCAGGGACAGCCCTGGGAGCTCAGTGCTCTGTAGCTGCACAGCAAGGGATCCTTGTAGCTCAGACCAGTGGAGGGGCAAGAAGTCTGCCGTCCAGATCTTTCTGAAGGAAAAGATGCAGAACTTGCTGATATATGGTGTGTGAGGAGTCAAGGAAGAAGAGGAGAAGGAAGCCCGGAGTCCTTGACCCCTGCACTGCAGTCCTGACAGGCAACCTCCAGCGTCCACGGGGTGGACAGCGGCAGTTATTCTCCTTCTCAGCTTCTTGATGCCGGTCTTCTCCCTGCGGGTGCTGCCCCACTCCGGCCCTCCCGGGCTCTCTCCAGGACTATTACTCTTACCCTCCCCTTTCCTTTCCCCATTCTCATACCCCAGACTCACCTGGATGAACACAGTTAGAACTGTCACTTTCTTCTTGGAAGCCATTTCTTGTTGACAGGACAAAACCCTTGCTTCCTGTATTATCAGCTTTCTGGTACTATAATGGATATTTGAGATGATCAAGTTATAAAGAGGAGAAGGTCAATTGAGCTCACATTTCTGGAGGATTTATTCCATGATTGGTGAACCTGTTTCTTTGGGCCTATGGCAGCACATCACCCCAGGACGGGGAGAAGAACAAAACCACTCACTTCTATCTGGGGCTCTGGGGTAGAGAGATGGACAGAGAGAAGGAGGGAGGGAGGGGGAGAGGGGGAGAATTGGGAATTTTCTATATGATGAGGGCATGTGCCCAGTGACCTGAAGAACTCCCTCTAGGCCCCATATCTTCAGGTCTCTGCCCCTCCCACTACTACCACATGCTGCAGATTAAGCCTCAACACATGGGCCTCAGCAGCCTCATTGAATTAGTTCTTCATATCTGAGTGCCAGGGATGTGCCAGGGATTGTGCAGAAAGTGTGCTCTATCCTCTGAGCCTCTCTCTTGTTCCTGCTCTAAGGCCCTCATTCAAGCCCAGGCCTCTGTGACATTGCTGGAATTAGTCCTGCTCACCTCTGTCCCTTGCTTATGCTATTTCTACTGCCAAGAGCTTTCATAACAAAAGCCCATGCAGATGCCAAACACCTGATCCAGGTGCCCTGCAGACTCTTCCTTCAGAGGAGCTGCTCCTCCTGCTGGCCTCTGGGCAGGCCTCTCAGAGCCTCACAGCTTTGCTAAGGCACCCAAACCAAGCCCTCTACTGTCAGCTCATAGGAGCAGGATCTGGCCCTTGTCTTGATCTATTACTCCCCCAAATAGGGAGTCAAGTTTCAATGTAGGCACCTCGAGTGGTGAGCTTGATACTGCCTCAAAACTAATCGTTTGTCTAAAAGAGCTCAAGTTTAAATACAGAAGCAATAGATACTCCTCAGTTACAGTTTTAGTATTTGTGAATTCACTTCTTTGCTAGCACATTTTTGTATGCACCAGGGATACCTTGAGATGCATTTGTGGTCATTTGAAACATTAAATGCAAAGCAGTAAGGAGTTGAGTTGCTGTGAGGTCCATATTCCCCTCTGAGGTCACACAAGGAAATACTCAGTGTCTTGCTTCATCTCTCTTGCTAACAAGTACCCTTCTTGTGGTCTATATAGCACTGCTTCTTTTGCAGTATTTGCTTTTGTTGGTGATTTCTCTGTTTATAATGACTCTAAGGCACAGTGAAGAAGTGCTGTCAAGTGTCCCTAAATATGAGGGACTGTGCTGTGCCTTGAAGAGAAAATACATGTGATAGTAAGCTTTGTTCATGGTGTGTACGGTGCTCTTGGCCATGAATTCAATATTAATGAATCAAGATACAGTCCATCCAAAGAAGAAGCGGAGATTTGCCTGTCTATAAGTGAGGTCAGTCTGGAAAGCTGTCATGCAACATCTTTGTGGAGACACAACCATGGGAAAGATGGAGAAGCAGCTCCATGTTTAAAAAGCAGAGTGGACAGCAGTGTTGTAAGGCAGGAGCTGTAGAAATCTGCAGTGATGTTACCCAAGGTTGAGAAAATGTTGAGTGAGTCCCAGTTAGTGTTTTATTATAAACGGATTCTGCATGTAACGAATTCTTTGTAAGAGATCTATATCATACGACATGTCTAAAGAGCAACCCACATGGAGACGAGAGTTTCACAGGGCCTTGATTCTGGACTTCCCTTTGGACCAATGGCCCAGCTATTTGCTATTTCACCACTCACTTAGATCTGTCAAACACGACTAAGACAGTGAGAATCGAGTGCCTGTGTGTGCATTTAAAATTGAGATGGGTATTATAATTATTTACATATAATATATACTTTGGGTGATATATTTTCCATTCCCGGACCTCTATCACATTGCCATCCCTAGCTTCCTAGGTAAAATTCTCTCCTCACTGTGTGACAGAACTAGCTCCCTTCTGAGTTTTGTGGCCCTGCCCATAGTCATGGAAGTCTGTGGTGCTGGCCTGTTGACTGCTCTGCTCTCTTTCCCCAGAGCACTCCCATGATACCCACTGTAATAGATGGTGTCGTGCTGCCCAAGACACCAGAGGAGATTCTGGCTGATAAGAAGTTCAACACTGTCCCCTACATTGTGGGAATCAACAAAGAAGAGTTTGGCTGGATTTTGCCCATGGTGAGACTGTACAGACCTCTTACACAGACTCCTCCTCCTCCCCCATCTTCCCTCTGACATCTGGACCCAGAATGTCTCTTTTCTCCAAGGCCCACTCTGAGTCTGGGAAACTTCACCACTGGTCTTAGTGGACACTGGACATTTCTTTGTAAATCTTTCTGGGATGGTACAGCTCTCTTGAATGGTACAGCCCTGTGGACCCTTCTCCCCAAGCACTCGTTGATTGTCTTCCTAATAACGAATGCTGACATGTGCAGGATGGGAGGGTCTGCAGAAACCATAATAGTGCAGACAGATGAGGTCTAGAGGAAAAGAAGCAGGAGAGCTAGATCTGGGCACAGCAACTTCTTCCTTGGGCTTAGACTTACAGGTCCTAGGGGTTCCCATGGGTGCTCCCTGGCACTTCTCTGGAAAGATTTAGAGGAAGTTGCTTATATGTTAGTTACATTGGCTCCAAAAAGCCAGGTTTTGGCTGGAGAAGATCCCATTTTGACTGGAAAGCATTGAGATTTCTCATGTAGGTGTTTCAAGAGGGCCTAGGGTCATCCTTGGCCATGGACTTAGGCTAAAAAAGCCAGGCTAGAGTGCGATAGAGTGCAGAGTGCAGAGGTTGAACAGGATCTTCACAGGGTGGGAGTTCTGCAGTTCTCACTTCAGAAGTGAGAACTTCAGGTTATGCCAAAGGAAAAAATTCATCGTGATGGTGCTCTCTTGTTCTGAGCTCTCTGCTTCAGCACTACCCTGGATTCCATTTCCCGCACTGCCCGGATGACCACGGTGCCCCCTAGACTGGTGTTTATATATATGTTCAAGTTATCCCTTTTTATGCCTTGAGTTTCTATGTACAAGTCCATTTACTTGATTTTTTTCAAACTAATGAATGCACCTGCACATCAAGACCCCAAGAGGACCTTCACAGGCATTGGCTTGCTTGGTTCTTCTTGTTAATTCCTGATGATTCAGAAATGCTTAACCCCCTTTTTAATAGATGATGGGATTTCCCATCTCTGAAGGCAAGCTGGACCAGAAGACGGCCACATCACTCCTGCAGAAGACTGGCTCTCTTCTGGTAAGAAGTCGAAAGAGTTATGGGAATTGACTGAGAAACCAAGAACAGCTGGCCTTGCTCTGTGTCCCAGACCAACTCAATGGCAGAAGAAAACCCGACACCTGTGTTCCTTCCCCATCTGTCTGCCTTTCCCTCCCCGCCACCCCAGGAGGGATTTGCACAGGGCCCAGGAGGTTCACATCCAAGGAGCCTTCTGCATGGCTCTCCAGGTGGGGGATCTCTTTCTTGATGCATTTTAGGAGGTCCAAGACGAACTGACTCAAATGGCTACTGAGAAGAATTTTAGAGGGACAGATGACCCTGTCAAAATCAAAGACCTCTACCTGGAGTTGATTGGAGATGTGATATTTTGTATCCCATCTGTGACTGTGGCCCGTGGTCACAGAGGTAAGTCATAGAGGTTGCATAGGAGAGGGACACTGCCACCTCCCAATATACAGTCACCTATGGCAAAGAAAGTGGAGGGTGAGCACATACAGTGCAATAAGATGTTCAGAGAGGGGAGACAGAGAAAGAGAGGGAACACATTCACAGAACTTTGTAAAATCACAGATTGACAAAGAATATTTGTATAAACTTATGGAGTGCAGTGTGGTTATGATTTATGAATACATTGTTCAATAATTCCATCAAACTGGTTAACAGACCCATCTCCTCAAATACTTGGCACTTTTTGCAGGGAGAACCCTTGACATTTTCTTTCAGTAACTATTCAGTGCAAAACACTCTATTATCAACTGTGTTTACCACACTGTCCAGTAGAACAACATCAAAAGAGAAGATCAACATTTCCCCAACTGGTATTTTGTACTCTTTTACCATCACTCTCCTTTCCTCCTCATCTCTCGCCTGTTACTACCATTTTATTTGAGCTATAATTTGTCACATGTGGTACTTATCTTTCTGAGCCTTATCTCCCGCAGCATATTGGACCCCATTTCAACAGGTAATCTCAAATGGTATCATTCTTTTCTTTTTAAAGACTAAATAGTGTTCCATGTGTTTCTCTGCCACATTTTCTTTATCTTTTCATCTGTTAATGTACATAGGTAATTTCATGATTTGGCTCTTGTGAGTCGTTCTACTGTGAACATGGGGTTGAAGAGATCTCTCCAACAAACTGCTTTCAAATCTTTTGGGTAGATAACTCAGAAGTGGGGTTGCTGGATTACTTGGTGATTCTGTTTTTAGTTTTTCAACAACCCCAATCTTGTTTGACATCTGTACCAACTGTATTAAAGTGTTCCTTTTCTTTTCATTTTTGTTAATATTTTTCCCTTTTATTTTGGTACCTGGAATTGAGCCCAGGGGTACTCCACCACTGAACTACATCCCTAGCCCTTTTTTTTCGAGACAGGATCTTGCTCAGTTGCCAAGGATGGCTTTGAACTTACAATCCTCCTGCCTCAGCTTCCTGAGCTGTTGGGATTACACATGTGCCCCAAGGTGCCAGGTCACCCTTTTTCCTTTTCCATTCTTTTTAATAAAAATCATTTGGACTGGGGTGGGTGATACCTCATTGTAGCTATAGTGTGTTTTCCCAGTGATTAGTGACCTTGAGCACGTTCTCCTCTACTTGTTGTCATTTATATGTCTTCTTTTTAGAAACGTTTATGCAGGGCCCCTACCCACTTTTAAATTGGCTGTTTTGTTTTGTTGCTGTTGCCCAAAAGCCCTGCAGAGCTTATATTTAATTCTTTAATGCATTATGGGTTGCAAACCTTTTCTCCCGGTTTGCAGGTTGTTTTTGCACACTGTTCCTTGTTTTCCTTGTTTGAAGGAGCTTACAGTTCGATGAAATCTCATTTGTCAGTTTTCACTTGTGTTCTCCCCACTTTGGGAATCAAATCCAGAGTCATTGCCCAGACTAGTGTCACATGGTTTTTCTTCTGTTTTTTTCTATAAGTCTTTGAGTTTCTCATGTTACTTCTAAGTCTTTCATCCATTTTTTTAGTAATTTTTGTTTATGGTGTGATATGAGTTTCAATTTCCTATTTCTTTATGTCAAAAATCCAGTTTTCTTAATATTCTTTATCCAAGAGACTGTCTTTTCCCATTTTGTATTCTTAGCACCTTTGTCAAAAATCAGTTGACTTCACATGTTTGGGTTCATATCTGAGCTCTCTAGTGTGTTCCATTGATAGATGTGTTGATTCTTTTCTTCCAATAGTGTGTTATTTACCTACCATAGTTTTTAGTGTACTTTGAAGAAGACGGGGGTTACATCTCCAGCTTTTTTTCTTTCCACTCATGATTACGTTGATCCAGTTTTTGTTTGTTTTATGTGAATTTTACAATTTTTCCCTATCTGTCTGAAGAATGATGTTGGAATTTTGATAGTGATTTCACTGAACCAGTATATCACTTTGATTAGCATGGATATTTTGACGATATTACTTCTTCCAAACTGTGACCATTGGGTATCTTTTTTTGCATTTGTGTCATCTTCAATTTCTTTCATCAGTGTCTTATAGATTTTAGTGTCCTGGAAACAACACTTTAGTTAAATTTATTCTCATGGGTTTTACCTTGTTATAACTACTATCCATGGGTTGTTGTCTTGATTTCTTTTTTTTTTTTTTTGGCCAGTTCAGTGTGAGTGTATAGAGAATTTTGCATGTTGATTTGTATCCTGCAATTCTACCATATATGTTTGCTAGTTCTAACCATCTTGCAGGAAAATCTGTGGGGTTTTCTACTCATAAGATCATGTCATCATTGAAGACTGTTTCATATCTGCCTCTCCTAGTAGGATGTCTCTTTTATAGTTTTTTAATTTAAATTCTGTTTTCTGATATAATGAGAGCTGCCTCTGTTCTCTTGGTTTTCATTTGTGTACAATATCTATTTCCATCCCTTCACCTTCAGGCTACATACATCTTTAAAAACAAGATGAGTCTCCTGTGGGAAACATATATACGTGGCTCTTGTTTTCTAATCTGGTCACTGTCCTTTTTGTTGGTTGATTTAATCCATTTATATTCAAGACAATTACTGATAGCGAGGTATTTACTGATGCCATTTTGTCAGTTGTTTTCTAGTTGTTTTTAAAATACCTTCTTTATTCTTCCCCTCTTTATGTTTTCCTTTCTGTTTTGATGGGTTTCTGTCATGGTTTGCTTTGAATTCTTTCTATTTTTGTTTTGTGCTTCTATTAAAAATTTTTCCTGTATTGTTACCATAAAGTGTACTTACAAAGTTTTACACTTATACCAGCCTATTAATAACTTTAATCACATATAACAATTCTGTATTATATCCCCATGCATTATATTTTTGATATCAGAATTCATGTATGAATTTTGTGTTTGAATTTGTCGTGATAATTTCTTTCAGTTGTAGTTTTATTTATATCATTGACTTTTGTACTTTAACATGTTTTATTTTATTAGTGTCTTTGTTTCAGATTAAAGACCTCTCTTTCACAAAACCTGTAGGGTGTGTCCAGAGGTAATTGATTTCATAAGCTTTTGTCTGGGAAAGTTGTTATTTCTTCCTCATTTCTGAAACATGACTTTCTTGAATGCAGTATTCCTGAGATACAAGAAACAGATTGTTCCATCTCTACATATATGTTCATTTAAATATCCTCATTTTTAGACAAGCAGCTTGGATTTGCTTCACTCTTGTCTGAATGGGTGGGAACAGCCCTGGAAATGCTCAAAACTGGGCTGAATAGAAGACACCTACCAGGTTGTAGGTTATGCTTGAAATGAATGAGCTCTAGTGTATTTTCAATGAACACACCCAGCGTCTTTAGTTGATACATTGTGTACTTCCATTATGTAAAACAACAAACCAAATTCTTTAGTAGAAAAGCAAAGTAAAAATACAAAGACTTCAAGCATACAGAAATATCTGACCCAAGTCCCATTTCCTCCTCAACCAGCTTTGAGGCAAGTGACTGTGCTTTCCCCAAACTGTCTCTCTCCCATTCAGATAGCCAGGGGCTTCCTGCACAGCCAGAGACCTTGAGACCATCCAGCTGGTGATGTGAACTGTGCACAATCCATGTCTTCTCAGATGCTGGAGCCCCCACCTACATGTATGAGTTTCAGTATCGCCCGAGCTTCGTATCAGACATGAGACCCAAGACGGTGATAGGAGACCATGGGGATGAACTCTACTCAGTCTTTGGGGCCCCAATTTTAAAAGGTAACAGCTCTGTGCTTGGCTGTGAGCTTGCAATCAGGAGGTCTGGGTTCCAGTCTTGCTTTGGTGGCCTTGAGCAAGTTCTCCTGCTGTCCCAGGCTTAGCTTCTGACTCAGTGTAATGGGCCTGAGCTACACGGGGCAGTTCCCAGCCTCTCTACTATGCAAGGAGGAGGCGGATCCATGTGCCCTGAGCCAGAGTCACTCTCAGAATCCTGAACTGTGATATCAATAAGAGAAGCGGTGGGCCACCTGCAGGGCACTGTTCTAGGTCAAGAATGCCGCTCTTGATTTTTCATTCAAAGAAGTATATTAGGATGTGGGGGGAGGGGGCTAAGGTTAGAATTGTGCTCAACTTGAATCCAGTTTCATATGTGTCTTGTCACTCAGTCTTCTCATATATCTAAATTTGCATATTACCATCTATGTTTGATAATATACTTTTTCAAAACTTTCCATAAGTGTCTTAAATTAGTGAACTCTCAGCAGTTGCACATGACTTTTGAGCCCCTTTATGACCATTCAGGACACACCTGCACCTCTGGGTGCCTCCCAGTTGGGTAGCTCCTTAGTGTCATTGCAGTCTGATCTTTCTCAGACTCCGTGAAAATGTGGCTGTGTTTCAAAAACCCAAGAGCCACTAATCCCTCAAAGTAGAGGAAGCTTCTTATGTGGCCTTTGGACCCTGAGTGGAGAATGACCAGCAGGTAGGCGCAGAAGACAAAGGCAGTCAGCTTCCTAGTGGACTGCATGCCGTGGCCAATTACTAGACCAGCTGTTCTCAAGCTGAAAGTGCACACCAAAGGACAGGGTCTTCCTGAAATACACAATGTCAAGGAGGCACAGAGTTAGGTCCAAGAGTCAGTCCTCCTTCCTCCCTTCCTTTCTTTTTTTCTCATTATAATCATACATAATGGTGGGATTCATTAGCCATTTCTGTGGGTGCACATAACATCATTTGTTTAACCTCATTCCCTAATACCTTCCCTTTCCCTCCCCTCTTCCCTACAAGCTGCCTGTCCTGCAAACTCTCAGGTGGTGCTACTGGCCCACACAGCCCTCTTTGAGTAGCAAAGCATTTTTTTTCTTCTGCCCCAACAGGGGGCACCTCAGAAGAGGAGACCAAGCTCAGCAGGATGGTGATGAAATTCTGGGCCAACTTTGCTCGCCATGGGTGAGGCTGGTGGCAAAGAGGTAGCAGGGCGGGTGGCTGGGGTGGCCAGTGGTGGAGCCTACCTGTTGGGAAAGAGGGGCTTCTAAAGTTTGACTGACCAGACCCCTGACCCTGTGACCACAGCATGGTGACAGTTAGTGCACATGCTGCTCCAGGAGATGGAGAGCTCCCTATCTCTGGAGGTGCATGTGCCTCTTGGCAGAAGCTCCTGGCAACTCTCAGAATGTTGTTGGGACCACTAGCAGCTCTGTGCAATTTCTGTTTGATTTTGTTTCTAGGAACCCAAATGGGGAGGGGCTGCCCCATTGGCCAGAGTATGACCAGAAGGAAGGGTACCTGAAGATTGGAGCCAACACCCAGGCCGCCCAGGGGCTGAAAGAGAAGGAGATGGCTCTGTGGACTAAGCTCAGAGCCAAGAAGCCTCCTCAGAGAGAACACGTGGAATTGTGAATGGGAGGCCGAGCCAGCCTCAGGAGACCAGAGGCCCCCCAACGGGGGTGTTCTTCAGGGGGTGTTTGTAGACCAAGGAGACATCTTTTGTGGAAGCTGGAGAATTGTGTGGTGTAGGTGGGGACAGTCCAGGAGGGGAAGTTTCTGTACTTGTGGCTTTGATTTGCAGAATGAATGTTCATTTGGAGACCAAATCAGAGTCTGTGTCTTGAACTATAGCTGAGTCCATTCTCCCACATAGATGTCATCATACATGTAAGAAGAATCACTATCGAGAGTGATTCTTAGTACAGTGGTAAAGGCCAAATGTGGTCTAATATGGGAATATAAGATTCCGGGGAGCCACAGACCCACGGGGGAGCTCAAACCCATATAGACTCATCTCCAAGGATGCCTCTTGGGTGCTCATGAGAAAGACGGGGGGCAGCTTGTAAAACCAGACTGGAAGGCCTTTCTCTAGGGGTGTAGACATGAAGTCCTGCTCAGACCACCCTCCTTCCATATCCTAAGTCCTACAACCATTAGGGAGAAAAGCTATGAATTTTCCCTCAGGTTGACCATGTTCATAGGTAAGGTGTCTTTTTTAGTATGGTGTTTCATGTCAGCCTCACAAGTGGAGCAGAATGGCCAGTCTGCCAAAAGGGTCAGAAAAGATTAACAGGCCAATTCTGGGGCCTGACTGATGCAAGGTGCCCGGATGTTGATTGTTGTATTGAATTTAGAGATAATATCTCCGCTGAGCAAAGGAACTGGACTTTGGGGCATAACTAGGAATGGGAAGTTCTGTATGGTACAGAGTAATAGGGGAGTCTGTTTTGGATAGATGGTCTTTCCTCCTACCCTGACAATAGGAGAGGTGGATGGTATTGTTTGCCCCCCAGAATTCTTTCAGGACTGAGAACTTAGCCCCAGTGTCAAGGAGAAAGTCAACCTCGTACCTATCCACCTGAATCCGCACCCTGGGTCCCTGTCTATTGATCATTACGGCCGGGGAGAAAGACCCAAGGATCCATCAATCTTTGATTGCCATGCCCAGAAGGTCAGAGGGTTCCCTGGCCATAGGCCTCCTATGGGATCTAGGACAGTCAGAGCCCCAATGACCTTGTTGTTGACATTTAGGGCATGGGGTACGTGGTGTGTGTGGTACGGGGCATGCCCTGGCCCAATGTCCCTCCTTGCCACACTTGAAGCAGGCATCCGAGGGGGTTTTGACCTGTGGTGATGGGCAGCGACCCGAGGAAGCAACCTGCAGAGCCTGGGCGAACATCTGAAATTTCTCAGTCTGAGGGGTGACAGGGCCTTGTTCGAGCTTTTTTAGTTTGGTCTGGATGTTGGGGTAGCTCTGTGAGAGGAAATATGTCATAAGGACATGACGACCATCTGGGGTTTCGGGATCTAGGTTACTGCTGAAGGGCTTTCATAAGCCAATCCAGAAATTCTGATGGGGTGTCTTGTAATTTTTGGAAATTGACAGCCTTATGTGCTGCTTTTTTGAGCCCAGCAATAATATATGCGGAGAATCTGCCCCTACTCTGTATGCCAGCTTGTGTATTATAATCCCAGTTGGGAGTTTGATCTGGAGCAGCAAGTGGCCCCAGAGGGTGATTGGGATTAACTCGGTGAGTTTCATCCACATGGGCTCTGGCAAGTTCCCAGACTCTGGTACGTTCTTCAAGAAGGAGTGTATTAGCCAATAACATATAAGTGAAGCTATAAACCTGGAGGACCCATTGAAACTCTTGGGACCTAGTTTGCGGGGGGACTAAAGGTGTCCACCGAGTTAAGGGGCACCTGAGGGGCTGGATGGAGCCAACGGGGGAGGTCGGTAGAGAGGGGGTTCATCTGCCGGATAGGTCAGGTTGAGAACGAAGAAGCCTCAACACAGGGGATCTCCTTCCACTTTTTCGAGTGCTCACAGAAGTTAAACAGATCTCTGAGAATTGTGGGATCTAGGGATCCTCCTGGGGGCCATTGACTTTGATTGTCTAATTGATAGTAAGGCCAATCTTGTGTGCAGGATTTAATAAGGGGGAGTCTGAGGGAGGGAAGATGATGCCCTCATAGGTTGGGAGAGGGACAAGGGTGGTTGAGAGAGAGAGAGAGATAGAGAGAGAAGTGCCTATTCTCCACCCCTCAGGACCTCTTGCTCATGAACCGGGTTCCAGAGAGTCCACTATAATCGTGAAGGTGGTGGCGGGGTGCATTCTCTCCTCCAGATTGGGCATCAGAGGTTTGCCAGATGATCACCATCAAAGCCCCTGCGTAGCCTGTCTGAAGTTGGATACCCGATAGGGGAACTCACCTACTGAAGAGCCGGTGTTGTGTGAGTAATAGTAACGCTCGAAAGAGTGGACGAGGACGGCAAGCCTTGAGAGAGGGGGCCCTTGAGCAGCGAGGCATCCCCCCTCCTGGGTTTCAGCACCAATGAAAGAACAAACAAGGCTTGTTGTCGAAGAAAATGCCTGTTTATTGAGGAACAGCTCTGCATATTATAGATCTGGGGGTTATGACAGGTATGATAGTTTAATAGTTTAATGATTTGATGGTTGGCATGGGGTGCTTTCTGATTGGTGGGTAAGGATCATGTGAGTAAGCAGGGCTAGTCTGATTAGTGGGTAAAGATCATGTGAGCCAGCAGGGCTAGTCTGATTGGTGGGTACGGATCATGTGAGCCAGCAGGTCTACTCTGATTGGTGGGTAAGGATCATGTGAGCCAGCAGGTCTACTCTGATTGGTGGGTAAAGATCATGTGAGCCAGCAGGTCTAGTCTGATTGGTGGGTAAGGATCATGTGAGCCAGCAGGGCTCACCATTGGACAGCTATTCTCGGGGGGGGGGGGGTGGGGAAGTTAGTCTTTGGAGCTGGGGCAACTCCTAACAGTCAGGATCAATGAGAATACCCCATCTTCACATCTGAGGATCATAGGGTCCCTGGGCATGGAGGCAGGACCAGGACTAGAGGAGCCACTCCAGGATGCCTCCTGAGTCAGCAGATACCAGGTACCAAATACCAGAAATCTGTTGGAGGAGAGCAGAGGTGTGGAGGTCCCCTACGAAGGGCAGCTGGGCCTAAAACTGAGGTTGGGATTGGATATATACATATATAAAAAAAAATAGAACTGGAGAAGCCTGCCCCCTGTGTGCAGCCACCAGAGACCTGAGAGGAACACTGTGCCACACATGTTGTGGTTCCTTATTCACCAACAGGTGGCTCCACCCAAACCTACTCCACTTTGGGCCATTTTAGCTGAAAGAATGAAGAAGGCTCATTGTTGGAGAAAATGCCCATTTATTGAAGAACAGCTCTACATATTTATGGGGGGGGGCGTTGACAGTTATGACAGTTTAACAGTTTAATGGTTTGACGGTTGGCATGGGGTGCTTTCTGATTGGTGTGTAAGGATTATGTGAGTCAGCAGGGCTAGTCTGATTGGTGGGTAAGGATCTTGTGAGCCAGCAGGGCTCACCATTAGACGGCTCTACTCGGGCGATGGGGAAATTACTCTTTGGAGCCAGGGATACTCCCAACAGCAGCCATCGCCATAGCTCTCCCCTCGTGGTAATCTCCCCTGTGGGACATTGGTCAGGGCCAAGGCAGCTGCCCCTTGCAGCACTGCAGACAACACTGCAGCATCACCGAATAGGCTACCCAATGCCATTGCACAGCCTATCCTCCCAGTTCTGAAAGCGGTTGCTTCCATCTTGGGACATCTCCATTGCCATCTTGGGTTACTGCTGCCTCCGCCATCTTTAGCTGGGGCAGCTTCCACCTTGGGATGCTGATGGGGGCCTGGAAGCCCAATGTTATGGTACCTACAGGCTTGAAACTACTACCACCATCAACCAGTGACATGGGTGCTTCCATCTGGGGACAAGAACCAAGATCTGGAAGACCATCACCAAGGTCCCTGTGGGCCCCTATGCACCACTGGTATCCCTACTAGGTGTGCTAACAGAAACCATCTGCTTGCAGAGGCAACAGGAAGACTTGCATGGGGTCGCCATACTCTCTTTTTTCTCCAGCTAACAGCCAACACTTTTGATTACCCTTTCATTGGTCCTTTAATCTAATACCTCTATATTCTCACATCCTGCCTCATAAACATGACAGCCTACCAACCCCCTCTGCCCACCATTAGAAACTGTAAACCTTTATGCAAAATTACTGGTTACCTGATAGAAGATAACCAAATTCATCATTTCTGTTTATAGCGACAAAACATTAGATGTCCAAATAAAACCTAATTGATCTATGGCCGCATACAGGTTGCATTGGGTGCTTAAACTTTGAAATCTCCCTTTAAGATGAGGTATTGGTAGCCTGCAGGGACACTACAAGATTACAGGTTAGAAGCTGCAATAGCTCAGGTCTGTACTGCAAGAGAGGAAGACACAAACAGCATGAAAAAAACAGGGAGGAAAGTGCCCCAAACAAACCAAGATACAACAATAATAGAACCCATGAACAGCACAGTAGATGAAATGTCAGAGAAGGAGTTCAGAATGTACATCATTAAAATGATCTGGGAATTAAAGAATTACCTAAGAGAGCAAGTACAGGCAAAAACTGATCACTCCAACAAAAAGATAAGAGAGCAAATACAGGTAGCAAAGATTACTTCAAGAAAGAGATAGAGACTCCTCATAGAAATAGAAAAAGCAATCATGAAATTCATCTGGAAAAATAAGAGACTCAGAATAGCCAAAACAATCCTTAGCAAGAAGAGTGAAGCAGGTGGCATCACTATTACAGACCTTAAACTATACCACAGAGTAATAGTAACAAAAACAGCATGGTATTGGCACCAACATAGACCTGTAGACCAATGGTACAGAATAGTGGACTGCCGCGGTCCGGCTGCAGCAAAATAACCGGGGGTGGGGGTGTGACGAGCAACTTGTGTAGATTGATACAGCAGGAGTGGGAGCCGTTTATTGTAGGACAGGAGAGGTATTTATACATTCCACACAGCTTATCTTAATTAGCATAAACTAGATACATCAGTCAACCAATAAGGAATCTCCATACTTAATGGCTCGCTGGCTTTACTTCACAAACCACTCCCTCTGGCAATATGCCAGGCGCCATCCAGACTTGTTTACAGACTCTAACAGTGGACACAGAGACTAACCCACATAACTACAGTTATCTTATATTAGACAAAGGGACACAAAAGTTTACATTGGAGAAAAGATAGCCTCTTCAACAAATGGTGCTGAGAAAACTGGAAATCCATATGTAACAAAATGAAATTAAACCTCAATCTCTCACCATGCACAAACTCAACTCAAAGTGGATCAAGGACCTAGGAGTTAAACCAGAGACCTTGAGCCTAATGGAAGAAAAAGTAGGCCCAAATCTCTATCATGTTGGTTTAGGCCCCAACTCCCTAAATAAGACTCCTATTATGTAAGAATTAAAACCAAGAATCAATAAATGGAATGAATCCAAACTAAAAAGCTTCTTCTCAGCAAAAGAAACAATCAGTGAGGTGAATAGAGAGCCTATAGAATGGAAGCAAACCTTTACCACAAGCACATCAGATAGAGCACTAATCTCTAGGATATATCAAGCATTCAAAAACCTTAACACCAAAATAACAAATAAATAGGATAAGGAGCTGAACAGACACTTGTCAGAAGAAGATATACAATCTTATGAAAAAATGTTCAACTTCTCTAGTAATTAGAGAAATGCAAATCAAAACTATTTTAAGATTTCATCTCACTCCAGTCAGAATGGCAGCTATCAAGAATACAAAAAACTGGGCTGGGGATATGGCTCAAGCAGTAGCATGCTCTCCTGGCATGCGTGCGGCCCGGGTTCGATCCTCAGCACCACATACAAAGTGTCCGCCAATAACTAAAAAATATATATATATATATATATATTGGAATTCATTCTCTCTCTCTCTCTCTCTCTTAAAAAAAAAAGAATACAAAAAACTATAAGTGTTGGCGAGGATGTGGGGGGAAAGGCGCACTCAGACATTGCTGGGAGTTCTAGGACACTAGCTGCAAGCACTGGCCTGGTGATAGCTGTTGCCCAAGGTTGGCCTTAAAGTCTGACTCTTGGCTGGGTCATGCCTGGTTCTCACAACTGTGGGAGCTTGTGCAGTCTTGGGAGGAAGGAAGTGTGACCCAGGCCCATTCAGGGGCTGGAACTGATGTGGCCAAAGTATGGGTCTGGTGCATAGGTCTCCACCTGATGGTAGAGCCAGCCTAGAGGCTCTGTGAGCTCTGTCCTCTGTATGGGAACTTTGGTTTCTATAGGGTGGCAGGCCTGGAACTGGATCCAAGATAAAGCTCTGTGCTAGCTTTTGTGCCCTACTCTCTGTTCTACCCTCAAGATTAAAGGAAGGGCAATGGAGGTGAGACAGACTGGAAAGTCCAATTCTTCCTTAAAAGGGTATTTTTTGATATCACTCTGTTTATGCTTTCTGCATATAAATTAGTGCTTTTTTTTTTTTGTCATGGCTGAAGCTTTCTGGGGTTTGAGGAATGGGTATTAGTGTTCTGGCCTAGTCAGCCTCCAGACCCCTCCTCAACATCTGGGCACTTGGATGCAGCCCCTGTCCTGAAGCATAGTGAGGTAACTGATTCTTTAGCCGTCCAGCCAGGCGGCCATCACAACAGCTACAGCCTCATCACATGCTCCATAAATGTTCTGGGAGACTTTGCTTTGGCTGCAGTGGCTTTGGAGGCTCTGAAGCTTCTCTGAATGATTCTTCCCCTCTGTAGCCCATTCAGATGTCTCCACTTTGGTCTGTGAGGAGCCCATCTATGACAGCCAGGTGGGCCCAATACAGCTAGGAAGACTGGCACGACTATGCAAAACTTGTGAAGTTAGCAGACAGGAGACTGTGACTGCATGGGGCTGCCTTTTGGTCTGTATAAGCATCCCTCCTCATCAGATCACTCGGCATAAGTCTCCCATGTACCGTTCCCTTCCTGCTGCAGCATTAAGTTCTAATAAAGCCCCTTTCAGAGGGTTTTACTTTTTCTGTAATTTCTTTTTTTCTTCTTTTTTTTGGGGGGATGGGTGGGTATCAGGGATTGAGCCCAGGGGCACTCAACCACTGAGCCACATCCAGCCTTATTTTGTATTTTATTTAGAGAGTGAATCGGTTTAATGCCTCACTGTTGCTGAGGCTGGCTTTGAACTCACAATCCTCCTGTCTCAAGCCTCCCAAGCTGCTAGGATTACAGGTGGGCACCACCACACCCAGCTTTTTTCCTGTAATTTCTATCTCAAGCAGAGCAAGGTAAGTTGGTCATATTAACAGCTGGTAACACTAAGGGGTGGTAGGCCTGAGGATGGCTACAAGCCAGAGAGCTGCCAAGAGCTATAGAAAAGCTGCTGAGAAAGCTACTTGGCCTGACTGGAAGACAAGCTAGAGAGCTGTTAGCTCTGTCTGCTGGGAGACTTACAAGAAGAGCTATCAGTTCTGGCTGCAGCATGATCAGCAGGAAGAGTTCCCAACCCAATGAGCTGAGAGCTGCTAGCCCTCAAAGCTTAGAGCTGTCAATGTGATGGGAGCTTCACTTTGCCTGTTGGTGATTTCTGTCTGAATTTAAGGAAAGAACCCTAAATTGATTGGTTGCAGAGGCAGTACATCACTTGGATCAACAGCTTTGGAAGTTCAATCTGTGAGTTTCGGCCCAGTGATAGGAGTTGTGGGGATTTGCCCACTGCCGAATTCCACAATGGCAGACTGGTCCTGGGCTTCTAGACTTCCCGAAATGGGAGCCACTTGTCTCCACACTGGGCTACTTGGAGTTGGAACAGGTGATGCAGGTATCACAACCCTTTTTGCTTTTTCAATATCTTTTTATTTTATTATACTAAAAGTGGGCATTATGATCTTTCACCCAATTTTATTGGTTTTAGGAGCAGGTACTTGGTGTGCCTCTGGGAGGAGACTGCCCATCTTAGTCAAGGATCTTGCCACCATTTTTTTACTTGCCAATTTTTGAATATTAATTATGGCCTCAAGATTTTAAAAAGAATGAACATCCATATTGCTTTCCTTAGTTGTTGCACCAATTTGCAGTCCCACCAGCATTGCATGAGTGTGTCTTTTCCCCCACTTCTTTGCCAACACTTATTGTTGCTTGTATTCTTGATAATTCCCATTTTGACTGGAGTGAGATGAAATCTTAGCGTAGTTTTATTTGCATTTCTCTAATTGCTAGAGTTGATGAACATTTTTTTCATATATTTATTGTTCAATTGTATTTCTTTTTCTGTGAAATGTCTGTTCAGTTCCTTAGCCCATTTCTTGATGGGGTTATTTGTTTTTTTGGTGACAAGTTTTTTGAGTTCTTTCTATATCCTGAAGATGACTGCTCTGTCTGAGGTGTGTGTGGAAAGTGTCTTTCCTAGCCCCAATGATTTTCTTCCATTCTTTATGCTCTTTATTCATGTTATTGATTGTTTCCTTTGCTGATAAAAAGCTTTTTAGTTCAAATGCATCCAATTTATTGATTCTTGATTTTATTTTTTACACTTTAGGAGTCTTGTTAAGGAAGTCATCTCCTAAGCTGACATGATGAAGATTTGGTCCTACTTTTTCTTCTGTTAGGCTCAGGGTCTCTGTTTTAGTGCCTGTCTTTAATCCACTTTGAGTTGATTTTTGTGCATGGTGTGAGATAAAGGTTGATATTCATTTTGCTGCATATGGATTACCAGTTTTCCAGCAATGTTTGTTGAAGAGACTATCTTTTCTCCAAGGTATGTTTCTGGCACCTTTGTCTAGTATGAGATTACCGTATTTATGTGGGTGTGTCTCTGTCCTCTATTCTGTACTATTGGTCTACATGTCTATTTTGATGCCAATATCATACTGTTTAATGAAACCACCATTTTAATAGAACCAGTTATCCCACTCCTCTGTCTATACCCAGAAGACTTAAAATCAGCGTACTACAGTGATGCAGACACATGAATGTTTCTAGCAGCTCTATTCACAATAGGTAAACTATGAACTTTGGATTGGGCAGAGGGGAATAAGGGGAGGGGACAGAGTGTGGGGATGGGAAGGATGGTGGAATGAGACAGACATTATTACCCTATATACACATATTATTATACTACCAGTGTGATTCTGCACCACATACAGCCAGAGAAAAGAGAAGTTGTGCTCCATTTGTATACAATGTGTCCAAATGCATTCTACTGTCATGTCTAACTAATTTGAACACTTTAAAAATATTTTCAGAAAGAGATGGACTTGGATGAAAGCAAAGCCCTTTATGAATGATTCCTTTTATGTTTTATAAATTCCCTCTCCTAAAGAGCCATGTCACTTCAGATACATCAGTAATACAAATACCTGTTTGAAATCGTCTCTGCCTTTTCATTATTGTAATACTCTCAAATATCTAATCATTACTTTCATTGTAAACAATTTTAATATTTTACAGTTGGTGTCTTTCTTAGCCCCAATCTTTGATTAAATTAAATCAAAGCCTAAAGTTTTAGACAACCAGATCTGTCTTCACCTGTGTACTTACCAGTGTCCAGCAGGGGGCAGCACTGTAACAGGGATAACATGCTGAGCTCTCGACTCAGGACACTGGTCAACAGGATCTTTGGACAGACAGAAACTGAAAAGTTAAATTAGAAACCAATATTATATATGTTTTCCTTTTTCTATGTAACTGAGAAAAGCATCTATAACCTGAAAAGGCTAAAATTGCACACAGAGTAGAGGTTGGAGCCTGTTTTTGTATTTACCTGTACTTACTAGGTATGTGGGTAAATGTTTGAAGAAGGAATGGATAAAATGAATGGAGACATAATGAGAGCCAAAGATTTGAGGTATATGGAATTCATTTACTGGAAGAATATTACATCCAAATATTGCTGCACCAAAATGTAGTGAGTTTCCTGACCACAGTTGTGTGTGGGAGCCTGGGTCACCACGCAGACACAAAGCAAAGCTAATTTAGACCTCAGAAGAGGACTGGATGATCACTTCCAAATATCAGAGCCTGGAATTCTAGGAAATAGCAGCTCGAGGAGGCTGAGATGTCCCTGATCTCCCAACTGAGCAGCTTTGGAGCTGGGAGTTGCTCTACAATGTCCCAGCTTGTTCTGAGGACCCTGGACCAAAGTTTTGCCTTGTTTCAGGGTTCAGTTTCCTGGTGCCCACTTTGGGAAGCTCAAAGTGCACTGAGGTTAGAGTTCTACCAGGGAGAAATTCTTATGTAAGAAGTTGTTGGACGAGTTTGTGGCCCTCTGTAATCTAAGAGTTTGATACAGACTGTTCAGATACAAGAGAAGAGCTATGGGCGTGACTTGGACGTCCCAAGAGGTACCAGAGGGAGGGAGAGCTTTCCTGTCATTCTAGGTTATGCAATTGGCCTGGGTAGGCAGGATTCAGGGGCAGGTCTTGAGCTTAGGGTGGTAGCAGTGCATTGCCTCTGAGCAGCATAGAGACTCACTGACCCCAGACCGGCTGTCCTTCCAGGATGTGGCTCTATACTTTGGTCTTGGCTTCTCTCTCTGCTTTCGCGGCATGGGGTGAGTCCTTCTGAAATATAAATACCAGGGGACACAGGGGAAATCCTTGTCCTGAGCAGAGATGGGTGGTGATAACTAAAGGACAAAGACATGCAGCTCCAGTTCCACAATCTCGCTCTCCCTCTAGACTTGGAACTGGACTTGAACTTGAAAACAGACTTGGAGTAGTGAAGCTCAGCCAGCCTTGGCCACAACAAGACTCAGGGTATGATAAACACCTGGCCCTCCTGCTTTATGCGTCAGGGTCAGGAGGGCAATGAGATAAACTCAAACTTCACTCATGAGGAACTAAGAGAGGTCCTCCCTCCCACTTCCGCGATTGATTATTAGAGCAGATCTGGCCCATGGAGAATGGCTTAGCAGAATATTAAAGGCATAATCTCAGGAACCCGACTAAGTGAATTCCAGCTCAGCACTTCAAAGCTGGGTGTCCTTGGGCCAGACACTTAACTTAGGTGTGCCTGGATTGCCTGTCCCTAAAATACGCATGAAGTAGTGCCCACCTTCTCAGGCTGTAGTCAGGATGAAGCAGGTGGTGCTTTTTGAAGCACTTAGAATGGTGCCTGTTCTAGAGGAGGTAGAAAAAGGATAAAGGTATTGATCTAAAGTGGAGTGTGTTATTAGGAAACTTGACATATGGTAATATCAGACCAGAAGACTTTGACTATTGAAATGATAGTTTGTCACTCCAGTACCCAAGAGGTTGGGGATACCACTGGGGTGGACCAGACACAAAGGGACCTACTGAGGTCAGTCAGGAGGCAGAGGGAGAGGAGGCCAACAAGTACAAAACGGTTGTTTTGGTTTTGCCCAGAAGGGGAGAGGCAGAGGAAGCTGGTATAGGGTTGGCCAGTTGGAATTATTTGAGTGGACTTTGTTCTGGCTCCTAGTTCTGGGTGGTTTGGGCAGGAGGATACTGGCCCAGGTTATGAGACCATAATAAAGGAGGTGGCTGGGGTGTGGACCCATGAAGCAGTAGTCCCTCAAAGATCAGAAGACTTCACAAGCCAAGGCATTAGAGACAGAAAATAAATGCACGGTTAACACAGGGGTTCAGCAAAATGGACCACAGCACACACCTGTGCCACTTCATGGACAGAGAAACTGAGACTCCAAGAAATGTCTTTTCCCCAGTTCACCTGGGAAGCCTTGCGCTGGTCTGTTTCTGGCTCTTGAATCCAGAACCTGTGCTCTGGACATCAGTGCCTTGGCAACCGAGGCCCCGTCTTGCTAATCTTCTCTCTGGCTAGGTGACACTTAGGAGGACTGGCAATGAGGCTTAGGCAGAGTAAGAAAAGACCCAAATTTGTGGTTGAGCATTCCTTTTTGTTGGTTACCCCAGCAAATGCCACCCCATTTCCACCTAGGAAGTTCCTATAGGCTGCTTCCGAATCCTGTTTGCCCATCTGTTCAGTGGGCATATGGACACTCACCTGGTGAAGCTCTTTTGAGGAATAATGTAAAGCAGCTGGAATGCACATCGGGTACACAGAAAGTGCTCAATATGTGCACATCCCACATGACCCAAGAGATGCCTGCTGTTGTCACAATCTTGGTTATGCCTCCCACCCTGTCTGCCCATATTCCCACCTGGGGCTCTCTGGCTTCTACCCACTTTATCTGGGTTGAAGGTGGTCACTGAGGTAACAGGCCATGTCCTCAGATGTCTGCTCAGACTTCACCCTCCTTCAGCTCCTTGAAGCAGCCTCCAGCTCTTCCCACCCTCCTCCATCCACCTCCCCTGTGGGTGCTCCCAATCTCAGCTGAAGCTGCCTCTGAGCCCCATTCTCAGCTCCTGCTCTCCTCACCCTGGTCCCTGCGGGAGTCACACACATCCATGGTGTGCACCCTCACTTACAGGTGGATGATCCCCTGCCCCTCACCCACCTCCTTCCAGTCCAGAGATGCCCTGGCCCTGTGACCTCTTGCCAGGACATCTCACTGACGTCCCCAGTGACCCTGCCGAACACAGAGCCATGTTCACATGCCTGCCCTTCAGTCTTCTTCTCCCTCCACAGCCCCCATGATCTGGTCTTGGCAGCTACCAAATCCTCCATCCAAATTCCTCATGTTATGCACCTCCATGTTTCTTTATAATTTTTTTCTCCTAAATATATTAAAAAAAAGGTATCTATCTTCAGTATAAAAATCTGGCTCTGCACCAAAAAAAAAAAAAAAAAAAAAGCAACCTGCACAGTCTGTATCCACAGACATCTCACTGAATAATAACTAGAAGGACGTCTCGGTGTTATTGGTAATAATTAGTCACATGTCATAAGGGAAAAAGCATGGGCTCACTCTTTATATCAGGAGGCGTGGAATGGCTTTGTATAGTGGTCTCCAGGGCTGTTAGTTAATCATCTTGATCATAAGAAAACTCATGATCTTGACATTTAAAAAAATGCTAAGTTAAGACACTGTAAGTCGGGGGCTGAGTATCCTTGCCTCCAGAATGTCCATCCTGGTGTGGGGTCCAGTGATTTGCAACGACAACAACAAAACAGCCCACGTGCCCACAGTATGGAACTGGCTATTGGTGCTATTGTAAGTGGATTTCCCATAAAAACTTTCCATTCGTTTTTCTTCTGTTAGAACACATCTGAATTATTCTTTTCTTTTCTGGCCACACACTTTGCGGGGAATGTTGACATATTGTCTGTATCTGAAGAGGAGCATCCTGGGACAGGAGGGTAGTAACCAGGTCCTATGATGGATGCTCCTAGAAACTGAGGTCATTGAGGACAGACAAGACAGGACTTCAGGGTGGCCATGGTGGGGTGTCTGAAATCCACCTGCCTCAGGAAGGAAGATAGGGTTAGTGCACTCTGGTCCCGAAGCAGGTGGAACCAGGTGAAGTGAGGAAGCTGCAGGGAGACAAGGAGCACAGATCTCCTCCACAATAAAGGAGGGAGTGGAGCAGACAGGAACCTGACACCCAGTCTCTCTCTCTTTATAAATGGCCCTTCTTAGACCTCATAGTACATTCTAGAAGCTTATTGTGTCCTTCATTCCAAAATTATTCCTGATGTTTGTTTGTCCATTAAATGAAACCCAATCCTTTGGCCTGGCATTCAAGGCCCTCCCTCACTTGTGCCTGCTCATTCCAGAGCCATCTCCCCCTGCACCTGGACTCCCTCTGTACCCACAGCCCCCTCACCAGTGTCCAGCCAGGGCCTGCGTTTTTCTATCTCTGAACCTCTGCGCTGTCTCTTATTCAGGTTTCTCCCCTCATTCCATCTTCCCTCATTCTTGTCTCCTCTCTGCAAGTTCCGGCTCCATGGGATCAGAAGGCCTGGCTCCCTCTTCTCCCTCCTGCAGCCCCTCCCTGGTCCCCCACCAGGACGTGGCCTCTTTCTCCCCAGCTTCAGGTCAAGTAGGTCTGTGGCTCCTTCTCCCCCAAGGTCAGCCCTCCTGAGAACAGGGCCCCCACTTGTTCATCCCCTCAACCAGTATGCAGCTCAGCACCTCTGGATGCATGCTCCCAGAAGCTTCTAAGAGGGAAACCAAGGCCTTGTTCATTCCCAGAAGCTCTCCTTATTCCATTGACTTTCGACTTTATGTCAATTCTAAGTCCTTCACTAAATCCTTTTACTTAGGTTGCACATTTCCTCCTTCCTATTTCACATTGTCCCCAGAGGGCATAGATGACTTTTTCACGCACCTAGAATGTGACCAACCCCACCTGGAACCCAGGTCTGGCCTTTCCCCTCTAATGTCCTCATTGCTCCCTGTTTCCAGCAGGACACCCGTCCTCGCCCCCCGTGGTGGACACGGTGCACGGCAAAGTCCTGGGGCAGTACGTCAGCCTGGAAGGATCTGCACAGCCCGTGGCCGTCTTCCTGGGCGTCCCCTTTGCCAAGCCCCCTCTTGGGCCCCTGAGGTTTGCTCCTCCGCAGCCGGCAGAGCCCTGGAGCTCTGTGAAGAATGCCACCTCCTACCCTCCTATGTAAGTGGTGGCCTGTCCCAGGGGGTTTGTCCCTCGGTGCTGCAGGAGGGGGTGGAGGCCATCCTGGGCTTGGCTCTGCTTTCTTCTGGAATCTTCTAGAACACTGCAGAGTCCTGAGGCCTTCTGGACCTCTCAGGGGTTTCTAGAGCCCTTTACGCAACACAGGGTTCTTGAGTATTCTGTGCCACCCCTGTTCTCAGTTCTTAGAATCCACTTGCTAACAAAAGATCCTCCCTTTGTGAAGCTTGTATTCCAGGACAGAGAGACAGCTAATACACAATATGCAAAGTGAAAAAAAAAAGGATGCATCATGGGATATATTAGCATATGATCAGTGCTTTGTAAAAGGAGCTACTGAGCCAGGGAGGGAGGTGTGAAGTTTTATTTCTTCTTGATTTGGTTGAGGTGTGGGGTGGTGGAGGTGTGGGGGGGGGTGCAGGTGATTCCAGGCTGCATGAACCTGACATGTCCTCAACTCCCAAGTGAGTCTAGACACCTAGTCATGACAGAGTAGTGGTTGGTGTGCCCAGGCACTCTGGCCACCTGGGCACAGATGCCCAGAGCACTTCAGAGCCCCTTGGGTATCAGTTCTGACATTATTCATCTCCTTAGCCAAGCATTTCCATGGGTGACCGGGTTCCCTCTTCTGGGCACCTTCTTCCATTATCTTTCTTTATAAAATAATATGTGCTGTTTTTAACTCCCTGGTTGCAAGGATGTTATACACACTTTCCAGATAAGTTAGGAAACACAGAGAAGCAAAGGCAGAAACAGTAAGTTCATGTATAGTTTCACCAGCCAGAGAGACTTGCTCCTATCATGAGTGCTCATGTTCCCATTCTGTCACCAACTGTATACTTCCTCCCTTGGAAATGAATCACACATACACGGTAGGAATGACCGACCACCTTGCTCATGGACCATAAAGATCATTTTGTGCCTTCAAGTATCCCAGCCTGACATTCAACAGCTGCATAAAATTTGGTCTTGAAAAGTAATTGATTTAATTAACATTTGTTTGGGTTGAGTAAGTTGGTTTTGATGTTCTTGACATCATAAATACCACCACAATGAATATGTTGTAACTAAATCATTACATGCATTCCTGGATATTTTAGGATAAGTACCAAGAAGTGTCATTTCTGAGTCATAGGTAAAATCTGCATATTTTTGTAATCCCCCCACCCTGAAATATTCTAACTGTGTCCACTCCTTGCCCTGACATATGAAAACCTTCATTCAGCAGACTCTTGCCAATGCCTGGGTTTATTAAAAGAATGCTTTTGGGCACTTAGGTAAACAAAAGAATAACATATAAAATGATGAATATAATGTTGGTCTTTATTTTACATTTATCTAAATATTAGATACTTTACATTTATCTAGATATCTCTCTTTTGACATTTGAATTTCAATCTTTGCAAATCCTATGTCCATTGCTTTTGGATATCCAGGAAAAATTCCTGCGGACATAAATCTGGAAGTTGCTTTTGCTAGTTCCACTTCTGCCAGTTGATGGCTACGTCCTCCTGACACCTGAGGGTCTTCCCATGGGGGTGGGTAGCAACACCTGCCTTCGGATCCATTGAGACTGGGAGATGTTGCTTATTACATACTTGGAAATGTAAGTCCTACCTAGAGTGGATATGCCTGGCTATGTGACCTTGGGCAGGTTGTGTAACCTCCCCGTGACTCCAATTTCTCTTCTGTCAAATAGGCACAATGATAAAAGCCACACCCTAGGGCTGATTGGAGGCTTCAAGTAGTGGGTAGATCAGAAGGACTCCAGTCAGTGCCAGGCCTCTGGGAGAACTCAGCAAATGTCACCCACTCCATTCTATGCTGGATCTTAGAGATCTCTTCACAGGGCAGCCACAGTGACTGTCTGGGGTGGGTAGATGACAGAATCTTAGAACGCCAGGGTTGCAGGATCCTTAGAGAAAGCACTCCACTCATTTAGACCTGACAGGTAGGGACCCAGAGCAGGATAGGAATTCACCAAAGGTCACAGAGCACATCAGTGGCTGAAGCAGAGGCCAGAACATCCTACAGCCTCCAGGAAGAGGAAAAGTCCCAGGTCCCTGTCCCTCTGCGTGATCTGGGGTGACTCGAGGGAGTCCCCAGTCAGCTTCTCGCCCACTCCGGCGTCTCAAGTCCAGTGATAGCAGCTCCAGTTGGAAGTTTAAACCTTCAGTGCGAGGGCCCCAGGTGACGCCTCCCACCTCCATTTTGTTGAGTCTCTGAGCCCTTCTTCCTTCCCTTCCCAGGTGCTCCCAAGATGCAGTGGGGGGGCAGGTCCTCTCAGAGCTCTTTACCAACAGAAAGGAGAGCATTCCCTTCAGGTTCTCCGAAGACTGCCTCTACCTGAATATTTACACTCCTGCCGACTTGACCAAGAAAAGCAGGCTGCCGGTGAGTTGGGCCCCGCTTTCAAGATTTGTGAGGGCCAGCGTCCTGGAGCCACTAGGGCAGACAGGAAGGGGTGAGGGCAGCTTGGGTGACAGGCACCACAGGCCATGAGAGCCAGGGGTCCTGAGCTTCCTTTCCATAGGAAAGACAAGGGGTCTTTTCCTTGGTTTCCCCTGGCGACCTCAGCATCTGTGGGGAGACTGCAGTACAGTACGTCAGGAATGCACATATTAATCTCTTCATGTTTTCTCATGCCAACAGAAAGACGAAAATGGACACTCTTAGTTACTAGATCAACGAATGTGAACCCCAGGGCAGAAAAGACATAATTTCAAATAAGTTAGAGAAAAATCAAACAACCCAACCTTCCTCTTCAGGTAGAGTAACTGAGGCCCAGGTGGGGGAAGGGAGGTCACCTAGAAGGGTGACAGGACAAGAGCTCGGAGCTTCTGTAAACCAATGTCCCTGAGCACAGTCTAGGAAGGAGAGCACGTGCATCACCTCTCTGCAGACGCCACCTGTGCCCACTTCCACTGTCCCCTGAGAGAGGTGTGGGAAGCCCTTTCCTTATCTTTGGCCAAACATCTGGAAGGTTCTTATAGCTCAGTCCCTTCCTGATTGCTTTGGCACAGGCTGATGCCCATGAGTCAGCATTTCCCCAACAAAGGAAGGGCCAGGGATGGGGCCGCCTGCCAGGTGCAAGCTGGCGGGTAGGGAGGACCCGCTGGAAAACGAGATCTCCCAGTCTCCCAGAACCCCCGGCGTGGTTCCGAGGAGTGGTGGAGGATGCTCACACTTGGGCATGAAAGTTGGTCCGACATGTGCTTTGTAAGTCACAGGAGGTGGGGATGATGGTTCCCTTGTTCCTTCTTCATTCATTCATTCATTCATTCTTTCTTTTTTTATGGACATGGAGCCCCCATATACAGAGTTATGCTTGGGGGTTAGGAAAAGGAGGGGCATGGAGCCATGACCACCAGCCTGCCTTTGAGGGTCTTGCCATCTGCTCTGCACTATAACTTCTCCATGGCACCACTGCCAGTCATTCCCGGGGCTCAGCCTTCACTCACTGGTGAACTTGACTCCGCCCAGGCTCTGGAAGCAGGAGACCCTGCAGCTATGGACGCTGGCCTGGATTTAGGTCCTGGGTCTGCCTTTGCCTGGCTGAGAGTCGTGGGCAAATTTGCAACTTTCCTCAGCCTCTGCTCCCTCTAGAGGGAAGAATCCCAAGTGAGTATCTAATGATGGCCGTCGGGCTTCATCTCAGGGCTGGCTGAGTGTGCAGAGCGAGCCATCCTGAAACTTGAGTCAGAGCTGCCCCAGGACCTTCCTCCTGCCCTAAGGGCTCAGCATGTGGACTCTGGGACCCGTGAGTCAGGTTCAAGTTGTGCTTGTGCCACTTATTAGCTGCAGGGTCTCAAGCAGGTTCAGTGACCCAGCTTTCCTGTCAATAGCACAGCATTAGCACTTCCTGCATGGGTAAGTTAGTTTTAGGGCTTAGAACAGTTTCTCTTGCACAGTTCATATTACATGCACCTGTTCCTTGTTAGGGACTTATGACAGCGTTCCTTTATCTACTCTCATTTCTTCTCTGTTATGTGAGCTCTTTAAATTCAAGAACTGTGAATTAAGATCCACTCTTATCTTTAAGTCTTATCATAGTCGCTGGCCCATGGTGGATTCTCAGCTAATGTTAGTGGAATAATTGAAGACTTCCTGGAGGAAGTGGATGTGAGTGAGCTTAGGAGGTTGGGGTGCATTTGAGGGTGCAGAAGAGGCAGAGGGAGTCACATCAGGAAGCTGAACTGTTGGGGTGCAGGGGATCCCTGAAATGACCATTCCTGCCTTGATAAGTTTACTATCCACAGTCCAAGTCAGGCTCGGCCAGTGGGGCAGGTCGCTGAGAGACCAAAGGAGACCCTCAGAGATGGGAGGTGCGATATAAGGTTTATTGAAAAACACTTACTGGGAAGGTTCTGCCCTAATTCCTAGCATGTGTGAGAGCAATTCAGTACCCTTCTAGAAAGTCCAGTGGCAATGGACCCGACTGGTAGCACGTGCTTTTCACAGGGCTTACTTTGCTTCTCTAGAAAGGAGCGTCTCAGTGCCTCCTGACCTTTTTTCCACTGATGGCTGGCTGGACAAGGGCTTACCTCTCCACCATGCTCCATTCTTCCCCAGTCACCCCAGGGAGGGGGCTCTGCAGGTTAAGTTACAGAACAAGTTAGTTGAGCTTTGTTCTGTTGTATGACCAGCATCCCAAGGAACTTGGCCTGCATGCAAGAGAGCAGCTTTCCACAGAGAACACTCACCTGCCCTGATTCCTAGCATGTGCGAGCGCCAGTCAGTACCTTATCTAGGCATCTGCCACAGGGCTGCTCTCACTCTTCCTTGAACTTGGCTGGGTTCTGGGAACAAAAGTGGGCATTTTAGGTCCGTGATGTTTAACTCGTCTCCTTGACTCCAAGGGTGACCCAGAAGTTTAATTCCCCACTAAAAAGTTAACGGAGGTGATGCTGAAATACAAGTGCTGCCCATGGTTACGTGAAGCTGGTCAAATTATGCAGGTGTGGAGACCTTGAGGGCATTGGGAACAACACAACATCCTTCCCTTGTCCTGTTGACAGTTTCAGTTTTTCAGTGCCTTAGGAGGGACATGGTACATGAATCTGGAGATAAAGGCAGGTGCATTGGGTGAAGCAGTGGCCCAATTTGCAAGTTTGCTGGGTTCTGGAAGAATGTGGGTAATGGCCTTCACGGGTCACAGCCAAGATGCAGGTGACCAAACCAGACACCCTCTGAGGTCCTTCTCACTTTTGTTTCTCATAATGTGTGTAGCTGCACTTTTTTTCCCCCAGGTGATGGTGTGGATCCACGGAGGTGGTCTGGTGGTGGGCGGGGCATCCACCTATGATGGACTGCCTCTCTCTGCCCTTGAAAACGTGGTGGTGGTGACCATCCAGTACCGCCTGGGCATCTGGGGGTTCTTCAGGTAAGGCGCTGGACTCTCCTCTCTGCACAGTAGCCCCTGCAATGGTCTGCTTTCTGTTAATATAATAAATTACGAGGGGCTGAATAAATATAAAGAAAATAAATTGATTCAGCTCAGATCAAGATGGGCCTCCGGTGTGGGCCCCTGGGCTCCGCAACACGGAGGAGAAACAGAAAGGGAATCCACAGAAGAGGTGGGAAGGAAGCCAGCGAGAAGGGAGAAGAGACGGCCACCATCTTTTTTTTAACGGCTCCCTCTCACCACAACTAACCAGGTTTCCATGAGCTTCAAGGGCTGTACCCCAATGACCTGGTCACTTTCCACTCGGCTGCGTCTTTTAGGGGCTCTCACACCCCTTAATACATCACACCGGGGACCAAGGTTGTAGCACCTGAGCCTGAGAAGTGACCCTCATCCAAACCTTTGCAGTCACCAAAGTGAAGATGCCAGAACAGCTCCAGTCATGTCACACCGCAGCCTCCTCGCTAGTCCTTCATAATGCACCCCAGCCCTGCTTTAGGAGGTCCCTCCTCCCACTCCCCAGCCTCTCGGCAGCCACTGTCTACTTGCTTCCAAGCGTTTGCTTGTGCCATCCCCTCTTCCTGCCCCAATTCTATTGTTTTCTTTTATTTGAGAGAGAGAGAGAGAGAGAGAGAGAGAGAGGAGAGAAAGAATTTTAATATTTATTTTTTAGTTCTCGGCGGGCACAACATCTTTGTTGGTATGTGGTGCTGAGGATCGAACCTGGGCCGCACGCATGCCAGGCGAGCGCGCTACCGCTTGAGCCACATCCCCAGCCCTTACCCCAATTCTATTGACCCTGCAAGACCCAGCCCACACATCAGCCCCTCTGAAACGCTCACCCCTTCCCCGGGCAGCACACCCTCGGGACACTGCAGCCTGCAGGTTGGAAAGAAGAGCAGGCAGGGCCGCGGAGGGACTCAGTGATCACGTGTGGTACACAGGCTCACCCTCACCCCCTTTTGCTTCCTGGCCACCCAAAATCAAGCCCTTTCACAGCTCCTGCTGTGTCCCCTCATCCTTGGAACACAGGTGTCACCTAGCTGCTTCCTCCTGCTGCCCTGGCTGTGCACAGGGCACCGCCACTTCACAGGGACAGACCCCCCCCCCTCAGCTCAGGCTCTCCTGCTGCCCCACAGCCCCTGTGCCTCTGCTGCAGCTGCCCCCTCCTGGGTGGTCAGGGTGAAGGTCTGGGGCAGCCTGGAGGCTCCTCTGTCCTCGCTCCCCACCTCTGTGGGCCAGCGGAACTGCAGGGCTCCTCCTGTAAAAGCGCTCAGAATCCAGCCCCTCCCCGCACCTCACTTCAAGGCTGAGTCTCTGGCTGGACTATGGTTGTGACCATATTCATAAACCTGTGACTCAGACGTAGTGGCCAGTGATCAGGAGAGGCACAGGGTGCCTCTCTCACCCTGCCTCTGTTGAGGGCTCCCAGGTCACTGATGTTGACAGAGAAGTCCCCTCCAAGGCCGCCAGCGCCCTCTCTAGTGCCTCTCACTCTAGCTACACTCACACTTTGGTGCCCTTGGCCTGGGGCCTTTGCACCTGCTGCTTCTCCTCCCTGGAATTTCTTCTTTGGACATTTACAAGACCTGTGCTCCTTTCATGCTGGTCTGTACCCAATGCCACTGCCCCACAGAGGCCTTCCCTGGTGCTGAGATCTGAACCCCCACCCCACTGCCCCACCCTGCCTCTGTCATTACCTGTCATTACCTCAGATCACCTTCACTCATGAACATTGTGTTCTCTTTTCATCTGTTTGTGCTCTGGAGTGTGAGCTGAGTGTAGTCAGGTTTTGCCTGTGTGGTTCCTGGGGATGTTCTGACTCTTAAACCAGGGTAGGGTGCATAGTAGGTGCTCACTCAGCACATCATTGCTGGAGGAATGAATGAAGATCCCTGCAGAGCAGTGCTGCAGGGATGAGAGTCAGGTGGTGACCACTGAGTCCCCAGCTCATCTGTCTGTCCCGAGAGCTCTGACATGACATCTGGGTCCCCACCCCACCCTGTTATCTTGCAGCACCGGGGATGAGCATGGCCGGGGGAACTGGGGTCATCTGGACCAGGTGGCTGCTCTGCGCTGGGTCCAGGACAACATTGCCAACTTTGGAGGAAACCCAGGCTCTGTGACCATCTTTGGAGAGTCAGCAGGAGGACAAAGTGTCTCTGTTCTTGTGAGTGCTTCTGCCCCTGCCCACCTTGGACCTCTTGGAGACCAGCAGATCTAACCACAGGCTCCTTTGGTTGCAAGACTGGATTCAGGGGTGACTCTGCTCACTGCCTGGCTTCAGATGGTGGGGAGTCAGGCCCCAGACCCTCTTGGCCTCCAGGAAGCTCAGAGCTGGCTGTATGTCCTGGGGCCAGCAGCATCTCCAGCTGGGTCTGTAATAGTGACCGTCCTGTTCCTCTCAGACTGAGTTCTCTGTCCCCTTCCTAATCACTTGAACCCCAGGACTCAGCTCACTTCTGTTGGGAAGTAGGGGTGGGTATAAATTACAAGAAGGGGCGAGGACAGGAGTTGTGTGGAGAGACCTCGTTGGGCTCCAGGCCAGACCTACACACCGAGGGGACTCGTTAGGCAAGAGTCGGCAGGGCTTCCTCTGAGTTTTTCTGATATCTTGCCCATGCCCAAGAGATAGGGCAGAATTCCCTGGGACCAAATGTGATTGATCTGGGGGAGATGGTTGAGAGGAAGCCACAGCCCAACCCCTCCCTGGCTTCTAGAAAACTCAGAGTTCAGCTTTATGTCCTGGGGTCAGAAGCATCTCCAGGTCAACCTGTAACTGTGCCCTTCCTCCTCCTCTCGTTTGATTGGGTTCTCTTTCTTTTTCTCTTTCCTAATCATTTTAGCACCAGGACTCCCCTCACTTCTTTGCGGGTGGGTATAAATTTCACTCAGAACAGGTTAAGCTCTGAGTTGGATAAAGGTTTGTTGTCTGGCTCCAAGGCAGAGCCACAAGAGACCTTATCACCACGAGCAAGAGGGGGCATTGTCTCCATGGTGGCTGGTGTATGCCCAGGGGGGAGGACAGAATTCCCTGGGATTGAGGGGAGATGGGTAAGAGGATCAGAGGTGGGAAGTGGAACCGGGAGAGATGGCACATGGGATGTGGGTAGAGATACAACCCGGGGATGGAGGATGTCTGGCTTGAGTTGGGGAAGAGGCTGGGTGGACACGAAAGCTACAGGAGGCTCAGGAGCCAAAGAAACCTTCCTGCCACCTCACAGTTGAGCAGTGTCAGCCCGACCACTGCAGTTTTCCAACATACATTGGCTTCATAGTTGAATACTCAGAGGAAAATGTCTATACATTTTTTAAAGTAAAGAAAAAGCCACAATGTACATAAACCCAAAGAAAATATTCTATAAACCTACTATCCCAGGACAGTTACTGTTGACATTTTGACATGTAGTTCTCTAGTATTTTTAACCCCAATTTTCTATCTCTTTCTATCCCTGTCTCTTTCTTTCATCTATCAACTCTCCTTTTCTGTCATCTATCTTTGTTATTTTTACCTACAAAATTTCCATATGCTACAGTATAACATTAAGATTTCTCTTAATATTATGTACTCTTACAGACTATTATATTTAATTAATAATTTAATAATTGTATAGTGTTCCAAGGTAAGAATAAAAATTATGCATTCACCTGATTTCATCATAGTAGAACATACTTTAGGTTATTTCCATTTTTTATGATGATAAACAGTGTGGACATTCTTAGAAATGTTTATGATCTTTCACGATCATTTTTTTTTTCAGATAAATTCTGAGTAACAGAAATGCCCAAAGGGAATTTGTGGGTAGGAAGGCCCTGCTGTCTTCCAGGAGTTTTGATAGTCATGGTGAGCCTGGCCACACACGTCCTGCTCTGTGCCTGTCTGTGGGCTCTGGTTGCAGGCTGCAGAGGTTGTCTTAGGAAAGCTGGCCCCAGGGTGAGCCTGGGCAGCAGGCTGGGGTAGGTGAGGAGTGTTCCCTCACCCCCAGACTCTCCAGGTGAATGGTCAGGGCAGAGGAGCAAGTTGAGGGAGCCTGAAGGAGCAAGTGACTTGTTGACCCTGTGAGCGTGAACTCCTCCTCTCCACTCCCCTGCCAGGTGCTGTCTCCTCTGGCCAAGAACCTCTTCCACAGGGCCATCTCAGAGAGTGGTGTGGCCCTTACTGCTGCCTTGTTCAGGAAGGACATCAAGCCCGTGGCTGAGGTAGGTCTCATCCTGGACAGCTCCTGGACTCGTCCTCTGCTCCCTTAGAATCCCTGGGGAACTTTCCAGTGGTGGTCATCAGAAACACTCCAAGCATCCATGAAGTGATGGTGAGCAGGAAGGCCTTCTTTCATAGTTCAATCACCTTCCACATTTTCTGAAGATTCTTCATGGGTATTTCCTTCTCTGGGGTTCCTGCAATCACACATGAGCTCCCGCATGTGGGACCCATGGGGCGAATTTTCAGCATGTCACATGCATTAACTCTTCTTACTAGATTACTGTAATCCTTACCATCATTTATTGGTGGGGGAAATGAAGCACGAAGAGATTGAATGGCCATGTAGCACGTCAAGGGAGGAGGTGAATTTGACAGTGGAATTCTGGATTTCAAATTCCTAACCCCCCAACCAAACAGCTTCTTTGGAGACATTCAACTTTGAGAAACTTGTGCCCAATTTATTTAGTTATTTATTCATTTTTGTGATGCTGGGAGTGGACATTGTGTTCATTTTAATGGTGATGAGTAGGTAGATATGGAGACATTATGTAACAGGCTTATACCACCATTCCAATTATTAATAGAGGTAACACTGCAGGGAGCCCAGAACCCACACCTGCTGCTCCAAAGCATTTTTGGCTGCCCATTACTTCCTTAAAGAGGTTGACAGTGGCATAGAATACCTCTTTCTACGTGTGGGAGGGAGGCACGCTGCTGTTTAACCCTATTCTTGCCTCTCTCTCTTAGAAAGTTGCTATTACCGCTGGGTGTAAAACCACCACGTCTGCAGTCATGGTTCACTGCTTGCGCCAGAAGACAGAGGAGGAGCTCTTGGAGACCACGCTGAAAATGGTAGGTGCCTCCATTCCAGTGGCCCCCTCCCCATGTGCTTGGTCCTGGGCTTCACTGGTTGAGCTACTGTTCTCTTGCCCAGAGCCAACTACCTAGACAGTGAGACATATCTCAGCAGCAGTGTCAGCCACCTCATCCAAATTGAGAAATTGATTTTTTTTTCATTTTTATTATGAAACACCTCCAAATGTCAAAAATGTCCAACAATAATAGGATGAAAATTGCATAATGTCCCTCAGGCCTTTCAACACTTAATGTCCTGTCATTCTTCTTTTTACAAGGATTTTTAAGAAGCGAAATATTTCATATAGCCACAAGTAACTGCCATCCTGAATTTTAGGGATGAGAATAGTAACTGAAAAAAAAAATGTTTAGAACGATGTCATCATTTGTCTTGGTTGAATTAGTAATTTCATAAATTAGAACACAGTAGTAGACCCGTTTTCTTGGTTAGGTGAGACTCTGTCTCAGTTAGGATTCCAGAATAGCTCATCCATTCATCCATCATCTATTCTTCCACCCACTTCACTAAAATCCTTTCATCAACCTAGCGTCAATCCCTCCATAGCTTTTTATTTGGGTGTTGTCAAACTTTTCAGCCAACATATATCTATTCATCATCCATTCCTCCAAAAGCAATCTGCTGATTTTTGTTCATTTTTCTCATATTCCCATCCAGTTCAACTATAGTGCTTATATTGACCAGCACCTTCCATCCATCTAACCATCCAACCATCCATCTACCCTCCTGCCCAAAGCATATGGAGTGTAGGTATCAGGAGAGGTGATACAGATATAAATTGACACAGTACCTGCTCAAAAAGAATCCTTGAAGGAGAAACACAGTCATATATTTAGTGGAGAAAGTGTGGTGGAAGGACAGAGAGGGGAAACATTGTAACTAACAGGGGTTCTCAGGGAGAGTGACATTTGAGGACTGATGGATGATCATGGCAGTCTGTCATCACAGAGAAGCTCTGCAGGACACATATTCAGATAAAACTGTGTGTAGGGCCAATGGGAACTATTCCCTTAGTTAGGGGAGTTATGACTGTGAGCTCAGACATGACCTGAGCCCCTGGCCTGTCCATTTGGACTTTGGACACTAGAGGGTACTTCTGGACCCATGGGACAGGCTGCACTGGTTGAGCCTGTATGTCTGTGGACTGAGTCCAATGTGGACTCACGCTTGGGTGCTGATCCATCAGGCTCAAATGAGGTAACCAAACTTGTTTCAAGAATTAAGGTAAAGCTGTTGTTTAATACGTGGAAAGAGGCAAATGGTCCAGCCATTTTTAGTTCAGCACAAAGCACAAGCTAATATGGGAATTGCTAGTAACTTCAGGAAAACCCAGAGAACTTCAGATCCAAAGGCTTGTTTCTGAGATCGTCAGAGTCCTTGTAGAAATGCTTCCATGATTATCGGCTACCCATAGTGTATGCACACACACACACTCACACACACACACCCTCATCCCTTTCTGGGGGGGGAGCTGCAACCCATAATGGAGAGTGTAACTTTTCAATTGCTGAATGTTGGTGAACACAGCAAAGACAAACATAGGTTGGCATGAGTCTCGGTGAACTTGTTTGAATTAAGATTTTCTCATGCAGGATTAGAAAACCCACTTCAAAATCCCTTGGTGGGGAGGGGGAAATATATATATAAATATAAACAGTGTCTTGAGGTAACAAAGGTTCATAAGCAGATGGTTCCAGGTGCTCTTAAGATAGTGTTGAGAAGCGGCCTGTCTCTGTCCCTCAGCTTGCCACTCTTCTTAGTCGGCTTCTCTCTGAAGTGGATTTGTCCCCTGGGGAGATTAAAGATCATAAGTACTCTGGACTTATATCCTATCTTCTTAGAAATGATCTAAACAATTTCGGGAGTAATTTTGGTACAAATTCTGTTGGGCTGACACTGGCCTGTACTGTCCTTGACCTCTGTATGTCCAAGGACATGGAGCACCCCACGTCACATATAGAGACCTGAACTCATGAAGAGGAGCTAGAGAAGTGCAAAATGGGGGTGGCGTGTGAGAGGAGGAGAGTGCCCCCTCCTGGTGGTCCATGGCACCTCCAGCCCCATCTCCGGCTGAGGCTGACCCATCTCTGCTGCTGCTGCCATCTTGTTTAAATGTCTCCCCCAGAGGAAAACTGGGGTTTTGCTGCCAGTAAGAACAAGTAGGGCAAAGGATGGAGAGGAGGACGGCACTGACAGCAGAGGTCCGCCCCAGAACCCCAGGGACCCTGACTCTGGTTCCCAGGTCTCTCCCTCCCTGGCTGCCTGCCCCTCCCCCACCCCACAACTCCACCTTGTGCTCATGCCAGGTACAGTCTGTGCCAAGTCCACTTCCTCTGGGTCCAGCCAAGGAGGCACCAGGTGGTAGAACCTGAAACCTGTCGAACACCACTCAAAGGATCAACTTTTATGCCAGGGAGACGTCTCACCCATATTCTCTACTTTTTTCTTCACAGAATTTTTTTAGCCTTGATTTATTTGGAGACCCCAGAGAGGTAAGAACTTTCGGCTTCTTGATTACAGATTTTGAGTCTTAAGGTCTTTAAGCTCCAATTCACGATGAATGGAAGAATTCTCCTTTGTGGAGCCACAGTCCCTCCTTGTGTGTGTATTGCTGAGGCTCAGAGAGGGGAGGTCACTTGCCAGGATGTCACAGCCAGGTGGACCCGAGGCAGGACTGAAACCCACTCCCCTGACTCCCAGTCCAGTGCTCCCAGTCAGCTCGTCTGTGTCCCATGGGCCAAGCTTTCCCCTTCCTGTTTACATCTCCTGCTTCCCAGATGGCCCTGTGGGAGAAGTCAGCACTACCCTTCCCCTCTCAGGAGGCAGAGAAAACAGGATGGATCTCCTGGGAGGCCATGGGTTATCAGCTATGCAGGGAGGGATGTGTTGATGGTGGTCAAAATTAGGGTTAAAAAATAAAGTAGAAAATAGGGACAGAAAAGTCTGGGGTTTGAGAGTAAATAGGTCAGGTTCAGAAGATGGCTTGATGAGCAGTGACCTTGGAGTCAAGCTCTGCATGAGGGAAGAAAGCCAGCTGTCAGGAAAACTGGAGGAGGAGTGTTCCTGGCAGAGGGGACAGCAATTGCAGAGGCCCAAGAGGCCCTGTGTGTGGAGGGGAGGCCGTGGGTAAAGGGAGCAGGATCAAGGCTAAGGAGGTTTGGAGGTGGGGATGGGATGGTCCCTGGAAGGACTTGATTGGCAGGAGTTGGGAGGGGCTCAGAGGGCTCGAACAGAGACCTTTTACAAAGGTCTGTTTCATATTGGAAGGACCAGGACAGGCACAGGGAGACCAGCTGGGAGGCCAATATGCTACAACTACCCAGGCAAAGATCCTGGTGGCTTAGGCCAGAGGCAGGGCAGTGGGGTGGCAAGAAGTGTTGGAGTCTGGAACAGCAACAGGACTTACAAATGGATAGTGCTGTGTGAGGAGAGGAGCAGAGGAAGGAGGCCCCTGAGTTCTCTGAGCCAGGTCTGGCAATCAGTGCACACGGCCCCTACAGGGCAGCGCTAGGATCCACTGGGTGCACAGGAACAATTCCTATTGTCCTAGTGATGCTGATGCTACTCGCTCCCTCCCAGATGCTGCCCTTCTGTCTATCTTCTGGATTTCTCTCCTGTTCTGTCTCTTCTTTCCCTTCCCACTTCCACATCCCATGGCCTCAGCAGATTTGCCCTCCAGACTCAAGTGAGAAGATGTCACCCCCTTTCTTAGCAGCCTGACCTTGCTTATAAAACAACTCCACCGACTCCCCTTGAGTGGTTCTTCCAAACACACCTGAGTGCCAGGGAAGTGCCAGATATTGTGCACAAGAAAACTTGTTTCACGGCACAACCACATGTCTTTGAGGCTCCTGGAATTAGCCCTGCAGGTGACACTTAGGGTCCTTTGGTCATGCCCTTCCTGCTGTTTGAAATCCCCATCTTTTTCTTCATTGGTCAAGAGTGTTGGCTCCCAGAACCCATGCAGATGGCAGCCTGGTCCATGTGACCTGCAGGAATCCTCCTTCAGATGAGTTGCTCCTCTCACTGGCTTCCTGGGACAACCTTCTGGAATCCCACAGCCTTCCTAAGGCAGCAGTAGTTGCACCCAGATCCTGCTCTCTGCAGTCAGCTATTGAAGGAGGATTAGCTCTTACCTTTTATTTCCCACAAACTGGGAATCAAGTCTCAATGTAGTACCTTGAATGGTGAGGTCAAAACCTCCTTAAAGCTCAGCATTTACGTAAGACAGCTCATGTTTAACAATAAATAGAAGTATGCAGTTGGCCTTCATTAGTCATGAATTCTGTGTTTGTGAATTCATTTACTTGCTAAAATGTATTTGTAACTAACAAATCAACACCAGTGGCCTAATCCTGGCCATTTGCAACATACACACGTACACCACAGTGAGAAGTTTGAGTCCTGTGATGCCCTTGCTCCCCTCCAAGGTCAAACAAGGAAATACTCTCCTTGCATCATCTCTCTTTCGGACAAATATCCCTTTTGTGACCTATGTGTTACCACATCTTTTGCAATATTTGCTTTTGTTGCTTATTTCTCTGTTTATAATGACTCTCAAGCATAGTGGAAAATGCTGACTAGAGTTCTTAAGCCTAGGAGCCTGGGCTCTGCCTGGGGAGAAGATGTATGTGATAGATGGTGCTCTTGGCTGTGAGTCCAGTGGTAATGAGTCAACAGTCAGTCCATCCAGAGAGGGAGTGGAGATGTGCCCCTGTGTAGGTGAGGCCACTCTCAAAAGTGCTAATATGGGGCTGGGGTTGCAGCTCAGTGATAGAGCGCTTGCGTAGCATGTGTGAGGCACTGGGTTTGATTTTTAGCACCGCATAGAAATGAATAAATAAAAAATAAAGATCCATCAACAACTGAAAAACTAAAAATATGCTAATATGACATTGATAGTATACGATGCTGCTGTGGAAAAGATGACAAAGCAGCCGTATTTGTGCATTCGTGAGATATTGAATTTTGAAAAAGCACAGTGGATAGCAGAGTTATCTATCTTCTGATAGATAACTAGAGAAATTTGCAGTTACATTATGCAGGGTCTAGAGAACATTAAGCATCCCTCGGCTGGTGTCTTATTATAAATAAATAGTACAACCAATTCCTTATAAGAAATTAAATGTGGATGTAAATATAGATTTGGTGTTTTGCAAAAAAAAAATCTCTATTACATAAAGCTCTTTAAAATAGAAACCTACACATAAGACGAGGGTAATGAAAATTTTGAGACTCCTAAGAACTTCACTCTGGGACAGTCCCTGGAATTGCTCCATATTCACTAATTGAGCCTTCGCTGAATTTTACAGATATAACTACTATGAACCAGAATCAAATTTATGCATGTATAAAACCAGCACCTATCACCAAATCTCCCCTGTTAAATTCTTTTTGTGTCTCACAGACTTTGGTTGTTAGGACCTTGAGATTCTGTGGTCACTGCTCATAGCCTTGAGGGTCTAAGTGCTGGCCGAGCACCCACATAGGCAGAGAAACGTAGGCGTTACCTGGACAGGATAATAACACACATTGTGCCTGTCTCCCCTAGAGCTATCCTTTCCTCCCCACTGTGGTTGACGGAGTGTTGCTGCACAAGACACCTGAAGAGATTTTGGCTGAAAAGAATTTCAACACTGTCCCCTACATGGTGGGCATCAACAAGCAAGAGTTTGGCTGGATCATTCCGATGGTAAGGGCGTGCAGGCCTTTGAGACAGATGCACCCACACACAGGCTCACCCGCTTCCCTCCCTCTGGGCTCCCATTGGCTTCTCCATCCCCTTCCCCTCTCTGACCCACCCAGGGAACTTATGCCCATTAGCCCTGGTTGACATTTTCTTGGAAATATTTTCCAGGATAGTAATACTGACTCCGGGTGGTGCAGCCTGGGGAACTCCTCTCCTCAAACAATTATTGATTGTTTTTCCATTAAAGAATCCTAAAGTGATCAGGCAACGAGGTGCTGTAGAGATAATATTGGCGCATATGGAAAGCCATTCTAGGAAAGGGAGGAAGCTGGGGGGTTCAGGAGAGTTAGACCTGGGGTGTAATAGCTTTCATCTTGGACATGGACCCATGGGGGCCAACGATGCCCACACTTAGACTGAGTCACCTCATAGAAAGACTCAGAAGGAGTTCTTCTCCTTGAGCTGAAACAGACTTACAGGTATCAACGGGCTATTACCGACCCACAGCAAGAACCAAAGCTGGACCTGGTCAAATAGGACAGGTTTCATCAGCAATAGGATCACAATAGCAAAAAGATCAAGCATGACCTGAACTCAGATCCCTGAAGGCAAAGGCTGGAGACATCTCAATGCCGGGAGTGCTCGAGGAGGTGTGGCTGACCTGGCAGTTCTTGATCCTCACTCACCTGCAAGAGAAGCAGCCTTCCCTTCATGAGACAAAGCAGAGGTGTTAACAGAAGTTAGGTCTTTATCCTCCCACCAGGGCTGGGAAGGATATCGAGCATTATATCCCTCACCCAGGCACACAGGCACATGCATAGAATCCCAGAAACTCATGAGGCTGAGGCAGGAGAATCACAAGTTCAAGGCCAGCCTCAGCAACTTAGTGAGACTCTGTCTCAAAATAAAAAATAAAAAGGACTGAGGAGGTAGTTTAGTGGTAGAGCGCCCGGGGCTTAATCCCTGGCACTGCCCCAAAATAAATAAATAAATGAGCAAAAGAAGTCATCTCCCTAAATGTCTACATTTCAAACATTTTCTTAAAACATTGTTTTCATGGCTCTCAGATCCTTGAGGGACCAGTTTGAGGTAGGAGACTTACATCCCAAGGGAAAAGAGAAAGTATCCATAATGGCAAGCTTTCTACAGAAACTGCTCTCAGAAGGCTCAGGGACCTGTGTGCCCGTCACCAGGTTTGGGCTGGAGAAAACCATGTGCTTTCAGAGGCAGGCATTTGGGGGGAACTCGGGTCCTCCTGGGTCATGCTCTTAAGCCACTAGAAGCCAGGCTAAAGTTGGGTCAAGTCTCTGAGCGCAGAGGTTGACAGAGTTGTTAACACGGAGAGTTCTGCTGTTCTCACTTCAGAGAATTTCAGAGGTGATGACAAGGACCTGGACTTTGTCTTCCTTGGTCACTGAGTCTGTGGGGTATGGTCTGGGCCTGGTCATAAACCCTCTGCTTCAACCCTACCCTGGGCTTTCCTTGCTGCCTGGATGACCATTGTGTCCCCTGGACTGATAAATATAGTTATTTAAGGTTTCCTCTTTCTACTCCTTGAGTTTCTGTATATATGTCCATTTGTTTGATTGCTTTTTAAAAAAATCTCATGAAAGACCCATGAAAACCACAAGTCAACAAAGAGCCTTTGTTCTGCATTGCTTGTTGGTTGGTCCATTGTTTGATTCTTTCTGATAATTCCTGATGATTCACTAATGCTTCATCATTTTTTTCTTCAGATGATGGGCTACCCTCTCTCTGAAGGCAAACTGGACCAGCAGATGGCCACAGCCCTCTTGTGGAAGTCCTATCCCTTTGTTGTAAGACTCTAGGGAATCATGGGACTCTGTTGAGAAACAAGGGCATGGGTACTTGCCCCAAATTACAGATGGATTCAATGGCAGAAGAAAGCCAAGGACCTGGGCTTCCAACCCCATGTTTCTGCCCTTGCCTCCTCCCACCCCAGGAGGCTTGCACAGGGTGGGTGGTTCACACGGATGGAGCCTTCTGAACTGGCTGGGCAGCTGCAGTACTCACAGCATGGGGGTCTCTCTTGCTTGGTGATTTCAGAACCTCTCTGAGGAACTGACTCCAGTGGCCACTGAGAAGTATTTAGGAGGGACAGACGACCCTGTCAGAAAGAAAGACCTGTTCCTGGATTTGATTGCTGATGTAGTGTTTGGTATCCCATCTGTGACTGTGGCCCGTGGCCACAGAGGTGAGTCCCAGAGGTTGGATGGGAAGAGGACCAACCCACCAGCATCAGCATATAGACAGATGTGGAAACTGCTGAAGGTCAGCACAGAGCCTGGGGTGGGTCTGTCTGATTCTCCACATGGGTGGTGTCCACTAGCAGCCGACTCAGAAGAGGATCCAAATGCAGGTAGTTGATGTGGGAGCTGAACCCAGCAAACACCAGATGAGGAACTGAGGCAGGATAGAGATGGAAGCCATCCATCATGCACTGCCACTCACATGTCCACTGTGCACAAGTCACAGACCCCTCAGGATTGTCCTGTCTGCAGGATGGGGAATCTGGGTGTTTTCTACCCATACCCACTTGTGGTTGAAGGCTGCTCCACGGGTTAATTCTGTGGTGCTTTGAGCTGCTGCAAACATGGGCAGAGTCGTTTCTAATGGTGGGAGAAAAGCCTGAGCAAAGAGCTATAGATTCTGGAAGAGGAAGTCAGGGTGGCCTGCCCAGAAATGCGACATGAGTGAGGCACACACCGCCTCTGCTATAGAGCCCCTCCCCTGGGGTTTTGGTGCGGGGTGGGCAAGGGTGGGAGGATGGGTCTTGGAAGATTTTCAAGATCAGAGTTTGTTTGGAGCTAGGGTGTGACTAGCAGAGGTGAGGTCACAGTATGATTCAGGTGTAGGTCAGGAAGGTGTTCAGGAGCAAAAGGGCAGAAGAAGGGGACAGTAGAAAGAGCAGGGGTCAGAGGTGGTGATTTTCAATGTCTGTGCTGGCTTTTGTCTATCGTGGTGTGTGCCTGAGTGGGCAAGCTGAGGGCCTGGCTGGGGCCCACCACAGGGCCTCCCAACATTGACCCGAGGCTGTGTGTGGGGTGTGAGGTTAGGGATATGTGAGCTCAGTCTAGGGGGGGGGGTGTCCACTTTTGATTGACCACTTTTATTCTTTCTCTCTTTGAAGTTGCAATTATCTGAGAGCAACTGTAAGTAAGAAGGAAAAGAAGGGTGAAGAGAGTTTAGGAGAGAGAGAGAGAGAGAGAGAGAGAGAGAGAGAGAGAGAGAGAGAGAATATTCATAGAATTTTTGAAAATTGTACCAACAAAATATATTTGTATGAACTTATGGGGTAAATTGTGTGGCAGTACAATTCATGAATACAATATAGAATAATTACATAACTTGGTTAACATACATATCCTCAAATTCTTAACACTTTTTATACTGAGAAGATGTGAAATTTCCTCTCTTAGCAATTTTGAAATGGATAGTACTCTATCATCAACTCTATTTGTCACACTGTACAATAGAACTCAAAAAAGAGTTTTCCTGACATTTTTATACCCTTTCCCATCATTTCCCTCTTCCCTTCACCACCCTATTAAACTGCCCCTTTTCTCTTTGCATTTATGAGTCAATTGTTTTAGATTTCATGTGAGTGATAAAATGTGATTTTTGTCTTTCCGTGTCTGACGTTTCAGTTCATGTTATCCAATCTTACCCACATTATCAAAAATTATAGGATTTCTTCTTTTTAAGGCTAATTACATGTATAATATCACATTTTCCTAATCCATTCCTTGGTTGATGGACACTTGGGTTGATTCTTTAACTTGACTATTGTGACTAGTTCTGCAGTGAATTTTGGGGTGCAGACAACAGTTCAACACACCGATTTTAAGTATTTTGAGTAAATATTCAATAGTGGGATTGCCAGATCATATGGCAATTGAACCTTTCCTTCTGCAAGGAAACTGCTTTTATTTACCATCTCACCACCAGTGTAGAAGTGTTCCTTTTCTCTTCATTCTTGTCAGCACTTGCTATTGTTTTCATTCTTTGATAAGAGCCATTCTGAGAAGTGTGAGCCGCTATCTCACTGTGATTTCAATGTGCATTTTTGCAGTCAGTGGTGACATTGAGCATTTGCAGATGTGTTGTCCGTTTCTATAGGGACATAGCGTCCATTTTGAGAAATGCCTATTTGGATCCCTTATCATTTTTTTAACTGGGGGGTTTTCTTGTTACTGTATTATTTGAGCTCTTTATATACTGAAAGGTAGCAGAATACAACAGTCACTAATATGGCATTATGGAAAAATGTGGATGTGTAACCGATGTGATTCTGCAACATGTATTTGGGGTAAAAATGGGAGTTCATAACCCACTTGAATCAAATGTATGAAAGATGATATGTCATGAGTTATGTAATGTTTTGAACAACCAATAAAAAAATATATTGGGTTTCATAACTTCTTATCACAGTATATGATGGCAAATATTTTTTCCCAACCTGCAGGTCTCTCTGCACAGTGTTAGTCATTTCCTTTGCTTTGCCAAAGCTTGTTAGTCTGATATAATCTCAGTTGTCTATTTCACTGTGTTGCCTGCACTTTGGCAGTTAAGTCCAAAATGTCATTTGCTCAGGCTAGTGTTATGTAATTTTTCTTCTATGTTTTCTTTTAGTAGAGTTCTGATCCTACATTAAGTCCTTAATTCATTTTTACTTGATTTTTTGTACAGTGTGAGATAAGGGTCCAGTTTTTTTTATGCATGTGGGTATACAGTGTCTTCAACTTATTGAAGAGACAATTTTATTCCCATTGTATATTCTTGGCAACTTTTTTTTTTTTTTTTGGTACCTGAGATTGAACCCAGAGGCACTCAATCATTGAGCCGTATCCCCAGCCCTTTTTAACTTTTTTTTTTTTAAAGAGATAGGGTCTCTTGGTTGTTCTGTTCATGGTTTCTTACCATATTCACTCTGTGGTCAACTCTATTTTCAATATTGTATATTTTGTCTTTATTGTCTGAGGTTTGTCTTCCAAGTGATCTAGTCTATTGTTGATGCTTCCTATTGAGTTTTTTATTTGGTTTATTTTTTCCTTCATTTCAAGAATTTGTTTGTTTTCATAATCTCTATCACTTTCTTGAAGTGATCTTTTTGCTACCTGTATTTGCTTCCTTATCTCTTGGTTGGTGTGATCAATGGGTGCCTATATTTGCTCTCCTATCTCTTTGTTGGAGTGATCAATTTTTGCATGATATTTGTTCACTTAGATCATTCTTTAATTTGCACAACTTTTTAATTATGTACATCTGAACTCCTTCTCTGACATTTCATCTACTGTGCTATCAATGGATTCTGTTATTGTAGTATCTTGGTTTGTTTGAGTCACTTTCCTCCTTTGTTTTTTCATGTTGTCTGTGTGTCTTTCTCTCTGACAGTGCTTCTCTAAGGTATTGAAGTTTCTACCCTATAATTTTGCAGTGTCCCTGCAGGTTATCAGTACCTCACCTTAGTGGGGAGATCAATGTTTACATCACCCAGTGCAAACAATATGCAACCATAAATCAATTAACTTCTATTTAGACATTCACTGTTTTGTCACTATAAACAGAAATGATGAGTTCAGTTATCTTCTACCATATAGCCAATAGGTTTGCATAAGGGTTTACAGCTTCTAATGATGGATAGAGAAAGGGAGGTTATAATGTTTAGGGTGTGAGAATTAGAGGTATTATATTATAGAATGAGTGAAAGGGGAATCAAAGGATGTTGGCTATTAGCAGGAGAAAAAAGAGAATGAGGTGACCCCATGCAAGGCTCCTTGTTGCTTCTGCAAAGGATGGTGTCTGTTAGCACACCTAGCAGGGATACATATGCTGCAACCAGGCCCACAGGGACCTTGGTGACAGTCTTCCAGGTCCTTGTTGTTCCTAAATGGAAGTGGCCAGGTCTCTGGTTGGTGGTGGCAGTAGCATCAAGCCTATAGTTACCTTGATGTAAGGTTTCCAGGCCCCAGTCAGTGTTCCAAGATGGAAGCTGCCCCAGCTAAAGATGGCGGAGGCAGCAGTGGAGGTAACCCAAGATGGCGGTGGAGGTGTCCCAAGATGGAGGCAACTGCTTTCAGAGATGGGGCTGGAAGGTTGGGCTGTGTGATGGCTTTAGGAGGCCTGTTCAGTGATGCTGCCCTGTGGCATGTGATGCTGCAATAGGCAGCTGCCTCCTGGCCCTGTCTGTTGACTCATGGTGGAGATTACCATGTGAGGAGGCCTATGGTGGTGCCTGCAATGTCCCAAGATGGAGGTGGTTTGGGTAGAGCCACCTTTTGGTGCATAGGGAACTTCAGTGGTGTTCCTCTCTGCATAGGCACTGTGTTCCGGTCTCCAATCTTCTTTTCTTATAATGTCCTTGTTTTATTTTAGTGTCAGGTAATGCTGTCTTTATAAAAAAATATTTGGAAGCATTCTTTGATTTTTAAAGACATTTGAGAAGGATTTGAGAAGGACTGATACTTAGTTCTTCTTTAAAGTTGTGTATACTTCACCAGTGAAGACATCTGGTCTTAAGTTTCTCTTTAATTGAAGACTTTTTAATCCCGGATTCAATCTCCTTACTCATTATTGATCTGTTCAGGTTATCTATTTCATCTTGATTCTGTCTTGTTTGGTTGTGTTGGATTAGGGATTTACCCATTTCTTCTAATTTAATTTCTAATTTCATTCATTGTTGTTATAATGATCCTTTTCTTAAAGTCATAATTATTAATGCCTATTAATTGTTCAAATTCATAGCTTTTGTGGTGACATTTCCATACATGCATACATGTGTAGATCCTGCTTGGATCCTACCTACCCTTCCTGTACCCTCTTTTACCCTGCCCTGTCTTTTCCTTCTTCCTGTTCCTCTTCCCTTTCCATAATGGTCCCTCTTTTACTTTCAGGTCATTTTTGTTTATTTGTTTTCACATATGACAGAAAATATGAGGTACTTGCTATTCTGTCTCTGGATTATTTAATTTACCATGATGTCCTCCAGTTTCACCCATTTTCCATTAAGTGACATGATCTCATTCTCCTCAATGACTGAATCATACTTCTTTGTGTACACACACCACATTTTCTTCATCAATTCATCTGTGGATGGGTCTCACCTGTTTCTATATCTTGGGGATTGTGAATAGTGCTGAACTGAACATGGGTATGTAGGAATCTAATTTGTGTGCTGACTTCAGTTCCTGTGGATAAATACCTAGGAGTGGTGTAACCAGATCATATGGGATGTTCTATTTTCAGTTTTTTAAGGAAGCTCCACATGGTTTTCCACAGTGACTACTAATTTACATTCCCACCAACAATGGGTAAGAGTTCCTTTCCCTCCAAATTCTCGGCAGGATTTCATCTGGGGTTTTTTGTTTGTCTGTTGTTGTTGTTATACACAATCTGTCTAGGAAGGAGATAGAATTTCCATGTAGGTTTGATTTGCCTTTCCATGATGGCAAAGATGTGGAGCATTTTGTTTTGTTTTTTTCATGTACTTCTTGGCCATTTTCACTTCTTTGGAGAAGCATCTGTTCAGATGATTTGCCCATTTTTTATTGGATTACTTGTTCTCTGTTATTTAAGTTCTTCATACATTCTGGATATTAGTCCTGTGTCATATGAAAAGTTGGCAAAGATTTTCTTCCATTCTATGAGTCATCTCTTTACTCAGCTGATTATTTCCTTCCTGTGGTGCAGAAGCTTTTTAACTTGATGTCACCCCACTTGTCAATTCTTGGTTTTTTTGTTTGTTTGTTTTCTGAGCTGTTGGAGTTCCACTCAGCAATTCATTGCCTGTGCCAAGATCTTGTATTTCCCTGTTATCATCTAGTAATTTAAAAGTTTCAGGTTTTACACTTAGGCATTTGATCCATTTTGTGTTGAATTTTTGGGAGGGGGATAAGAGAATTGATCTACTTTCAATCTTTTACATATAGATACCCAGTTTTCCCAGCACTATTTGTTGAAGAAGCTGTCTGTTTGCCAATGTAAGATTTTGTAAACTTTGTCAAGTATCAAATGGCTGTAGATGTGTGAGCTTATTCCTGGGTCCTCTATTCTAGTCCATTGGTCTACATGACTATTTTTAAGCCAATACCATGATCTTTGGTTATTATGTCTCTGTATTATATTTTGAAGTCATTGTGATGCCTCCAACATTGCTCTTTTTTCTCAGAATTGCTTTGGCTATTTATGGTTTATTTGTGATTTCATAGAAATTTTAGGTTCATTTTTCCCCTTCTCTGAATAATGACCTTGGTAATTTGATAGAGATTGCATTGAATATGTAGATTGCTTTTGATATTGTGGCTGTTCAAATGATATTGATTCTCTCAATCCAGAACATGGGAGGTCTTTCTGTCTTCTGATGTATTCTTCAATATTTTCTTCAGTGTTTTATAGAGATTTTTCACCTCTTTGGTTGGGTTTATTCTAGGCATTATTTATGCAATGGTTAATGGGATTATTTTCCTTGTTTCTTTCTCAGCAAGTTCATTATTGGCATAGAAAAGTTACTGAATTTGATATGCTGACTATGTATCCTACTACTTTGCTGAATTTTAAACTTTATGCTTAGAAATCTACTCTTATTCTGATGAGATTGCCTTCAAATATGACTTGGTTCTTTTCTCTTGCAAACGCTAATATTTTTTCCTTGTTCTTTACTTTCGGCAGTTTAACTATATGTTGTGGAGAGTTCTTTTCTGACATGTTTATTTGGGTTTCTAAAACCCTTCTGTTTCTGGACGTCCATGTCTTTCCCAAGCTTTGGGAATTTTTCTTCTATTATTTCACTAAAGAGGTTTTATATTCCTTCAGTCTGTGGCTCTTCCCCCTCATCTATTCCAACTTTGTTATTTCTATGTTGGTATTTTTTCCCATCAGCCTATCAAGCATCCTACTCTCCTCTGACCTGCAGAATTTCTTCTAAGAAATGTGCTAATGTTCTTTTGGCACACCTGGGTGTGTGATGTGTTTCTCCTCTCTTCGTGCTCTCAGAATTCCTTTGTCTTTGATTTTGGATTGTTTGGTCGTTTTGTGCATAGGTTCAAATGGAGCGGAGACCTCTGTCCTTTATGTACTTAGGTTTTGGCATCTGTCCCAGATTTGGGAAGTTTTCAGCCATTTCTTGAAACATGCTATTGCCTTCTGAAGCCTTCTCCCTTCCTTCTCCTTCAGAACCCTGTAATTCAAATCTGTGGCTGGTCTCTTGCTATTGTTTTATTGTCTTTGCTTCTCTTGTTAGTCCTAATTGTAATTTCCCAAACCAATTTTCCTTTGTAGACTTGAATTATGATGATAGGAATTTTATAAATCCCAGTGTTTTCAGAGAAAAAGCTTTAAGTTGTTTCTTGCTCAGTATGCTGCTGAAGATAAATTCTCTCATTCACAAAAGTTCATTTGTCTCTAGTGAAGTGCTGAGTTCCTGTCTAAAATGATTGAAGGGCAAAGAGACAAGGTTAAACCCTCCTTTCAGCAAGTTCTGACCCAGAAGTAGATGTTCAGTAAGTGGATTACAGAGTCACAGAAGAAGGCTTCTTCTGAGCAGCACTCTTGATGGACCGAGGGTGCAGTGGTGGCGACTGAGAGGGATGACTAAGTACCTTATCCCCCATCCTTCTGCGGGATGGCATATATTGTTAAATACATTTGCTGATGAGTATTTAATAATAGGAAGTAATGGTTATGGTATATTACAAAATAGCATATACAATATTACACAATCAGACATGTGTGTTAAAATATAGAAGAAGTTTTGTCTGAATGATGGGATTGTAAGTGTTGTTTGCCTTTTTTTGTTTGTTTTTACTTCTTTTCTGCAATTTCTTTTTTCAATTTTCCTACTGTATCCATAGGGGCACGGAGTTGTAAAACATTTCCAACAGCCTGATTTGGGGCCTAATTCTTCCTCTCCTCAAGACACCCCTCTGTGAGCAATTATGACCAATGCTTCCTGCTAAGGTTTTTCAGGCCGGGGGTCCCTGAATAAGTCCTGAAGGAGCAGGGATTGGTGGGTTGGATGATCAGTCACTAGGAAAAGTGGCATCTTCTTGGGGCTTGGATGGGATGGCTTTGGTGCAGAGATAGCCTGGCAGGGAAGAGCAGGAGCAGAGAAGTGAAGAGAGGCAAGCTGACCCTCCCGTGCCCCTTCCAATTTTTCAAATTGCCTTATCAGTTTAACGCCTTAACGCTGTATGGGTTGAAGCAGGAAGCAGGACAGGCGAGGTGACTGAAATATCAATCTCTGAATTTTCTTGTTTGCCGAAGCACAAGGGATAAGAGAATATTCCATCTCCGCATGCATACTTGTATTTAAGTACCTTCATTTTCAGCCAAGCAGCTTGGATTTGCCTAATTCTTCTCTGAATGGTGAAGATAACACAGGAAATGATCAAAACTAGGCTGAATGGAAGACACCTATCATAGTGTTGATATCCTTGAAATGATCGTATACTAATGGGTTATCAATGAAACACATTCAGTGTATTTATGGGGTGCCTGGTATTCACTCATTCTGTCCTTCAATTCAAATGAAACCCCACCTCCTCCTCTATCAGCTCTACAGCTCTAAGTCGAGGAAACTCTGTTCCTCTCCCATGCTGACACCCAGGGGTTTCCTGCCCAGACAGAGACCTTGAGACCGTCCAGCTGCGTGTCTGGTGAGGTGAACTGTGCACAAATCTGTGTCTTCTCAGATGCCGGAGCCCCCGCCTACATGTATGAGTTTCAGTATCGCCCGAGCTTCGCATCAGACAAGAGACCCAAGGCGGTGGTTGGAGACCATGGGGATGAGCTCTTCTCAGTATTTGGGGCTCCATTTTTAAAAGGTAAGGGCTTTTTGCTGGCGAGGAGCTTGGAGTTAGGAGGAGGTTCCCCTCTTGGTTTGGTGGACTGGAGATGGTTCTCCTCCTCTTCTGATCTTCGTTTCCTGACTCACTATAATCAGGGCTGAGTGACATAAGGAGGTTCCCAGCCTTTCTCCTGCTCTAACATGCATGAAAGAGGATGTGTATTCATGTGCCCTGAGCCATAGTCACATTCAGAATCCTGGCCTGTGGCTGCAATAAGGGAGGTTGTAGGTTACCTTCAGGACCCTACTCAAAGGCAAAAACAGTCTTTCTTGATTTCTATTCAGAAGAGCAGATTAAAATGTGAGGATGAGGTTAGAATTGTTGCCCACCTGAAATCCAGTGTCCTGTGTATTCATCTATCGATATGTCTAAAACCCATATATTTTTATCTATAATATAATGCACAATATCATGTTTAAATACAACCTTTCACAAATTGTCTTTAATAAATCAACTCTCACCAGTTGCACATGACTTTTGAGCCTTCTCATGACTGTTTATGACACATCAGTGCCTCTGGACATTTCCTAGTTGGGTGATTTCTTAGGACCTTGGAAATTCTGATATTTTTCAGAACTGTGTAGGAGACTGAGAGAAAAGAAAAAAGAGAAAAAGCCAAGAACCAACAATCCTTCAAGATACAGGAAACTCCAGGGTGTAGCATTGCAACCTTAAATAGGAAGGGGTAGGCAGATGGGCAGGGAAGACAGAGGCAACTCAGCACATTGCTGAGTCCTGCACCAGTCATTCTCAAACTGAAAGTGCACACCAGGTGACAGGGTCTTCTCACTCAGTAGGCTGGGAGTCAGGACCAAGAGTCTGCATTTCCTACAAGATCCCAGGTGCTGCTGCTGCTGTTGCTGCTAGCACACTTTGAGTAGCAAAGGATTGTTTTCCTTCTTCCCCATAGAGGGCGCCTCAGAAGAGGAGATCAACCTCAGCAGGATGGTGATGAAATTCTGGGCCAACTTTGCTCGCCATGGGTAAGGATTTGTGGGATTGGGTGCAGTAGGGCATACTTCATGGATAGAGATCAAATCCCAGATCCTGTCACCGGAGCACTCTATGGATGTGTTTGTGTCTTTTGGAAGCCATAAGCCAAGGATTCCTGTAAATCTCAGAGCGATGTGGTGACCAATAGCAGCTTTGGGAAATTTGTATTTGATTCTGTTCCCAGGAACCCCAATGGGAAGGGTCTGCCCCACTGGCCAGAGTACAACCAAAAGGAAGAGTACCTGCAGATTGGCGCCAACACTCAAGTAGCCACGGGGCTGAAAGACAAGGAAGTGGCTTTCTGGACTGAGCTCAAGGCCAAGGAGGCACCGAGGAGACCTCCCAAGAGAGAACATGTGGAGCTGTGAATGGGAGGCTGAGCCAGGCTCCAGAGACTGGAGCCACCAAGACAGTGCCTTCCATCAAAGTCATCCAAAGAGGCAGCTTCGGTGGCGGTGGCTGGAGAATGTGCATTGGGAATGGGCAGAGGCCAGGGAGCAGGAGTGTTTGTACCTGTGGCTTTGATTTGGAGAATAAATGTTCTTTTGGAGGCCAAAGCAATGTCTGTGTCTTGGACTGGAGATGAGTCCTTCCTGTCAGAGAGAAGCATAAGGAGAGAGGTGCTGTTACAGGAAGCTGCCTCGGCAGCTTGGTGACTGATTAGCTGCAAAAATCTAGGCTTCATATAGTCCCTCACATCCCTTAACCCTAACCACGTAACCCTGGAGCCAGCGTCCTTTCCTTACGCGCTGAAGCCATGGTGGATCAGCTGGAGAGGCCTGCCCCAGCCCACGGAGACTCACCAATGCATGTGACAAAACTCACACTTTCTTGGGGGATGGATGGAATCACTAGTCTTAAATTCTAAAACAAACTTTGGTGGAAATACATGTAAATGTAAGGACACAGGCAGATTGAGAGTGAAACAGAAAAGATATACCACACAGATACTCAAAAGGAAAGTTTCAATTCCCGGCATCACTCCTCCCCCGCCCCCCCAAAAAAAAAACAAATCAAGAGGAAAGTCAGGAGGCTATGTTAACATCACATAAACAAATATCAAAAGGAAAATAAAGAAAAAGCAAAGCAGTCAATTCATCATAAATAGGTGACAACCCTCAATGTGGACATACCTAGTAGCAGTGTCACAGGGGCCCTGCCTAATGGGCCTCTGCTCAAGAGTAGACCCTGAGACAAAGATTTGACTGTCATGGTTCTGGGAGGTGATTTCAGGAAGCACTGAGGAAGGGTTGAGGGAGAGGAAGGAAAGGTAGGAGTCGATGGGTGCAGGAGGGGTATGCAGGCTCCAAGAAGAATGAGCTCAGTCCACGGGGACCCCCTAGAGATGGTAGAAAACAACATCAGAGACACTGCAGAGCAGAGAGGAGGGTGGGTACGCACATACCCACTGTCATCAGTGACTGCTCAAGGGCTGTTCCATGGCCCTAGGGACAAGACACACACAGGCAATCTGGAAACTCCATGGCCTCTGCTGCTGTAGCAGGGTAATGTCTTCATTGGATTTGAGTAAAATAAAGAACTAGGAAATGGAATTCAATTCATTTTAAAAAATACCATCATAATATGTGATATTTCCTGCATCATTTATATACTGCTAGCAATTCCAACATCCTTAAATGTGGCTCTAATGCTGGCCCTCTGATATCATTTCTCTTCATAGGGACATCAATTCCACTTGACTAGGACACATTCTTATGACTCATTTAATCTTAAGTACCTCCATAAGTGCTCTATCTTCAAATTTAGTCACGTTGGAGTTTCCAACACAGGAATTTAAAAAGGATACACAATTCAGCCTGTTAAAGTTAGTCTGTAGTTAGAGGTTATTACATATCATTGCCATGATTATTTCAGAGCCTGTTTTCTAACGAGAACATAGATATATTTCCCTTGGATATACACCTAAGAGTGGCCTTGCTGTATCACAGGTGTCCCATACATTAACTCTAGAAGAGACCCCAAAAATTATCCTAGAGGGGTTGCACCAGTGTGCTCTCTACCAGCAAAGTAAGAACCATTCTGTATGGTTATCAGTTCTTGGTACTCTTAGAATAACTGCTGCCCGTTGATCCTTTCTGATGATTCCAGGTCTCCTTGGTTAGTTTTGTTATATCAAACAATTGATTTTACAGAAATGCATGCCCCTAAATAGGTCACTCAATGGGAAAAGAGAATCACAGATGGTTGGTTGGCAATTTAAGAACCAGGACACCCTTGTCCATCATCATGATCACTATTAGGTGACCAGGCACGGACTTCATCAAGAGTCATGGTTACTGCAGCCATGTCCTTGAACTTTAGGAAGCGTCTTCATTTTGAAACTCAGATCTCTGGATAGAAACCACATTATGCTGACCCCTCCTGAGGACCTTTGGATGCTTGAATATGATTAGGAGGCTAGAGTTTCAAGAGCCTGTTCTAGGATTGGAGGTGCAGAGGGCCTGTGGGAAGCTTTGCCTGGGCTGTGGATCTCACAGGGGAGAGCTGTACTTCTCATCCCTGTCAGTGGGGGCTGCTTGTGAACCCATTAAGAGGGTCCCTATGACTTTGCAATCCAGAGAGTCCTTTGCCGTCTCCATTCTACCCTTGTATTTGCTCGGGGTCTCCCTTCTTCCTGCTCAATGACTTTCACATTATCTTCTCTAAAAGCAGTTCTTGTTGCTCTGTCGACCTTCCACCTTCCAAAATGTTGTCATGGTCTCCTCATGTGTTTGTCCAGATGGGTTTGTACTTTACTGAATTTTTAGAGGGTTAGAAATCTACCAATCCCCTTTCTTTCATAGGAAATGATGAATGAGTTTCTTAAATATTTCAAAACAATGTTTCTTTATATTTTTGTAAAGAAAAATTGCGCATTGCAACCCAGAGTGTGAATACTCAACACATCCACTCATCACTTACTGTGGCTGCTCACTGAGAACAGCTCAGATTATTTTCTATGGTCAATCTCACTCAGGTGGCCATCTGACATGTCACTGGACTCACTCAGAATTATTCCTCTCCACGCTGTTTTGAAATATGGGTTTAATTATTATTTAGACGTAACAAGGCCAAGGCCATTAGCTCAGGAGATGGCTGCTGTTGAACAGAGAGTTCATTATTCATGGTTCCCGAGTCAAGGTGCACTCTGTGCATGTAGGGAGGGGGCCACACAGGAAAGCACTGGGGTCATATGGCAGGTGTCGGGGCTGTCAATCAGAGGCTCTATTGCAAGGAAGGGGAGAGGTGAGATGGGATGTAGCCTTAGGATTCATTGGTCTGAATAACTCCAATGGGCTCTGGGACATATGGGCTGTTCCATCCAGTATCTACCCCTGTAATGGTTAAAGCAGGCCGTGGTCCAGAGGATGAGAGCCTAATAGAAGGATTAAGTCCCTGGATTGGTTAGTTTGTACAGAAAAGGAAAGGTTCAGGGGTGAGAGGTTGCCTATCTTTAGGACTTAGCCAATTCTTGGTCAACAAGCACTTTGATATGAAAACATCAGAAGAGAGAAAATAAGAACACAGTTCATATAATTATCTAGCACAAAGGAGATCCCCCTTCTAAGTGTTAATATATATTTTACCAAATTCCCTCCAAGAAAGTTTGTTTTTCTCTACCCTTGCCAATACCTGGCACCAGCACTGAAAGAGTAGTGGTAAAAATCCTTGCCAATTCAATAGGTACAATTTGGGTACCTGGTTTGAATTTGGGTGCCTTGTTGTATATGCTAGTTGTTGGTCAAAGAGACCTTTTGGCTGGGTCCAGCAATATCTGCCTGCAGTCCCAGCTACTTAGGAGGCTGAGGCAGGAGGATCACTTAAGCCTAGAAGCATAGTGATATCCCATTTCCAAAAACAAAAAAAGTATGTGAGTAACTTGAAGACCCTTGAGAACCCCCATAGTTGATGGGATGAAGTGAGATAGTGTAGCGACCCATCCTTCCCCTCAACTGCCCTACACCTACACAGATGTGCTCATGGCCTGTGTCTATAGAAGAAAAAGAAAAACAGACAACACATTAGAGGGTCTAAGAAGGGTTGAATTCTCTCTCAACTGTCAATCAACCCACAAAATATTCTGGAGATTTCATCACCCCTGTGACGTTCCAATGTGAAAAGACAAGATCCCACTAATAGATGCTGTGATTAGGCAAACTTTTAGGAGAAGACAGTCATTGGTTCTTGTTGAGTCTTGTGCAAGCCCAAAGTCAAGCTTTCTCATGCAGAGAACCTAACTGTGTTTGAACAGGAGGACTCACCACCACCCCCAGGTGAGTGGTAAGTGTTTCTCTAAGCACTCTGCTGACCCGTCCAGAGGGCTTGCCTGCTTCTGCCAGACGCTGCTTTCATAAATTTTTCATTGTAGATGCCTGAATCAAAGCCCTCCAGCGTTTCCCCATTGTCTGGGCATGAAGTCTGTTCAGAGCCTGCCATTGAGCCTCTCTTCACCTGTCCAGTCCAACTGGCCCCCCAGGAAGCGCCCAAGCCTGCCTGCACCACTGCTAATGACCTCTCTTCTCTGCCCCTCCAAATCCTGCCCATCTCGTAATACCCAGTACCCTCAGGTGATGTCATAGATAGTTTTGAGTGTTAACACATATGAACACTGATGCATTATCAGGGCAAGAAAACACACAAAACATTTTTCTATTTTGAGGCCATTCTTTTTACCCAGATGTTTATAATAGATAGTTAACTTTTATGGAACCCCTTATGGGTTACAATTCAATCCTAATTTTTCTAGGTCTAAATATTTGCATGTCTTGCTCAATTATCTTTTTTTTTTCTTTTGTATTAAAAGGCTGACGAAAACCTTTACAGAGTAGTCCTAGCAAACAGGGACTGGTTTTACAATCAGGTTCTTAAGAATTGATTCAAACAATATAACATTCATTGTTTATCAAAGTGCAGTGCATTTATCCCTGGAGTTTAGTGGGGTCTTTCTGATGGTGCACAGACTAAGTCATAAATATAAGGGATATGCATTTATTTTGTTGTGTATTACGAAAACACTTAATATAAAATTGATGATTTAATGTATGTTATTTATGGCAGGGATTCCTGAGAGTTCACTAAATCTGTCCCAATTTCTTGGGCCACATGCAAACCACCTCCCTTCCCAGCCTCCCTTGGACTGATCAGGTGACTGAGTCCCTCCCAGGAGATGTGCCTGGCAGGCAGGACCAAGCTGGACCCTGGAGCCCTGTGGTCACTCCTCCATGCTCCTCCGCCTCCAGCTGACTGTAGCCACCACTCATGACAACAGAGGAAACAACAAGTGAAAGCCACCAGAGTGGAGCCTGGGGTCAGCACACTACAGCCCAAGGCCAAATCTGTCCCAGTGTCTGTTTATAGAAACAAGTTGTATTGGAACCCAGCCCTGCCGTGTGCTCATGTAACATCTAGGGCTGCTGTCCCTTCAGCAGCAGAGCTGGGTGGTGGCCAAAGTAACCGTCTGGCCCACAAAACCTCCATATTCACCATCTACCATCTACAGAAAGCCTGCTGGCACCCTGGTCAAGATCCATAGGTGACCACGTGGAGGGCACCACATCGTTGACCAGAACAGCGCTCTAGCTCTTCACGTAAGCAAAATAAGCCATTGAACTTTGGGCCCATTGGCTACTGTAGCTGACTCACTCTCATTCCTTCTTTCTCAGCAGTCCTAGAGGGATGGCCTCCTGTGGACGGCCAGAATGCCAGGAGCTTGTGTCCTTCAGGGTGACCACTTTGTGATGAGGAGGCCAGGGAGTCTAACCCCCTTTTCATGCCACAGCATCAAGAGCACTCAGAGGTGTAAATGCCACACAATTTCAGCCCGACAGTCTGATGTCAACAGGAAGAAGTTCCCTGAAGCTCAAGGAAATGACTGCAGTGACCAGGACCCTCCTCAAAGCCAGACTTGTGACCTCGTGGGAAGCCATGATGGTGGCCAAGGTGGTCACTGTCTATTTAATGAATGACCATCAGCAGTTCCCTTTGCACTCTGAGTAATTTGTTTTCAGATATACCTTTCGGTAAACTAAATATATCATTACCAGTCATTCCTTATTTACCTTTTATTTCACCATGATTTTAATTTTAAGAAATACGATGACTCATTTTCCATGCTAACATTTAATTTATTGCAAGGAATAGAAGTCTTCCACCTATGGAAATGGTAGAAAAGTCTCTTTGTGAATCATTTGGTTAAAATAAGAAGCCAACGTTTACTTTAGAAACTAGTAACAATACCACAGATGGTATGTTGACCTGGTGTCATCCTAACATAAACACAGAGAGAGACTCTTAAAGGGATCCTGACGCCTACCTGGGGTCAGTGGGAGCAGCACAGTGGGGAGCCAGCACCTCGTGGAGAGCAGGGTGCATTGAAGACTGGTGAAGGGGAGATTCAAAGGCCCAGTGAGGAGAATTGCACAAGCTATTTTGAAGCAACTATCTTTGTCCACAGCACTAGTAACAGGTTTCAAGGGCCAGTGTCAAGGGTGGCAGGAGTGCAGGGCTGGACAGGCAGTAGCAGGCTGGCATCCTGTGGCATATTTTTTGCATGAGGTCATGGTGGCTATTGCCCATGATTGTGGTTCTAGAAGAGTCTTTTTCGTTAGCCCTTGTTGTCAGGCATACCTGCAGGAGATCCTCTCCTTCCCAGCCCCCTAGCTATTTTATTTTATTGTTCTCCTTTTGCTTTTATATTATGTTATTTTATTTGACTTTTGTTGAGACTTGAGACCAGGAGCTCATTTAGAATCTGGCAACTTGCACAATGGCAAAAAATGTGACATCCGTATGAGACGAGCACAGGTGCTAGAAACGTGGCCTGTGTCTAGGCTGCCGGGGAGGAGGGCGCAGGATTCTGGATCTCAGAGCTCGAGCCCTGGTGGAAGGTGTATGAGAGAGCAGTCTCCCAGGGCAGTGTTGTGCAGCAGTCTCCACCTCACCCCCCCATGACTTAGAGGACAGCTGGGTGAAGGGCCCAGGAGGACACGGGCTTGCTCTAGTCCAACGCCTATTCTATTAGGCACACTCCATGTATTTGTCTGTTGAGTAAATTAATAGAACATGGGGGAGATTTGAGGAGTTAATTTGGAAAGTTCAAAGTCTTGCTCAACAGTTTAGGACTTAAGGACAGTTCCTAGAAGATAGTTCTCCCAATCAGAGAGCTCCAGATGGGAAACCTCAGAGATCCCCCAAAGGGAAAGCAATGACCCGGCCACCTGCCACTTTCACACAAGGGGTGAGTCAGCTGTAGCCCAAGTGACACAGGGAAACCAGGCCTGTGGAGAGACTGTGAGCTCTGGCGTGAGGCTTGGGAGACTCCAGCGTCACCATCACCGTCATCATCACCGTCATTTCAGCAGAGTCATCATGAGCCAGCACCAGAGGCTGTGGCCAGGGCGGGCAGGGCTGGGAGAGGCTGCCTCTGTTTGCAAATGAGCCGCTATCACAAGCAGGCTGGGATTCCACAGGAGATTGGGGGTAATCCATTCCTTCCTCTCATGTTTTGCTTTAATCTTCACAGGCTGAAGGCCAGGGCTGTTTGCTTGGTGTCAAAGGGCAGCTGGCTAGAGCAAAAGGTAGGGTGGTACATACGTGTGGGGGGTGGGTGTGGGTGTGTGCGGTGTGTTGTGCTCAGTAACTGGAAACAGCCTCATTGTCTACTCAGGAGGACTAATCAGATCACCCCAAGTGGACAGGAATGGGGGGGTGCTTTAATTAGGATTCTTTTTATGACCTATGTTTTTTTTTTTCCCAGATAAAAGTAAAGAAGGATCCCCTACCCAGTTCAACCTCTGTACAAGTCAATCATGTCTGGGGACACATCCTAATGTCACAAAGCCCTCATCCCCCCAACCTCTGCAGAAGTCCTCCCCGACCTTTGGCCACAGGAGTGGAACGAGAGCCTCTTTTTGAATGTCCGTCTCCAGGAGCTGCTTCAGCTGGGCCTGTGGTCTTGGCAGGAACCCATGAGCGTATTCAGGGCTGGTTGGTGCTTTCTGGCTGTGGTTACTGGGTGCCTCTTATGTCAACATTGCTCTTGCCTGGGCAAGGGTAGGCTTGCCAAGCGACCTTGGGAAAACAGAAGACCTCTGCCCAGGTCCTGCTCTGGCCTTTCATCCCCTTTCAACCCTGCCCTCCTTATCCTGAGCCAATGAACTGATAAGGCCACTCGGGTACAAAATCCAAGTGTTTTGCCTTGTGATTAGGCTGGAACTCAAACACCTCCTTGGTGTATTAAACATGAGCAGTGATATCTGGCCACCATAGAGTAGAAGTGAAAGGCCTGAACTCCGGTCCTGACTCTGACAGTGAGCTGCTGTGTGAACTCAGGCAACCCCGATCCATCTGCGGACCTGAGATTCTTTTGAGCAAGAAGGAAAGAAGTGGGTTGGGATCATGCCGCAGTCTGCTTTGGCTGCCATAGCAACCCACCGCAGATTGAGTGATTTAAGTCATCCGAAGTTATTTTCTCATGGCTCTGGAGGCTGGAGTGCAAGATCAAGGTGACACAGAGGGGGTTTTTCTGGAGGCTTTCTTCCTTGGCTTGCAGAAGTCTGTCCCCCTGCTGCCACCACCCCTGGGGAGTTCTCTGGTAACACAGGTGCCCTTGGGGTCTCTATGTTCAAATTTCCTCTTCTTATGAGGACCCTGGACATATGGGATGAGGGTCCACCACAATGTCCTCATTTTAGTGTCATCTTCTTTCTGTCTTCAAATACAGCCACTTTCTGAGTTACTGCAGGTTGGACTTCCACACACGAATTCCAGGGCTCACAACTCCACCTATAATAGTGTATGTGACTGTAGAACTAAGGGTGTTTTTCTCACTTTGGGTTTCACAGAAACAGAGCCCAGACAAGGATTCAAGGGCAGGTGGTTAATTTGGGGAGATGCAGGAAATAGCGATGGGGTGACACTGTGAGGTAGGGAAGGCACAGCTGCCCACAAGGGGTCCTTATGTGGCCACTTCTCACTGTGGCTCCTTGGAGCTCAAGCCTGGGAGAAAACTGGGGGAGAAGAATTTAGTTTTGAAAGTTAGTCCATCTAACAGGGGAAGGCGCTGGGTGTTTTGGACACCAAATCCATTCAGCTGTTGACTGACAGCTACTCCCAGGGGTGGGAGGGTCCTGGGGCCCTGGTGTCATTGTCCTGCCATGCACAGAATGGCCTTGCTCCACTTCAGGTCATCCTTCAAGCAGGAAGGAGCTCCTGGCAGGTGGGAGTCGTTGGAAGTCTCCTGAGGCCACTGAGCTGTGCTGTGAGGCCCAAGGGGAATGGCCAGCCATTGACAGTGGCTACTGTACACTCTGGTTCTGAAGGCCACGCTCAGGGCTGGGTGAGTGTGCGCACACCTGCTTGGGGAAGGAATAGAGACCCAACTGGCAAAGTCCCCGTGTCACAGATTATAAATTATTGACAACCTTCCTGCATCTGTCCCAAAGCTGTGCAGGGGGCTCAGACATGATAGGAATGGGTTTCTTACTCATGTGACATCCAGGATGCTGGTGTAGATAAGGGAGCAGCTGTTCCCCAAGTACAAATCCGGGACTTGGTGTCCTGCACTTATGTACCTTCCTGGTCCCCGAGGGCCTCCGAGCCGAGCCTCCAGCTGGCTGGAGGGGAAGAGCCAGTGTGGAGGAGGCCCAGCTGCCTCCTCGCTGAGCTGACCCGACCCAACCCCTCCTGATGCCGCTCCTACGCCATTGGCCATCACCAATCTCGTGGCTGCAGTTAAATGCAAGGGGAATTTTCCAAAATTTTTTTCTATGAAAATAAAAATTTATATTACTGTGAAGTTATGATCACTTTATGCCTAATTGTATTTAAAACTACTTCCTTATAGTATTGAACTATAATTCACATACAATATACTTTTTGACTGGACAATTTAGCAGTTTTAATGCAATAAAAATAGGTGCCAATGTCATCACTGTCTAATCCCAGTACATTTTTATTGCACCAGAAGGAAACTTCCTTACATCCACAGTCATTCCCTGTCCCTCTCCATCCTCCTTCCCCAGATTCTGACAACCACTGTCTATTTTTGGGTCTGGAAATTTCATAGAAATAGAATGATACAACTTGGGGCATTTGGGGCCTAGTTTCTTTAACTTAGCATAATGTCTTGATGCTTCACCTACATGGTAGCATGTGGCTCTTACAGTTGAATGATATTCCATTGTATTGGATAAGTAACCTTTTACGGTTCATTCAGTGGATGATGGACCTTTGGGTTGCTTCCTGTTTTTGATGATTATGAATAAAAGAGCTACATGTTTTCTATTTTCTTGGTGGAAAACTTGGATTGAAATTGCTAGGCCAGGTGGGAACTTTTAAGTGTTGGAGAAATTGACACCTGTCTCTGACAGCAGCCGTCAGTTTTTTAACTTGTATTTCCCCGTTTGCGTTGTCTGTGATGGCTTTCATATCAACACAGAGATACCTGTCAATACTTTGAGTGAATACATAGTATTTCCGTAGTCGGAGTGTACCACTGTGCTTTTAAATAAATCCCCAACGTTGGACATTCAGTGACCCTATGAAAGGGGAGTTCAGGGCCTTCCTTGTGTCCCCACCACTCCTTTCCATGTGCACCAGAGCTCTTTGAGTCCCCCATTCAGTGCTTCACATGCCCTGCAGTGAACACCCCCTTACATCTGTCTTGTCTGCCTCAGAGCAAGCTCCCTGTAGCTCATTAATTCATAACAGAAACAGGAAACAACCCAAAGGCCCATCACCCACTGAATGAACAGTAAAAGGTCATTTATCCAATACAAGGGAATATATATAACTGAAAGAACCACATGCTACGGTGTCGATGAATCATGAAAACATTATGCTGAAAGGAACCACGTGTTGCACTTGTGTTTGTGTCCACAACACCTAGGCAAAGGCTGGGCATTTGGTAAATGTCAGAAGAATGCAAAGACAAATAATGGATGGGTGAATGATTAAAACCAAGGATCTGGAGAGATGGTCATTTACTGAACATTCTGTTCCAAAATCCTTGCTCTGAAAGGTCATGGTCTCCTTGACCCTGCAGGTATGCAGCAGCAGGCAGGGCAGCTTGGCAGGAATATTGAGAAGCTACTTTATCCACAAGGACACCGAGGGCTGGCGATGTGGCTCAGCAGCCGAGCACTTGCTTAACAGTGGGGATTGATCCTGGGTTCAATCCCCACATGTAATACGTTGTTGGGCAAATTTGTGGCCATCTATAACCTGAGAGTTGGATAGGGACTGTTCAGATACCAAAGGGCAAACTCTGAGTGGGCGCGGCTTAGCAGTCACAATGGGTGGGGGGCAAGAGAGGTCTTTGGAAGAGGGAAGGTCTATCATTTCAGATTATGCAATTGGGCTGGACGGGCAGGATTCAGGGTGGGTCTCCAGCTCTGGTTCAGGGCCAAGGCATTGCCCCTGAGCCACACAGAAGCTCTTTGGCCTAGGGAGCTACTGTCTTTCCAGGCTGTGCCTCTATTTTGTGTTCCTGGCCTCTCTCTTTGGGCTTGCTCTGTTTGGGATGAGTCCTTCTGAGATACAAATATCTGTGTTGTGGGGCAGGAGAGGTTATATTTGAAAATCCTCGTCCTGGGCCCAAGGGTGAGATGCACACAGAGCAAAGGGCATGAGTGTTTGGTCCCACAGCAGTGCTCTTCCTCTGGACATGGACTTCAACTTGGGCAGCCAAGGCCAGCCAGCCTTGGCTGTGCTGAGATGCAGGGGAGGGGCTGGATAAACATCTGGAGACCCCATCTACAGGGATCAGATTCAGGAGAACAAAAAGAAAATTCCATGCTGCGCACATGGTAAATTAACAGAGTTCAGTTTCTCTTACCTCGGACTGTTAGTCCAGATCTGGCCAGGTCACAGAGAGTGGCTTGGTAGACTGCTGAAATCATCATCTCAGGGGATGGAGTCAGGGGGATTCCAGCTCAGCACTTAGGAGCTGGTGTCTCTGGGCCAGGTAACTTTGCTGTGCCTCAGTTACCCCATCTCTGAATAGCCTTACTCACCTGTAGTGCGGAGGACATAGGTGGTTCTTTCTAAAGCTCTTAGAACAGTGCCTGGTCTGGAGGAGGTGGAAAAAAGATAAAATGTTGATCTAAAATTGAGTGTTTTATTAGAAAATTTGATTTATATCAGACCAGGAGCCCTTGGCTATTGAAAACATGATTTTTCACTCACATTTTTAAGGACCACTGGGGTGATTATGCACAAGGTAGAGGGAGAGGGAGAGGCAGGAGGTAGAGGGAGAGGGACAAAGGGGCATCTGTTGCATTTTTCCTTGAGGTGAGATGGGAAACCTGGTTTAGTGTTGGCTAGGTGGGGTTGTTTTAGGGTCTTTGGTGAACAAGGACTTCCCAGGTGTCTGTACCCAGCTTTGGGTAGTTGGAACAGGTTTGAACAGGCCTCTCTCTTGGTTGGGGTGTGGACTCTTTTGGGTTTGGACTTTTGAGAGATAGTTCCTTCAGGATGAACAAAGACCCACAGAACAAAGCATCAAATATGAAAAATAAATCCATGGTCAATACGCTGGGACAGCAAAGGACAAGAGCATACCTCTGTGCCATTTCATGGGCAGAGAAATTGAGACTCGGAGACTCAGAGAAATTGAGACTCTCAAGCTCAGCTGGCAAATCATGCCTGGATTTTCTTTAATCCAGAGCCAGCTCTCTGGCCATGGTGCCCTGACAGCCCAGGCCCTGTGTGGACTTTATCTTCTTTCTGACAGTGTGACATTGCGAGAGATCCGGAACTGAGTGGAAGGCCGATTGAGAGCGGAACCTAGCTTGGAGTACATTGCCTCAGTGCTGGTTACCCCTGGCCATGCCACCTCATGTCCATAATTAGGAAGTCCCTACTGGGCACTTTGTGTCTGCCCATCTGTTAAGTGGGCATATTAGCAGTTACTTAATAAGACAATTTGAGGAATAATGGAAAGGAACTAGAATCCACATCTGGCACACCATACTGTAAGTGCTCACTATGTGCACATTCCACATTCATAAAAGGCAATTGCTGTGGCTAATTTATGCCTGTCCATCTACCCTATTTCCACCCTGGGCAATCTGGCTTCTACCCACTACATTTAGATAAAGGGTTTTCACTGACTTAACTCAGGCCACACCCAGTGATTGCTGCTCAGACTTTATCCTCCTCCACATCCTTGCAGCATTCAGCCCTCACATAGTCACTCCTCCACTCCTCCCTGGGCTCCTGACTCTCCACCCTCCTCCATCCACCTCCCCTGTGGGTGCTCCCAATCTCAGCTGAAGCTGCCTCTGAGCCCCATTCTCAGCTCCTGCTCTCCTCACCCTGGTCCCTGTAGGAGTCACACACATCCATGGTGTGCACCCTCATCTTCAGGGGGATGATCCCCTGCCCCTCACCCACCTCCTTCCAGTCTGGAGGTGCCCTGGTCCTGTGGTCTCTTGCCAGGACACCCCAGTGACCCTGCCTGACACAGAGTCAGTTCTTCAGTCTTCTTTCCTCTCCAATGCCCACCATAATCTGATCAGCCACCAACTCCTCCAAGTTGCAAGTATTTTTTATTTTTGGTTTTAAAGGCTGAGAGATGCATAAGGCACTTAAAATTCTGTATCGATATTGAATTTTTGCATTTGTTTATATCGTCATCTAGTGACATAAAGTATTTATTCTGTGGGCTTTCCTTGGAGAACAGATATATCTCCATAGAAATATTCTGCTAATTATTTAAAAAAACCTTCAGTGCAGAAATCTTGAAATGCACAAATAAAACATCAATAGCATGTCTGTATAACATAATGCACTCATAAAAGCATAAAAGCAATGTATTCCTTTTCTGAAATAAACAACAATTATTTAAAAAGCAATGTGCACTCACTTTTGACTTTTGCTTGAATGTATTTATTTCTTAATTCCAATTGACCTCGTCTGTCAGCCCTTTCACTAGGCTGGACACTCTCCTCATCTCTATTTCACATAAAAAATACTCTGAGAGCTAAAATTTTAGGTCACTTATTCAGTGTCACATGCCTAGAATGTGGCTAACCCCCCTGGAACCCAGGTCTGGCCTTTCCAGCAGGACACCCGTCCTCGCCCCCCGTGGTGGACACGGTGCACGGCAAAGTCCTGGGGCAGTACGTCAGCCTGGAAGGATCTGCGCAGCCCGTGGCCATCTTCCTGGGCGTCCCCTTTGCCAAGCCCCCTCTTGGGCCCCTGAGGTTTGCTCCTCCGCAGCCGGCAGAGCCCTGGAGCTCTGTGAAGAACGCCACCTCCTACCCTCCTATGTAAGTGGTGGCCTGTCCCAGGGGGTTTGTCCCTCGGTGCAGCAGGAGGGGGTGGAGGCTGTCCTGGGCTTGGCTCTGCTTTCTCCTGGAATCTTCTAGAACATTGCAGAGCCCTGAGGCCTTCTGGACCTCTCAGGGGTGTCTAGAGCCCTTTGTTCAGCACCAGTTCTTGGGCACCTATTGTGTGTCAGGCATGTTGTGGGTTCCTGGAATCCATTAGTGAACAAAGCAAAGATCTCTGCTTTATGGGGCTTACACTGCAGTGGGGAAAGAGATGACAACATGCAAGTAAAAAATGTGTTAGGTAATATGTTAGAATATTAGTGCTTTGGGGAAAAGGGAGTTGAGTAGGTGAGGGAGATGAGAAGTACCCATCTTATCTACACTGAACTGTGGCGTGATCAAGGGGCAGAGAGGTAAATGTGTGTGTGAGGGGCTATGCTTTGGAGGGTTGACACGGCCAGTTCTCAACTCCCAGCTGCGTCTAGATACCTCGTCATGGGCAGAGCAAATGCCGGTGTGCTCAGGGACCCTGGTCACCTGGGTATAAAACCCAGTTGTTCCTGATGATCAGTCACCCTGGAACACACAGACAAGTACAAGTGTCAGTCCTGACATGACTCATCTCCTCAGCAAGGTACTTCTGAGGATGTCCAGGAGCCCACTTCTGAGTGCACTCTTTCTTTGCCTTTTTAAAATAATGCACGCTTCTTACCCCCTGATTGCGAGTGTGTGTGTGTGTGTGTGTGTGTGTGTGTGTGTGTGCACGCATGTGTTCATGCTATATTTCAGAGAGGTTAGGGAATACAGAGAAGCAAAGTAGAAAACTACAATTGTGTACTTTTACCACCCAGAGAGAATTGCTAGTCCTCTTAGAGATTATTTTAATCAGCCTTTCCATTGCTGGGACCAAACTACATATGACAAACACAACTTAGAGGGGGACAAGATCATTTGGGGCTTATGTTTCCAGAGGTCTCAGTCCATGGTGGCCAACTCCATTGTCCTTTCCCCAGGATGAGGCAACACATCAGGGCAGAAGGGTGTGGCAGCCAGGGAGCAGAGGACTGAAGCGGAAAGGGCAGACGGGGAAGATTCACCCTTCCAAGGTTGTCCCCACTGACCCACCTCCTCCAGCCATGCCCCACCTGCCACAGTTACCACCCAGTCAGTCCACTCAAACTAGGATGGACTGATGAGGTTACAGCTGTCACCATCTTGTCATTCACCTCCGAACATGCAGTGCATTAGCACAGGAGCTCTGGGGTCACCTCACATCCACACCATCTCAGAGATCATGTTGCCCGTCTTCCCCCCTTGACAGTCGAGCATGCGTACTCATGATGAGCTTGACCACAGTGCTCATGGATCAGTACATCATCAGCTTCACTTTGTGCCCTCAATCTCCCAGCCTGACATTAAGTAGCTGTGTTTATTTGGAAAGAAATCAATTTACTCAATCTCTTATTTAGGGTCATTACAGTGTTTTGATATTCCTGAAATTATGATCAACACTATGATGATGAGGTTGTAAATAAATCATCACACATATTCATGGATATTTTAGGATCAGTTCCAAGAAATCAAGAAGATGCATATTTTGGTAATTTTTCTGCCAGATATATTTCTGCTGTGTTTATTCCTTCCACTGATGTATGAAAACCTCCACGGAGCAGACCCCTGCCAATCTCGGGTTCACTAAATGAACACTTTTAGACTATTGGGTATGCAAAATAGGAAGATAATAATTATTATAGGGACAATCATAATTTCAGCCTTTATTTGAAATTTATCTAAATGCTAGTGCAATTGGACTCCTTTACCTCTTTTAATTTTGAATTTCTGTCATTATGACTCTTATGCCCTTTGCTCTTAGTGGTCTAGGAACAATTTCCAAGGATGGAAATCTTGAGGACATCTTTTCAGGCTCTACTCTGCCCCTTGACAGCTGTGACCTGTTGCCTCCTGAGTGTCTGGGTCACTTCTACACACTGGGGAAGCAATGCCTGCCTTCTGGGTCCACTGAGATCTGAGAATGTTGCCCATATTATCCTTAGAAATCTACATACTACATAGAGGGAGATTACTGGCTATGTGGCTATGGGCAGCTGGTATAATGTCTTCATGGCTGTTTTCTGATCTGCGATTGAGGATTTTAATATAACCCAAGTCCTAGGAATAATATGAGGCTGAGAGAAGTTAGTAAATGACAAGAATCCAAATCAGGGCCCAGCATATGGAGAGAACTCAATAATGTTACCAATTCCATTCTAAATTGAATCTTGGAGACCTCTGCAACCACCTGCAACCCAGCAAAGATGCACCCAGGTCTCAGTGCAGCACAAAGGATTGCCTGTGTTAAGCTGGTGATGGAGTCTTACCACAGCAGGTTTGCCAGGGTCCAGAGAAAGCACTCCCCTCACTTAGACCTGGCTGACTGGGACCCAGGGCAGCAAAGGAAGTTACCCGAGGTCAGCCAGCACTCCAGTGGCTGAAGCAGGAGAAGATTACAGCTCTGCTGAGGTTGCCCAACAGCAATGCCACTTCCCACCTTCTGCATTCTGACTGTCTGTTACCTAAGAGAGGTCTCCTGGTTGATGAAAGTCTCCCACGTTTACCTGGTGGTGAAACACAGTAGCCCTGCAACCCAGCAGAGATGTACCAGGTCCCAGGAGGGTAGGAGATGTCATCTCTTAGGGCAGGTCAGCTTATGGACAGCTCCCTTCTCTTAGCCCAGAGCATCTCACAGGCTCGGGATGGGAGGAGGTCTCAAGTCCCCGTCACTCTGCATGATCTGGGAAGACCCAAGGGAGTCCCACGGTTCCCAACAAACCCCAGTGAGCTTCTCACACATGCCAGTGTCTCAAGTCCTGCGATAGCAGCTCCACACAGAGGCTTAAACCCCAGTGCAAGGTCCGGCCCCAGGTGACACTTTATGCTTCCATGTCCTTGAATCTCTGAGCCCTTCTTTCTTCCCCTCCCAGGTGTTCCCAAGGTGCAGTGGCGGGGCAGTTTACCCGAGATCTCCTTACCAACAGGAAGGAGAACATTCTCCTCCAGTTCTCTGAAGACTGCCTTTACACTCCTGCAGACCTGACCAGGAGAAACAGGCTGCCGGTGAGCACAGGCCCCCAGAGAGTTGTGTTTCAATATCTGGGATTTCTGGGCACAGGTGGGAAGGAGATGAGGGACACCCTGGGCCATGATGAGTCAGAGGTCCTGAGCTTCCTCTCCCCAAAGAGAAGACGAGTTGTCCTTTATCTTGGTGAGCTCAGCGTCTGGGGAGAGTGCACTAAATCCGGAAAGAGCATCGTAATCTTTCCACATTCTCTCACACTCTCAGAAGCCCAAGATGGTTACTGTTAGTTTCTAGGTTAAGAATCTGATCTCCAGAGCAGCTAAGACGTGATTTCAAATAAGTTAGAGTTGGAAGAAATCTTAGAGAAAATCTACCCATTCTTTAAGGTAGACAAACTGAGGCCCAGATGGGGGAAGGGAGGCCACACAGCAGGGTGACAGGACCAAGCTCAGGGCCTGTAAACCAACGTCCCTGAGCACAGACTAGGAAATGGCACACACGTGTGTCGTCTTTCTACAACACACCACATGTGACCACTTCCACTGTCCCCTGTCACTGCCCCTTTTTTGGAGGTGGGGAGGCAGAGCTTGGGACAGCCTCAGAAGCTCTTTCCTTGCCTTTGGTCGAATACCTGGGGTTTTACGGTAGCTCATCTCCCCCCCCCCCCACTGCCTATGGCACAGGCTGATGCCCACGAGTCAGCATTTCCCCTGGGACAGGCTGCCAGGTGCAGGTCAGAGTGTGGGAAGGTTCTTCTGGTTAATTTGGGGAACCCTTCAGTAAAAGAAGGAGCACCTGGAAGACTACCCAGGTGCTGGGAAGGGGGTTGGAAGCTGGGGCTGGAAGCTGGTCTTCAGGTGTAAGGCAGTGAGGACACGAGCTCTCCTCCTCCACTCATTCCGATGCTTACACTCAGCGTCTCAAAATACACAGTTAGACTTGGGCTTAGGGGGAGCAGGGGCACGGCGCCTTGCCCAGCAGCCCCTGCCCTCCAGGTCTTGCCATCTGGCGGCACACACGTCCTGGCCTCTCCAGCTTGTCTGTGCTGACCTGTCCTTGAACTCACCTTCACTCAGGTGACCCCGACTCAGTCCCTCCCTGGGGCCAGCAGGGATCAGAGGTGCAGGAGAAACAGGGCTCTGGGAGCCTGGAGGCAGGAGACCCCCAGCTGTGGACACAGGGTCTAGATCTCCAGGGTCTGGGTTTGGATCCTGGGTCTGCCTTGGCCTGGCTGAGAGTCATGGGCACGTCCTCCACCTCCCTCAGCCTCTGCTTCCTCTCGTGGGAAGAATCCCGTGTGAGTGTCTAATGATGGCGGTCGGGCTTCATCTCAGGGCTGGCTGAGTGCGCAGAGCGAGCCTCCTGGAACACAGGTCAGAGCTGCAGCAGGACCTTCCCCCTTCCCCAAGGGCTGGCTCACTGTGCTGGGGCTGGACTGCAGGGAGTCCGGCAGCTCCGCACATGGACTCTGGGACTGCCCGGGCCAAGTCCCCCTCTGTCACTTATTCCCGTAGGATCTTAGGCTCTCCTGAAAATGACTCAGAGCTGCAGGAGGATTTTCCTCGTGCCCTAGCGGCTGACTGTGCAGTGACCAGGGCTGTGGGCTGCAGGGAGTGGCCTGCGGTCTCCAGGGCCAGCTGTCTGGGTCCAATCGGACTGTGCCACTTATTAGCTGTGTAATATTGGGAAGGTGAAGTGCCTAGTTTTCCTGTCAAATGGGAAAATACCAGCACTTGCCTTGTGGATAGTTTATTTCAAAGTACTTGAGTTCTTGATGCGAATGTTGTAGTGTGGGGTCTTTATTAGCAATGCTGGCACAACATTCCTCGGCCACTCTCGTTTCTTCCTGCTGCGTGAGTTCTTTGTGAGAACCATGAATTACAAGTTGCCATATCCATGCTCATCCTCAGTTCTTATCACAGGCCCTGGCACAGGGCAGATGGTCAGGTAATGTGAAGTAACCTCCAAAGACTTGCTGGAGGAGGTGGTTGGGATGTGGGCTTGTGGAGGAAGGGCGGGAGCCTTTGGGGGTGCAGAGGAATCAGAGCAGGCACAAGAGCACTCACACCCTGAGGCCCGTGTCATTCCTAAGACAACCACACATGAGCCAGGAAGCTCAATCCCCCACTAAAGAGTTAACTGAGTCGAATCTGAAATACAAGCGCGGCCCCTTGCTTAGGTCCAGCTGGTTGAATGGCCCAGGTGTGAGGACCGTGGGAGTCCAGGGGAGAACACAGTATCCTTGGCCTTTGCTGTCCCCATGATGTCATTCCCTGTTTTAAGGGCCTTGGGAGGACATGGCATGTGGGTCCAGGTAGAACGGCAGGTGCATTGGTGGGGGGGGGCGTGGTCTGGAGTCTTCCACTAGGGAGACTGCATTTCACAACCTGACTGGGTTCTGTGGTACTAGGGGCAGTGGCCTTCGTCACAGTCAAGATGTAGGTGACCAAGCCAGACAGCTCGTGTCTTTCCCAATTCTGCTTCTTCTAACCACTGTGTTTGTTCCCTTCTTGTCCAGGCGATGGTGGGGATCCACGAAGGTCTGGTGGTGGGCAGGGCATCCACCTATGATGGACTGCCCCTCTCTGCCCACAAAAACGTGGTGGTGGTGACCATCCAGTACCGCCTGGGCGCCTGGGGGTTCTTCAGGTAAGGCGCTGGACTCTCCTCTCTGCACATTTGCACATTAGCCCCCGCATTGGTCTGTTTCCTATTGAAGAAAATATCTTAGGCTGGGTAAGGACAGAGCAAAAAACTGTATTCAGCTCAGTCCCAGATTGGGTGGTCCCATCGGAGCAGCCTCTGGTGAAGGCCCAGGGAGGCAGAAAGGGAATGCACAGGTTCAGAGGAGGTCACACGACTAGACAGGAAGCTGAGCAAGGGCAGGAGGGGACGTCGTGCTCTTTTGTTATCTCCTTCTGCAAAATTAACCAGGGTCCCACAAGCTCTATGTAAATCCCTTCAGGACTTCAGCCCAGTGACCAAATAGTCTTCCACCAGATCTCATCTTTTGCAGGTTCAGTCACCTCTTAATACTGCCAGATTAGGGACCAAGGATACCCACAGAAACTTCGGGGGACAAACTACATTCAAATCATTGCAGTCACCAAAGCAAAGATACGAGACCCAGCTGGAGTCATGTCAGCCCTCTTGGAGTCTTTTGTTCAAGCCTTCATAATGCATCCAAAGCCCTTCATCATTGGGCCCTGTTGTGGGGCTTGGTGACGGCCAGTGTGCAGGCCGTAAGAAGAACTCGCCAGGACTAAGGGGAACTAAGAGAGATTATTGGAAGAAGATACACTGCCAGGGTGCAGCAGGGACGTGACAAAGACATCTGCCTGTGGACTCAGGGGACCTGGACTTATGTGCACTCGTGAGTTCTTTGCCTGACTTTGGCCAGTTTCTTGCTAGGAGCGGTTTAAGCTAAACAAGGGGTGATTGGCAGATTTCTTGCTTTGCCCAAATACCCCATGCAACAAATACTCGTTCCTGGGTTTTACCCTGGATGCATGAGATGCAAGGAATATGTGTGAGGTCTTAAGTAGGGAATTCTCCGTTCTCGGCTACTACTATAGGTCAGATTTGGGGGTCTCTGCACATGCTCATTGGGTGATCCCTCAATCTGCTTGCAAAATAGGATCTTGCTCTTTACACTTCAGGGAAGTCTGCTCTTCTGACAACTGTGAGGGGAGGCCCTTAGCCTCACATCAGCTCTGCTAATCAAGGTGGGGAGGGGCGTGGGACAAGGTCTCAAATCTACCCTGCCTCAGACCCCACCTACCTTCTCACTCCCCAGCCACACTTGCCCCCTGGGCTTTTTCGTGTGTGGTTCCCTCTTCCTGCCCAAGTCCTGTGCCCTGCCAGGCCCAGCCCTCAGGTTACCACCCCACACACTCAGCTCCTGCCATCTGCACTGGCCCAGCACGCTACAGTCCTCCACTTTGACAGGCAGCACACAGCTGCCCAGTTCAGTGCCACATGCTTCTCATCCGGGAGGAAGGAGGCAGCTGGATGAATGCTGGGCTGGCAGGGTCCAGCGGGCCATGCCACCAGGCTGTCTGGAAGAGGCCAGCCATGATCTCCGCTCGCACTCGGCCCAGCACCTGGCAACCTCTCAGCAGCAGCCAAGCAGGTGCCTCTCACACACCTGAAATGCCTCCTTCTCCTGGGCCCAGGTCACCGCCCACTCCCAGCTGGCTGCTCCCTCTCAGCTGCCTCGCTGGCCCCTCCTGCTCCCCTTGCTCAGGCCTCTGGGTCTCCCTCTCCCTCCACTGATTCCCTGAGTGAGCCCAGCAGCACTTGGAACCCATGTGCCACCTTAGCTGCCTCCTCCTGCTGCCCTGGCTGTGCACAGGGCACCTCCACTTCACAGGGACAGACCCCCCGCCCCAGCTCAGGCTCTCCTGCTGTCCCACAGCCCCTGTGCCTCTGCTGCAGCTGCCCCCTCCTGGGTGGTCAGGGTGAAGGCCTGGGGCAGCCTGGAGGCTCCTCTGTCCTCGCTCCCCACCTTGGTGGGCCAGCAGAATCCAGGGCTCCTGTAAAAGAGCTCAGAATCCAGCCCCTCTCCGCACCTCGCTTCATGGCCGTGTCTCTGGCTGGATTATGGTTGTAATCATATTCATAAACCTGTGACTCGGGCGTGGTGGCCACTCCACAGTGGCCAGAGATCACGAGAGGCACAGGGTGAGTCTCGCCCTGCCTCTGTTGAGGGCTCCCAGTGACAGAGAAGTCCCCTCCAAGGCCCCCAGCACCTCTCTAGTGCCTCTCACTCTAGCTACACTCACACTTTGGTGCCCTTGGCCTGGGGCCTTCGCACCTGCTGCTTCCCCTCCCCGGAATTTCTCCTTTGGACATTTACAAGACCTGTGCTCCTTTCATGCTGGTCTCTACCCAATGCCACTGCCCCACAGAGGCCTTCCCTGGTGCTGAGATCTGAAACACACCCCTGCCCCCTGCTGCCCCACCCTGCCTCTGTCATTACCTGTCATGACCTCAGATCATATTCACTCATGAACATTGTGTTCTCTTTTCATCTGTTTGTCTGTGCTCTGGAGTGTGAGCTGAGTGTAGTCAGGTTTTGCCTGTGTGGTTCCCGGGGATGCTGTAACTCTTAGACCAGTGTAGGGCACATAGTAGGTGCTCACTCAGCACATTTGTTCTGGAAGAATAAATGGAGACCCCATGTAGGCCAATGCCGCAGGGATGAGAGTCAGGTGGAGAGCCCTGTGTCATGGATGCAGAGCCCCCAGCTCATCTCTGGTCCTGAGAGCCCTGCATGACATCTCTAGCTCTACCTCACCCTGTTATCTTGCAGCACCAGGAATAAGCACAGCCCAGGGAACTGAGGTCATCTGGACCAGGTGGCTGCTCTGCGCTGGGTCCAGGACAACATTGCCAGCTTTGGAGGGGACCCAGGCTCTGTGGCCATCTTTGGAGAGTCAGCAGGAGGAGACAGTGTCTCTGTTCTTGTGAGTGCTGCGGGCACCTGACCAACTGTGAACCTCTTGGAGACGGGTGGATCCAGCCACAGTCTCCTTTGGTTATAAATCTGGATTCAGGGGTGACTCCGCTCACTGTCCAACTTCAAATGGTGGGGAGCCAAAGTCCAGACCCTCTTGGCCTCCAGGAAGCTCAGAGCTCAGCTTTATGTCCGCGGGCCAGCAACCTCTCTAGCTGGGTCTGTGACAGTGACCTTCCTCCTCCTTTCATGGGACTGAGTTCTCCGTCCCCTCCCCAATCATCTTAACACCAGGACTCAGCTCACCTCTGTCGGGAAGTAGGGGTACGTATAATTACAGGCGAGAAGGGCGAGGACAGGAGTGTGTAGAGGGTCCTTGTTCGTGTTGGACTCTAAGGCAGATCTACACGTTGGGGGGACTTGTGTACCAACAGAAGGCCAGGTTTCCCTCTGAGTTTTTCTAATGTCTTGTTCATGCCCAAGAGGGAGGACAACAGTCTCCGGGGATGAGGGGCATTTGGGCTGAGGGAGGTGGGGGACACTGAGGGAAGCTATCGAAGGTGCTGGGAGCCACCAGAAATCCTCCGTCTACCCCAGAGTTGAGCAGAGTATCCACAGGATTACTGTCCTTTTCAAACATCAATTGATCACATAGTTGAATAGAGTATTCAACTACATAAAATTTATATTTTTAAAAAAAAAGTAGAGAAAAATAAAAACTAAGGAGAAACTGAAGGAAGAAAAGCATCATCTGCATTTTGACCACCCAAGGGTAGTCACTGTAAATATTTGGATATTTATTTGTCTACTTTTTTTTTTTTTTACATTTTTATCTATCATCTATCATCCGATCATTCTCTCATCTACATTATTTTTAATACAAAAGAGTTCCTGCAATATTGCAGCATAACATCAATAGTTCCCTAAACATGAAACGTTTTTACACAGCACTATCTTTGAAGATGATCTAGTCGTCCATGATAAGAATGAAAAATTATTTTTTTTACCTCATCATATTAGATGACTAATTATATTAGATAATCAGACACTTGAGTTATTTAAAACTTTACTACTGTACACAGTGTGGGAATTCTTACAAATTTTTATGGGCCTCCACGATCACTTTGCTTATGCTAAATTCTGGGTCATGGAAAGGCCAATGTGGAATTGTGGGTGGGAGTGCCGGGTGTCTACAGGGGTTGGGTGGTAATGGTGAGCCTACGCCACACACTTTCTGTTCTGTCCTGTCTCTGGGCTCTGGCTTCATCCTGCTCAGGGTCCCTTGGGAAGCGGGGATGCAGCAGAGGCTGGTTAGCAGGCAGGACAGGTGAGGAGCTGCCATGTCCCCTCACCCACAGACTCTCCAGTGAGTGGTGGGGGAGGGAGCAGGTAGAGGGAGGCTGAAAGAGCGAGTGAGTTGCTGCCCCTCCCCATGAGCGTCAACCTCCTCCTCTCCACGTCCCTGCCAGGTGTGGTCTCCCCTGCCCAAGAACCTCTTCTTGGGCCATTTCTGAGGGTGGCGCTCAAGAAGAAATGATGGCCTCACCCTGGACAGTTCTTGGGCCCCTTCCTCCGCTCTCCTGGAGTCCTTGGGCGAGCTCTTCTTGTACCATATTTGACAGAGACGCTCCATGGTCACTGAAGTTCGGGCTGCTTTAGGGTCAGGTTTAAACCACATTCCCCCAGGGTTCCTGGAATTCTGCACAAGTTCTAGTGTGGGGGAGACTCGGATACACCTCAGCACTTCACAAATCTGAGCTCTTTTATTTTTCTAAGATAAGTGCAATCGTTGTCCCCATCTATGGGTGGGGAAACCAAGATACAAAGAGATTAAGTGGCTTTCTCTAAGCCAAATGGCTACTAAGTGGAGGGGGTGAGATTTGAAAGCAGAGGAATTTTGTTTTTCAAGCTCTTCACACCCACTTCAAATGACTCTCCTGAGGCATTCAGCCTTGAAAATATTGTGCCATTTTGGGGGCTGTTTATGCGGTTCTAGATGGCATTTGCCAGTTTTAACAGAGAGGAGCTAATAGAGGTACAGATGTTGTGTAACTGGCTCAGGCCACAGTTCCAGTCAGTAGGAGGTAGTTCTGTGCCACCCTGAGCCCCACCTGCTGGCCTAAAGGATGTGGGGCTACCCGCTGCTGCCTCCGGAAATTGCCCACCTCTGTCCACATGGTGGGAGGGAAGGGACCTTGCTCTTGAGCTCTGCTGGTTCCTCTGATCTCTGCAGCAGATGGCTGTGACTGCTGGGTGCAAAACCACCACGTCAGTGGTCATGGTTCACTGTCTGCACCAGAAGACGAAGACCAGCTCTTGGAGACCACGTCGAACATGGTAGGTGCCTCCATGCTAGTGGACCGCCTCTGTGTACTTGGTCCTGGGCATCATCGGGTCCCCTGACCTCCTGCCCAAGAGAAAACACCTGAACATGCTCTGACCTCTGAGGAGCAGTGTCAGCCAAAGGCACCTAGAATAAAACTGGGAATTTCATTTTTCCTTTTTTATTGTGAAATATCTCAAAGGTCAAAAATGTCCAATAAGAGCATTGTGAATAATCTCTTCTAAAACTTAACACTTTGCTCTTCTTGTTTTTAGATGTATTTTAGGGAGGTAAGCACCCCATGGATTCCCTCTTTAATCAGGTGGATGGGAGGATGAGCACAGAGTTTCAGAATGGTATCACAACTCACCCGTCTTGGTTGATTTGAAGCTTTCTAAATTACAACCACAACAATAGTCCAGTCTTTCAGGTTCTCAAGACTGTGTCTTCATTATGATCCTAGTATAGCTGTATGTCTACTGATCCATTCATCTATCCAGCTTTCCATTCATCCAATTCATTAATATCTTTTCGTTCATCTCTTGTCAATTCATCCACAAATGTTTATTCATGTATTTTCATCGTGTCCATCACCTGTGTGACATCCAGCCAGCATCTAACTATATTGCATACACACACACACACACACACCACCACCACCACCACCACCACCACCACCACCACCACCACCACCACCAATGGGAACGATTCCCTTAGTGGGGAAAGCTGTGGCTGAGAGCTCAGGCATCACCTGTGCCCCGGGCTCTCTGTCTGCATCTTGGACACTGGAGAATACTTCTGCACTAACAGGGAAGTCCCCGAGCACTGGATTCTGCATGTGTCTCCGCGGGTTGAGTCCAGTGTGGCCTTGGGGCTTGAGTCCTGGGTTATTCATCAAGATCAAATGAGGTGACAAGACATTCCAAGAATTAAGACATGATTGTTTCTTAATACTTGGAAAGAAGTAAATATTTGAGTCCTTCTGTATATGACTCGGAGGACCCAGGGTATCTGGAAATAGTTGTCCCATCGGTTTAGAAACTGTGAATCCCATCAACTTCAGGAATAGGTCTGGGGTCGACCCTGTTGGATGGACACTGGCTCCCATCCACTCCATACTCATCTGTGTGTCGGGGACGTGGACCAGCCTGGTCACCTGCAGATGCCTGAACCCAGGAGGCGCCAGTAAAGAAGAGGGAAGCCCAGGCTGGGCAGTGCTTTCTCTCCTCGTCCATCCCACCTCCTGCTCCATCTCCTGGGAGTTGCCATAGCCCATCACCCAGGCACCATGGTGCCCCTTTCCTCAGAGGAAATGTGGGGGTGGTTACCAGAGGGACTAAGTGGGAGAGGAGGCCACCACTGACAGCAGGGTCCTCCCCAGGGCTCCAGGGCCCTGACTCTGGGGCCCAGGTCTGTCCTGCCCAGGCCGCTGCCTGCCCCTCCCCCATCCTACAACTCGACCTCTGCCCCTGCCCAGGGCAGCCCTGTTCCTCTGGGTCCAGCCAAGGAGGCACCCGGTGGGAGAGCCTGATAGCTACGGGGACCAGTCAAAGGATCCGTTTCTAAACCAAGAAGGCTTACCACCCACAGCCCTGTCTTTATCTTCTTTTGAGTTTTGATTTATTTGGAGATCCTGGAGAGGTAAGGACTTTCGGCTTCTTGATTACAGGTTTTGAGTCTTAAGGTCTTTAAGCTCCATTCACGATGAATGGAAGAATTCTCCTTTGTGGAGCCACAGTCCCTCTTTGTGTGTATTGCTGAGGCCCAGAGAGGGGAGGTCACTTTCAGGGTGACACAGCCAGGTGGACCAGAGGCAGGACTGAAACCCACTCCCCTGACTCCCAGTCCAGTGCTCCCAGTCAGCTCGTCTGTTTACATCTCCTGCTTCCCAGATGGCTCTGTGGGAGGAGTCAGCACTACCCTTCCCCTCTCAGGAGGCAGAGATAACAGGATAAGGGCAGAGGCGGCCTCACCGAGGAGGACGAGGACGGATCTCCTGGGAGGCTACGGATTTGACCAGCTGTGCAGGGAGGGATCCCAGGCGCTAGGTCCCGAGGACACGTCCTCCTCCCAGCCCTAAGGAGACCACCACTGTCTCCCCCATCTCCTCCTTCCTCCCCCCATCATTTGCCAGAGGTTGGTGGCATTAGCTGTGCATATCTTACCATCCTGTCCTCCCCAGATCCTCGCGCTTCCCTTAAAGGGCTGGGAAGATGGATAAGTGAGATCTGGTGAGGATGGAGCGCCATCTGTGTGGCCATTGAACCAAGTCATGGGAAGCACTCACCATGGGCAGACTGACCTAGCCTCTGGGATGTAGCAGTGACACAAGAGTCCCTGCACACTTGGAACCTCCTAGTCCAGTGGGGAGGATTGCAACAGAGAAATAAATATGGAAACTCTGCGTGTGTTGATGATGGTCAGAGTTAAGGGAAAAATAAAATGGGAAAAGGGCAGAGCTCGCCATTTGTCGGAAAGTAAATATGTGGGACAAGGAATGGCTTGATGAGCAGGTGACCTTGGAGGGGAGCTCTGAAGAAGGAAAGAAAGTCAGCCGTGGGGAAAACTGGGTAAGGAGTGCTCCTGGCAGAGGAAACAGCAATTGCAAAAGTCCTGAGGCAGAAGACTCCAGTGCGTGGAGTGGAGGCTGAGTGGAGAGGTAGGGTGGAGGCTGAGGAGGTCCTGGCAATTAGATTGGGGTGGTCTGAAACTCAGCAGGAGACAGGAGGCGCTCAGAGGGCTCTTTGTGAAGGAGTGGCTGGCAGCACCTGGTGGTGGACAGGGCTGAGGTGTGAGAGAAAGAGGAGGGCTCGATGCCCCTGTGTGTTTTCATCTGGAGCAAGGCAATGCACTTGGCCCTCACACATCAGCCAACGTCAGCCACTGGGTGGACGGCCGCAGTTACTGTCATTCCGACTTTGCCCATGTCACTGCTCCCGTCCCAGATGCTGCCCCATGTGGCCCTCCCTGTCCATCGCCCGGACTCTTATTGTTTCCTACCTGCACTTTCCCTCCTCACTCCCCTGACCCGTGGTGTCACAGACTTGCCCTTCCAGAGCATGTCCCCGTCCTTAAAATCTGACCTTGCTTACAACACAATATATACCTGAGTGCCAGCGCTGCTGCATGTCCTATAGAAAACCTGCTCCCCCACCTGCCCCTCTCTCCTGCTCCTCCTCCAGGCAGGGCTCCAAGCCCCGGGCTCTGTGACGTTCCTGGGATTAGCCCTGCATAACTTTATGCCTCTGCTCATGCCATTATCCCTGCCATCACAGTCATCCTGAAAGCCCATGCCAATGGTCAGCAGCTGTCCCGTGTGCCCTGCAGACTCTTCCTTCAGGAGCTGCTCCTCCTGCTGGCTTCTGGGTCACACACTCTGAATGGCAGTCTTGCCAGGGCAGCAGTAGTTGCACGCAAATCCTGCCCCCTACTGGCAGTCCACTGGAGTAGGATTTGGCTCAGGACTGGATCAATAAAAGATCAAAAAGGGAAACAAGTCTCAATTTCGGCACCTTGAGTGATGAGCTCAGTACCTCGTCAAAGCTGAACATTTAGCTAAAAGAGCTTAAATATGGTTAAACAGGTGCAACAGACCCTTACTAACTGCACATTCTGAACTGGTAAATGCAATTACTTGGTAAAATGTATTCAAACCACCAAATCAATAGCTGCAACATGGTGTGGTCATTCTCAACATATACTCAGAGCAATGAGAAGTCCAAGTCATGCAGCTCAGAGGGGTGAGACTGTGTCTCCACGCTCCTGTGTCCCTAGGCCCGAGGAGGTTGTGCCGTGCCCCGTGGAAGAAATAGCATGTGACGGATAAGTTTTGCTAAGGCTTCTGTTAGGGCACCCTGGCTGTGAGTCCAGGGTTGAGGCTCATCAATACTGTGCATCCAAAAATGGAGGATGGGTTTTACCTCTGTGTGGTGACCTCTGTGTTGGGTGATGCAGCTGGGGAAAAGACAGAGGAAGCTGAGTTCATGCATCCACGAGATGGTGCAGTTTGGAAACGCATAGTGGACCGTGGTGGGCAGGAGCCAGCGAAGCTGGGGTGTTGTTATCACTCAATGTTCCCTGTAACTAATCCTCATGAGAAAGATTGCTCCCAGGGTGTGTCTTTCAGTAGGAACCCATACATTCAAAAAAGTGATGAAAGTGTTGTGACCCGAGGGCCACAAGGACCTGAGTCTGGAGTAACCCTGGAGCAAGGACTCAGTATCCACTCATCCAGCGTTCAGTGCAACCTTCCAGACAAAACCACTGAGAAGAACCAGAATATATTTACTATATGACGTCAATCCTGCTTATTCACAGTAGTTACGTCCATGTATAAAATTTGGGTGAGAATTTGCCTCCCTATTTACCAGCCAACATCACCTCATCACCACCAGGTCCCCAAAGTCCTGTCCTCTGTGTCTCAAGCCATAGACCCCCTCGTTAGGACGCTGGGTTGTGCCCAGAGCTACAGGGTCTCTGCACTGTCCAATCCTGTACCAGGCAGGCAGGGGACATGGGTGTTATCTGTTCAGATAAAATCCAACAAATGAGCCTGCTTCCTTCACCAGAGCTACCCTTGCCTGTGCTGCCAAAGATGCCTGAAGAGATTCTGGCTGCAAAGAATTTCAACACCGTCCCCTCTGCAGTGGGCTTCAACAAGCAAGAGTTTGGCAGGAGCCTTCCAGTGGTGAGAATGCGCAGGCACCTTAGACCTACGAGGTACCCTCCCGAAACTCAGAGATCTCTCCTCCCACTTCTGAGCTCTTGCTTCTCCAAGCTCCACCTGAATCCAGGGCAGGAGTTCCCCCTGGGACAGTCATGTTTTCTTGGAAAATGTCTTTATTATTCTGTTCTGGGTGCATCCCAAGGAACCTCTCTCCTCAGGAAAGTTTTTATTGTCTTCCCATTAAATAATCCTGAACCATCCAGGTTGGAGACCCCTGGAGATCCTAACTGTGCCGACTGGAAAATGGAGGACATCTGGAAAGGGTAGGTGCTGGGGACTGGGGGGAGTCACATCTAGGGTCCAACAGCTTCCACCTGGGGCTTGGACTCAGAGTCCATGGATTGTCACAGCTGCTCTCAGACACCTCATTGGAAAGATTCAGAGGATGTTGCTTCTCCTTGAGTTAAATTGGCTTCTAAAAGGGAAGAAGAGCTATTCCTTCTATCAAAAACAAACAAATGAACAGCAACAACAACAAAAGCAAAGCCAGAAAGTAACTGAAGCCACAGGACAGGTTTTATTCAGTAATAGGATTGCAGTGGAGAAAACATCCACCACAATGTGCACTTAGGTCCCCGACAACAAGGGCTGGAGCCCTCTCAGTCCTGGGGAGTGCTCAGCAGGGCACTGTGGGTGGGAGGGGTGAGTCCATGTGAGCAGAACTTGCTCATCTGCAGGAAAACCAGGTTCCTCTTCTCTCCATCACAGGAAGTACGGGTTTGAGTTGAATTGAATTCAGCCCCACTCAAGTTCAGCTGTTATCCTTTTACAAGGACTGGGAGGGAGAGCAAGATTTTTCCCCAAATCTTTACATTTCAAAAAAAAAAAAATTAAGAAAAGACACTCTCAGGTCCTTGCAGAAACAGTTCTGGATGGGGTCTTTGCACCTTAAAGGGCAGAGCAAGGGTTGATCATTGCAGGCCTCCTTAGGTAACTGTTTCTAGAAAGGGCTCAGGGGCCTGCTGGCCACTGACAGTCCTAGCTGAGGAGGACAGTGTTCCTGAAAGCCTGAGCTTCCCCAGCAGGCACCATAAGGGCTCTGGGTCATCCTAGGACATCCTAGACCCTGAGCTGCTAGAGGCCAGGCTAGCATGGGGTCAAGTCTCCGAGTGCTGTCACATGCTGAGCATTCTGCCGTTCTCAGAGGACTTCAGCTTACGCCAAAGGAAGGAACCGTAATGGTGAATTTCAGTTTCCTCAGGCACCGGGGTCTGGGGGTATCATCTGTTCCCCTCCTTCCCTGATCCCTTTGCTTCCACACTCCCTTGGTCTAAATTTCCCTCTCTGCCTGGATGACCGCGTGCCCCTAGTCTGTATATTTAAGCCACCCTCTTCCCGCTCCTTGACATTCTGAATTTAAGTCCATTTGTTTCACTGAGTTTCTTCAATCTCATGAAAGACTCATGATCACCGAGGCCCAGGGGGTGTGTTGGATTGGCTGTCGGCCAGTTGGGTTCTTTCTCGGAATCCCTGATGGCTCATAAAAGCTTAACCATATTTTGTCACAGATGATGGGCATCCCACCCTCTGAAGGCAAGCTGGACCAGAAGACGGCCACGTCGCTCTTGTGGAAGGCCTACCCCATTGTTGTGAGAGTCTAGGGAGGCGAGGAAGCTGGTGGAGACCAAGCCAATGGCAGAACAAGATGGGATCAGGGTTCTGTTCCCGTTTTCCTGCCTTTCCCACTTCACACCCCGGGAGGGATTCACACCAGATTCAGGAGGTTCATGATCAATGGCGCCTTCTGCACTGTCAGGGGCAACTGCTCAGCAGGTGGGGAGTCTCTTTCATGAAGCATTTCAGCAGCTCCCTGAGGAACGGGCTTCAGTGGCTTCTGAGAAGTATTTAGGACAACCCTGCCACAAAGAAAGACCTTTTCCTGGACTTGCGGGAAGATGTCATGTTTGCTGTCCCCTCTGTGATGGTGGCCCGTGGACACAGAGGTGAGTCCCGTAGTTGGATGTTAGAAGGACTGTGACCCACCAGCTTTGGTGTCTCACCTGACACCTCCCAGCATAGATGGACATGAAAAATGCTGAGGGGTCAGGCCTCAAGGGCTGGTTCCAGAAGGAATGTGCAGTTTTTCTTCTGTCTTTTTTTTTCTAGTAGTTTTAGAGTTGATTTTTATACCGTGTGAGATAAGGATCCATTTTCATTCTGATGCATGTAGAAACCCATTTTTTCTCAATAGCATTTACAGAAGAGATTGGTGCATATTCTTGGCCCCTTTGTTGAAAATAAGTTGAACATACAAGTCTGGGTTCATTACTGAGCTCTCTGTCCTGTTTTAATGGCCACCGTGTGTGTGTGTGTGTGTGTGTGTGTGTGTGTGTGTGTGTACATGTGAACCTGTGTGGTGTGTTTATGTGGCAAATACCATGTTGCTTTAGTTGCTATAACTTTCTCATATAATTTGAAATCAGGTAGTGTGTTACCTACAGCTTTGTTCTTTTCACTCATAATTTTTGTGATCAAATGGAATTTTTTTTTTAAATTTCATATGAATTCTAGGATTTTTTTCTATTGCTATATAGAATGGCATTGAAATTTGAATAGGGATTGCATTGGTTTGGTGTATCAATTTGGGTGATTAATGTTTCCATCCTAAACATGAGATGAATTTCCATTTATTTGTGTCTTCTTCTATTTCCTTCATCAATGCTGTTGAGAGCCACAACCAAGTCAAGATGGTGCCTGGCATTTTGCCAGAAGGGGTGGTTGAGGGGTAGCGCCAGCGAGCCATTAAGATGATGGTAATTAAGTTAAGCTGTGTATAATTATTAAGATAATGACTGATTGCTATACCTGGATGATGCTAAATTGAAACAAGCTGTGTATTCAGTTGTGTATATAAACCTCTGCTGTCCGGCAATAAGGCGGCTCCTGTTCCTCGAGTGCCCGCTACTTTTGAGTTCTCGCGGAGTTCCCGGTGAGTTCCCGTTGAGTTCATGTGGGTTCTGGAATAAAGTTCATTCCTGTTTGAACCTACAAGTGGCTCGTGACCTCCTGGTTATTTGTGCCCCGCCAGACTGTGGCAAATGCTTTATAGTTTTCTGTGTACCTATAATATACTTCCTGGGTAGCTTTATTCCTGTATAGTTTATATTTTTGTAGCTAGTAAAAATGGGGTTAGTATTGATTTCTTTTTTGAATAGTTAATTGTTAGTGTTTACAACTGCTTCTGGTTTTTATATGTCCATTTAACATCCTTCAGCTTTACTGAATTCATTTATTAGTTTTAATCTATTTTTGATAAGATCTGCAAGATTTCCTATAAATAAGACCAATTCATAAGCAGTTGGTGGTAGTTGAATGTCTGCTTTTCCTACCTGGATGCCTTTCTGTTCTGTTTTTGCCTGACTGCTTTGTCAAGGACTTCCACTACTAGGTTGAATAGAAGGGGTACAAGTGGGTAACTTGTCTTATTGCACACTTTATGGGAAAGGCTTTCCATTTTTCACCATTGAGTGTAATGTTAGCTTTTGGCTTCTTGCATAGGATTATTATGCGGAGGCACATTCCATTTATCCCAAATATGATGACTTTTTCAATCATGGAAGTATGTTGGTTTTACCACATGCTTTCCCCACACCCATTGTGATAATTATATATATTTTGTCCATCAGTCTGTAATCAGATGTATCACATTTACTGATTTGCCTTTGTTCAATCATTTTTGCCTCCAAGGGATAAATCCTGCTTGTTGAGTGTGATTATCCTTTTAATGCATGGTTGAATTTGGTTTGCTAGTATCTTCTTGAAGAGATTTGCTGCTATGTTCTGGAAGGATATTGGTCTCTAATTTTCTCTTTTTATAACATCCTTGTCCTATTTTAGTGTCAGGGTAATGTTGTCCTCATAAAAGGAAGTACTCTCTTTTCTTTAATTTTTTAAAGAAATTTGGGGAGAATTTGAGAGGGGTTGATATTAGATCCCTTTAAATGTTTGATATAATTCATTAGTGAGGCCCCTGGGTCCTGGACTTTCTTTGATGGGAGATTTTTAATCCCTGACTCCAAAGCCTTGCTCACTATTGATCCGTTCAGGTGATCTACTTCATCTTGAGTCAGCCTTGTCAGATTGTGAGGGATAAGGAATGCATCCATTTCCTCTGGGCTGTCCAGTCTATGTGCATATCATCATCTTACGTCTCATGACACTCTGTATTTCTGTGATATCATTTGAAATGACTCCTCTTTCATCTGTTGGGAACTCATTTCTCTAGGTCATTTTTCCTAAAGATTTGTCAGTTTTGTTTATCTTTTAAAAATATCAAGTCTTGGCTTTGTTGATCTTTTGTATTTCTATCCTCTCTAACTCGTCTCTTGCCTGCTATTTTTCTTGCATTCCTTTTGCTAAGTTTGGGCTTAGTTTGTTCTCCTTGTTCCCTGAGGTTTAACCCTGAGTTGTTTATTTGAAATATTCTTCTTGATATTGGTATTTACTGGCATAACCTTTCCTGTAACAATTGCTTTTGTTGTGTGCCATACATTTTTGGTGTGCTGCCTTTCTACTTTCATTTGTCTAAACATATTTTCAAATTTAAAAATGACCCCCTTAATTTATTCGGGATCATGCTGTTTAATTTTCACAAATTTGCCACTTTTCCAAAATTCATCCTATTCTTGATTTCTGCTTTTATTCCACTATAGTCAGAAAACATACTTTATTTAAACTAATAAACATTAATACATATTAATTGTCCCTATGAATTGATTTCACTGAGAGATTTCCATACATGCATATTTCATGCTATAACTCTCCCTTCTACCTTCTTACTCCCCTAAATCCCCCTTTTGGTCCCCCTTTTCCTTCACCACCAGTCCATCTTCTACTTTCTCTTCCCCATTATCTTTTTAATTTTTTAAAATTTTCCACCTACAAGAAGAACTTGTCATACTCTTTTTTTTTCTGTGTTTAGCTTCTTTCACTTAACAGGATGTCATTCAGTTCCATCCATTGTCCTGAAAAATGAAATGATCTCATTCTGATTATGGCTGAATAATATTCTATTGTCTATATAGTCCATATGTTCTTTATCTGTTCACCTGTTGATGGACATCCAGGCTAATTCCATATCTTCACTGCTGTGAACAATGCTGGGATAAATGTGGAACTGCAGATCTCTCTTTTGTATGCTGACTTAATTTCCTTTGGATATAGAAGCAAGACTAGTGTAGCTAGATCACACGGTTGTTCTATTTTCAGTTTATTAAGGAACTTTCATACTGTTCTCCATAGTGGGGATTAATCTACAGTCCCACAAACAGTATGTATGGGAAAGGATCAGGGTTCTTCTCTCCATAGCTTTGCCACCATTAGCTTTTATTACTTTATGGCTAAAGGTGGGGTATTGAAGTCCCCTACTACAATTGTGTTGTAATCTCTCTCTCCCTTTAACTCCTTTAATGTGTTTAAGTGCTTTGATTTTGGGTGCATATCTATTTACAATTCTCATAACCCTTTCATCAACAGGTCTTTGTCTTCTTTCAGAATATTTGACTTAATGCCTATTGTCTTACCTCCATTCTCTTTTGGTTTCCGTTTGTGTATGATATGTATTTCCGTTCCTTTGCTCTCACTGTGTGTCTTTGAAGGTGAACTGAATCTCTTGGAGGCAGAACATATACTGAGCTCTTGTTAGAAGCCTCTTTGTTTCTTTTTGTTGTTCAATTAAATCTGCATGTATTCAAAGTAATCATCTATTGATTTCTTAATGCTACTTTATTATCTTTTTTCTGGTTGTTTTCATAAACACTTGGTTTAATTCTTCTTTTCTTGAAGTCTTCCCTTGAAGCTTGATGGTTTTCTATGTGGTTTGCTTTGATTTCTTCCTAATTTTATTTTGTGCTTCTTCTAAAAATGTTTGCTTCGTGGTTGCCATAAAACTTATATAGAACGAACCTTCAACTTATAGCAGCCTATTTTAAGCTCACAGCAACTTGACATTGAGGTATTTTATCAACTCTGCAGTTTTGTCTCTCCGCCAGCATTTTGTTTTGACGTCAGAATTTACGTCATTTAGTAATGGCAAATTAGCTGTAGTCAGGTGTTTAGTCAGTTTTTTCATCACTGTGACTAAAATACCTGACATAAGAATAATTTAGAAGAGGAAAAGTTGACTGAGGGCTCCCAGTTTCAGAGATTCAGTATGTGCTGCCTTCATAGTAGCCAGGAAGGAGAGAGAGAGAGAGAGAGAGAGAGAGAGAGAGAGAGAGAGAGAGAGAGAGAGAGAGAGGTGAGGAACAAAATATAAACCCCAGTAGGATACCCCCAGTGACTTATTTCCTTCAGCCATACCCTTCCTCTCTCTAGCCATCACCCAGTACATTATTAGACTTTCCAAATTATTAATCCATGAATGCTCTCACCCAGTCATTAGGCTCCAGCTCACCTGATCTACTCATGAGCTTTCTGGGCACATGTCATAGCTAAACCATAATACTAGGTGATTATTTATGTTAGCTTATTTGTTAGTAATAGTTTTGTCTTTGACCCTTATATTGGAGATGACATCGTCTAGCTCATCACTATTACGTGCCCACAGTATTCTGAATATTGTTCTTATTTGTGTCATTGACTTTGTGTTTCTTTCATGTCACGAGTGTCTTTTTATTTCATTTTAAAGACATTTCTTTGGAAATTTTTACAAGGCAGGATAGAGGACAAATTCCATAAGCTTGGGTTTAACCCAAGACATAGATTGTTCAGCTTCTACGTATATGTTTAGTTAACTATCCTCACACCCAGACAAGCAGCTTGGATTTACTTCACTCTTCTCTGAATGGGTGAGAACAGCACTGGAAAAGTTCAAATAGGCCAAATAGAAGACACCTACCACCTTATAGTTATGCTTGAAATGAAGGACCTCTAGTGTGCCCTCGATGAAACCTAGTGTTTTTATTTGCTAGATTTTATTGGTTCATTCTGTGAGCAGCAGACACGTCTTGAGTAGAAGCACAGAATGAAAATGGAAAGGGTTCAAAGCAGACTACCAGAAAAACATCTGGCTGAGTCCCCACCTCCCCCTCAGCCAGCTGTGCAGCCTGGCAGTCACGGGGCCTTCCTGAAACTATTTCTCTCCTGTGCCGATACCAGCAAAGACCTTGGTACCATCCAGGTGGGTCTCGGGTCGTGCAAACTGTGGCATGAATCCATGTCTTCTCAGATCCCGGAGCCCCACCTACATGGACCAGTTTCCTGGCAGGAAGGGGGGAAAGAGAGGTGGGGGCAGGCACGCTCACCTCCTGTGCCCCTTCTGTGGTGGGCATCACTGTATCACCCTAACCACCTCACAGTCCCCTGGCCAAGCAGGAAGCAGGACATGCAGGGTATGAATCCAGGAGATTTGTGTTTTCTTGAAACCCAAGAGGCAGATGGCTCTGTCTGTGGTCGAATTTGTCTTTAAACATCTCATTTGCAGACAAGCAGCTTGGATTTGCTCCTCCCTTCTCTGAATGAGAGAGAACCTCAGAAATACTCAAAATCAGAGGAATAGGAGGCACCCATCAGGTTGTAGAGGTTTTTGAAGAGAAGGAGCTCTAGTGTGATCTCAATGAAACGTGTCTCAGTATTTATTTGATTCACTTAATTAATTCATTCTGTGCTTCAGTAAATATCTGGCTCAAATCCCAATTCCACTTTAAGCAGCTCTGCAGCCCCAAGCTAGTCCCTGGGCGCTCCAGGAGCTCTGTTCCTGTCCAAGGCTGGCACCCAGGGGTTTCCTGCACAGCCAGAGACCTTGAGACCGTCCAGCTGCGTGTCTGGTGGTGTGACCTGTGCACACATCCGTGTCTTCTCAGATGCCGGAGCCCCCACCTACATGTATGAGTTTGAGTACGGCCCGAGCTGCTTATCAGACGTGAGACCCAGCACGGTGACGGGAGACCACGGGGATGAGCTCTTCTCGGTATTTGGAGCCCCATTTTTAAAAGGTAACAGCCTTTGCTGGCTGTTGGTTAGGGGGCCTGGGTTCCAGTCTTGCTGTCCTGGCCTTGAGCAAGTGTCCCCTGTTCTCTGTGAACTTGGTGACTCACTGTAACAGGGCTGAGCAGCGCTGGGCGGGCCTCTGCTCTCACCTGCAAGAAGGGGGATGTGTATTCATGATGGTCCTCGAGGCACAGAGTCTCAGAGTCCTGACCTGAGAGCCAGAGGGTCACCTGCAGAGCCCTGTGTGGGGGCCACTGCTTGCCACCGAGGGATTTTCTACTAACAACAGAATACAAGAATGAGGGGAAGTTAGATTAGGTGCTAACCTTGACCTGAAGGTCACATATATCTGTCTATATAATTATAATTCATATATTTTATCTGGAATTTTTAATAATACTTCAAGAAAAGCATTCACAGTAGCTTTGATATGTGAACTCAGCAGTTGCAGATGACTTGTGACCAACCTCATGGCTGTTCATGACATGCCAGTGGCTCCCACTTGGGAGACATTTTAGGATGGTGGCTTGTTTGATATTTTTCAGACTCTGAAAATGTGGATGCATGTAGGAGATTAAGAAAAGGCCCAAGAGTCAGCAGTCCCACCAAGTAGAGGGAACCCTGTGTGTGGCCTTAGGACCCTGAGTGGGGAGGGCCAGGGCAGGTGGGCCCAGAAGACAAAGGCAGTCGGCTTATGGATGGACAGCATGCCCAGTGCGGTCCTCGACCAGCCGTTCTCAAGCTGAAAGTGCACACCAAGGGACAGGCTCTTCGTAATATGCAGACCTGGACCAGTAGGTGTGGAGTCAGGCCAAGAGTCTGCTGTCCACAAGCTCCCAGCTGCTGCTGCTGCTGCTGCTGGCCCACAGCCCACTTTGAGCCACAAAGTGTTTTTCCTTTTTCCCCAACAGGGGGCGCCTCCGAAGAGGAGACCAAGCTCAGCAGGATGGTGATGAGATTCTGGGCCAACTTTGCTCGCCATGGGTGAGGCTGGTGGCAAAGAGGGAGCAGGGTGGATGGATGGGTGGCCATGGTTGGGGCCGACCCATTGTGAAGGGGTCAAAGTGTGGGTGACAAACCCCCTACCTGTGACTAGAGTCCTCTGAGAACACGCAGGATGCCCCAGGACAGGGAGAGCTCCTGACGCTGCATAGGGCTGGGCCTTGTGGGAGAGAGAAACCAAGGAATCCTGTCCGTCCCAAGACACGTGGGGCTCACAGTGGATCTGGGGAGTTTCTGTTTGATTCTGTTCCCAGGAACCCCAATGGAGCCGGGCTGCCCCTCTGGCCAGAGTACGACCAGGAGGAAGGGTACCTGCAGATTGGCGCCACCACCCAGGCAGCCGCGCGGCTGAAAGACAAGGAAGTGGCTTTCTGGACAGAGCGCAGGGCCAGGAAATGTCCCCAGAGAGAACTTGGGGAGCTGTGACGGGAGGCTGAGCCAGCCTTGGGATTCTGGAGCAGAGGACAGGGGTGCGCAGGCCACCGAGGAGTCCTAACGTGGAGGCTGGGGACTGTGGGGTGGGGTGGCAGAGGCCTGGGTGGGGAAGGTTTGCACTGTGGCCTCAACTTGGAGAATAAATGATTTTTGGAGACCACATCAGTGTCTGCGTCTTCTGCTAGAGTGAGTCCATCCTCTCAGATGACAAAGATGAAGACAGCAGCATGTGGTCACAGTTTACTTCTTCACTATAAGTGATACCTGTTGAAGATCCAAACTGCATAAGCTCATCGCCCCTCCCCGTAGCCATAGAAAATGCTCCACGCCACTCTCTGTTGCTCCTAAGGCCTTGTTGGATCTGCAGGAGAGGCCACCCTGCCCCACCCCTGAGACACGCCCTCAGCGATGCATGTTGCAAACTCACCCTCTGTATGTGGGGGAAGAGGGACATCATGTGGCATCCTTAGACTCAACGTCTAAAGCAAAATTTGGTTGGATGTACACTGTCAATGTAAGGATCTAGACAGGTTGAAAATAGAAAAAAGGTACTTTATAAAAAGTTGGGTGGCTATATTAATATTGGATCCTTGAATATAAAAAGGGAAAAGAGGGGCATTGTAGAATAATAGAAGGGCCAATTTACCAAGAGAATATGACAATTCCCCATGTGTACACACCTATTAGTAATCACAGTGGCCTGGCATGTCTAGGGCTTAGGCCCCGGGAGCGGGCTGTGAAGCAAGAATTTGAGTGCAGTCATTTTGGGCAGGTGATGTGTAGGGCTCCTGCGGGGAGAGTGGAGAAGAGGAAAAGGAGGGGCGTCAGTGGACACAGGTGGGCTGTGCACAGGTCTTGGGGGAGGAAATGCAGTCACTCCACTGGAGACCCACAGGCAATGGAAGAAACCAAACATCAGAGACTCTGCAGAGCCGCAAGGAGGGCAGGTACATATACACTAACTCTCATCTGTGACTGCTCAGGGCTCTTTGGTGGCCCTAGGAAGAAGACCAGGCCACAGGCAGGCAATCTGGAAACTCTTTGGCTTCTGTGGCTGCAGCCGACCAATTTCTTCTTTTTATTTATATATGACAGCAGAATGCATTACAATTCTTATTACACATATAGAGCACAGTTTTTCAATTTCTATAATGACATTTGGAAAAATGAACAGCTAGAAAATGTCACTCAAATCATTTTTTTAAAGTGCTATCATATTAACTGGGCACAGTGGCCCGCACCTGTCATCTCAGCAACTCAGGAGACAGAGGCAGGGGGACCACAAGTTGAAGACCAGCCTCAGCAACTTAGAGAGAACCTCAGCAACTTACTGAGATCCTGGCTCAAAAATGAAAAAAATAAATATATAAATAAAAAGGAATGGGATGTGGCTACGTGGTAAAGGGCCCCTGGATTAAATACCCAGTACAAAAATAATACTGTCATCCTAAGTGACATTACACGCATGGTTTTTATATTGTGGCCCGTCCTGGCCTCCTCCCATATGTTTCTAATTTGGGCAGGTGTCGTGCTTGGTGGAGCACATTCCCAAGTCGTCCGCATCGGGGGCCCTTCCCTCTTTCTTCCTGTCATCATGCAATTAATTGGTTTATGGGTTTAAGTTAATATATGTGTGACAAGTGTCATCGGCCTCGTTTGTTTTCCTTTATTCAGTTTTTCTATCTGGGGTTTAAGTAAAAGAATCACTTGTAGGTTTTATTTCAAAATTCCAGTGGCCAACTTCCCAGGGCCACTGAAGGACAGTGTCTTGGAGAGGACCTGGACTCTTTCTTTCAGTGTTCGCATCCCGATGTCCACCACTGATTCCTAACCACTGCATCTGAACAGTGTCGCCTGTGTATTTTCCAAGTTTCTAGAATCTCTCCCAAAAGTCTATTTTAATATCCTGGACATTCGTGGACATAATTTGATGAAAACCTTTGGGAATGACTCTTTTTATTCTGTAGTGTTATTCCTGGCGTTTGGTTCTGCAGAGGATGGACTGAGTCATAGGCAAGGACTTTTGGTTTTGAGGGCCTTATAGTTATACAGAGTAGTTGGTCCATTATGACAAAACCATACACGCAAGGAACTTGACTCCGATCCACAGTCCCTCCCCTTTATCTTCCCTCCTCCCTCCCCTTAGTCTCCACCCTCTATGGAATTTCTTTTTGCACATTTATTTATTGATTTTTGATTGGTACTTTCCATATATCAAAAATAAATCCCCTTTGGTACATTTATATATGCCCGCAACATGAATCAGCCCAGATGGAATCAGCCCAGATGCCCCTCGGTAGATGAATGGATCAAGAAAATGTGGTCTGTATATGTAATGGAGGTTCACTCTGTCATAGAAAAGAATGAAATAATGTCATTTGCTGGTAAATGGATGGGACTGGAGACATCATGCTCAGTGAAATAAGCCAGACTCAGAAAATCCAGGGTCAAATATTTTCTCTCATATGTAGCAACTAGAGCAAAACTAGGGGAGAAAAGCCAGGACCTTTTAAAACTACTCTTCTCGTGCTCTGTAAATTTACTTCCCTAAAGAGCCACATCTCTTCATAGTCATCAGCAATCCGAGTCCATATTGCATGTCTCTGCTTTTCCATCCTGATAAAGACATAGAATATGCAATCATTTTCTAATCGTAAAATAAATGATTTACTTTTAAATAAACTTTGAAAAGTTTAATTAAAAGTAAGTTAAAAGAAAAGAAGTTTATGTAATTCAATATTCTGCCATTTACTCTCAAGAGTTTGTTATAGTTAAAGCTTCATCCTGGGGTTTCATAAACTGAAAGTTTACGAAAAGTAAATAATTTATTTAAAAAAAAAGTTTCATAAACTCTTTTTCTCCACCAAAAATATTGTACCTGATTCATTAAATCGAAGTGGAAGAACCTTAGGGACCAACCACACATCTTTACCTGTGTCAGAGGGAAACCTGCTGCTCTCCTTGAGAGGCCGTGGGGAGGCTGGTGATCCGATGCTGCAGAGTTTGAACTGATAGAAATGATAAATACTGAAATCAGAAACCAATGCCACTCCTTGGCTTCCTGCTTCTAATATTTGGAAAGGGGAAACGATATTATCCACAGGCAGTTTCTAGCTTTTCTTCTCTCTTCACTTCCTGGGCAAGTTTCAAAGGAGCCTCAGATAAGGCAACCCCTCCTCCTGGGGTTTCCTGCGCCTTCTTGAGGGCCTTCCTCAGGGCCCTTTGAACTCTGGACCTTTTGCCCAAACCCCACTTCTGTCTCTCAGCCTCTGGTTGTAGCTACAAGTCACCACTTCCATCCAGGTTCCCAGTGCAAAGGTGGAGAGAGAGTCATGCATTAGCCATGCACCTGGGAGCTGCCCCACTTGGGAAGCCGGGCAAGGGGAGAAAAGCCAGCCTTGGCGCAAGATTGTGTCAAATACAAGGGTGTCAATGAAGAAGTGCTCGCTGTGCTTCATGGGGGGTTGGAGCTCAATGCTGGACTCAAGGGTGGGATTGGGGATGGCCAGCAACGGGGAGGTGGAACTATGACCCAGAAAGTGCAGGGTGCTGAGGGTCAGCCCAGCTGGCAGCAGGGTTTATGTTGACAAGATTGCTGCAGCACATCTTGGGGACTTAGGGGACAGCTTTTATTCCTTGATCTGAGGAAACACTTATTTTTTTTTTTTTAACTGGGGATCATGTTAGTCCATTTTTGGTTGCTCTAGCAAAACGCCTGATGCTGGCTACTTTATAAAGAAAAGAAATTAATGTAATTCAATATTCTGCCATTTATTCTCAAGAGTTTGTTATATTTAAAGCTTCATCCTGGGGTTTCATAAACTGACTTCCAGACCACTCACGTATAATCGAATCAAGCCTTTATTGAAGCACACTAGTGGTGACTGACCAGAGCATAAAGCCGTTCCCCTGATCAGCCCTAGACAACTGCAAGGGCTCTTTGTCTAAGCCTGAAAACCACAAAAACGATGTTTCGGGGGTCCAGCCAATGCAAGCAAGCCAGGTTACAGAATCAGGAGAGTGCAGTCAAGCGGCGGGAAGCCTAACCAATCACAGTTAGCCCAGTCACCCCAGTTACAGAAACAATGCCCCCTTAGGTAGTTCTGTGTTCTTAAAGGTTTCTATAGCAAAAGGAAAAGAACATCTTGTCCCAGTCATGACCCTTCTACTTGGCATGGCTGCTTTACCGAATGGAGCCACAAAACAAAATGGAGTCACCTTTGCTTTTACTATCACAAGTTAATGGAGCGATAACATAGGACAGGAAGCCAGAGAGCTGGGAAGGGCCAGGCTGACTTTTTAATCACAACCAGCTTTTACAGGAACTATCCCAGTTCTGCAAGAACTATGTAAATATCTTCTGAAAATGAGACACGCCCCCCTCAGCCGCCAATGATCTAATTACCTCCCACCAGGACCATCTCTGAAAAGTTCCACCAGCTCAACAAAGCTAGACCTTCAGCCCACAAACCTGTGTCCCCACACTGAGACCCTCTCCAAACCAAACCACAACTGTGATGATGATGATGGCCTGAAAGGTCCTTGCCGTCTGTCTACCTGACCATCTCTCTACGTCCCTTCATACCATTGTACCTGAAGCTCCCATCACCTCTCTGAGCGTTCATCAGGGAGAGGAGACTTATTCAATAACTCTCCTGGCTAAATTTAAGTCGGGCTTCTCTTAGTACCTGCGGTAGAAAGTACCAGTGTGCAGGCGCATACAGACAGTCTGCAGAGTGTTTCTGACTGCACTTCTACCAGCGGATCACACTTGTGATTGGCAGGTCAAGACTGGGGATGCCATGAGCATCGCGAGGGTCTCCAGAGCTCAGCTGCAGGCCCTGCCTTCTCCCTGCCCATCTACCTTCAGGGGTAATTACGGACTCTAGCAGCGTATGTTATTTTTTTCCCCTTGATTTTCGTGTTTCATGTTAACAGAACCATGTGTTCTTATCACTTGGCTCTGATCTCCCTACAGGATTTGTGACAGTCGCCTGTGCTGCCGTATGTGGTTGGGACTTGTTCATTATCAGTGCTGTAAAGCCATCCATGGTGTGACCGTGCCCGGGTTTGTCCGTCCTACTCCTGTTGGGCGTTTGAATAATGCGTTAACCTCCTGAGATCACCATAACCAAATGATTTTAGCAGAGTTTCTGGAGTCTAGAGGTTCCAGATGAGAGTGCCGGCTGATTCTGTCCCTGGGGAGGGAGCCCCTCCTGGCTTGTAGATAGTCACTTCCTCACTATGTCCCCATATGGCTTTCCTTCTGGGTGTGTGGTGTTGGTGGGGTAGAAGGGTCTGGTGTCTCTTCTTATAAGGACACGGATTTTCCTTGTCTAAAACCTGACCCCCGTGACCTATTTAACCTTGGTTACCTCCATGAACGCTCTATCTCCACATTCAGGCACCTTGTAGGTTGAGAATTCGAGATAGGAAGCTCAGTGTGTGGGGGGGCGAGTCAGGTTTCCATCCCTGTGCCCCAAAGACCTGACAAGGACAACTTGAAAGATGAAAGATTTATTTGGGCCAATGGTTTCCAGAGTTCAGTCCTTGGCAGGCCAAGCCCATTGCTCTGGGCCCAAAGCGAGGCAGAGCATCATGGCGGAGGGTGCAGGCTTCTCCAGAGAAGGGGTGCTTCTCCATTCACGGGTGCTCAGAAGCAGAGAGAGAGGGAAAGGGCCACAGAAAATCTGAGCCCTCCCATGGACCACCCCAGGGCCCACCTCCTCCAGCAGTGCCCCCACCACTCAGTTAATCCATTTGGGTTGGACTGATTAGGTTACAGCTGTCCCAATCTAATTATTGCACTTGTGAAATTTTCTATATGAACACAGGTGGTTTAGGGGACTCCTGGTACACAAGCCATAATGGGGGACATAATTCAGTTCATTACAGATAGTGTTGTAGGGACAAAAGAGGCAAGGCACCAAAGACAGCAGTTTTGTTTGGCTGCAGCCAGGTTCAGAGCTTTTGCTGTGAACCCCCGAGTTCAGGGAGTTTCAGAGTTTTATACCCAGCATTTGAGGGGAGGGGCTCAGAAGTTCACAGTCTGCAGAAGTTCACATAAAAGCAGCTTTTTCTTTCACAGTTCTGGGCAAGTTCACCCTTCAAGGACAACTCCTGAGAAGGGGAGAGCTTCTTCTCCCCTTCTTTCCTCCCCCTGCCAGCTGTTACCGTGGAGCCCAGTTGTAACTTATCTTAAAAAAGTAGACTTCTCTGTGAAGCCCAGCTCAAGGCCAGAGGCCTTATTTGTTCATTTCTACAAACTACTAGATGGATACATGTTTGTGAGCATAGTAAGGGGGTGTCCAGCACCTGGAGTGCTCATATCTTCCTGGCCAGTGGCCAAGTAAAACAGGGCGACATGGAAATAGGAAGTTTATCTACATTGGACTCTTTTGCAGAGACTCTTTTGCTGACAGTCCTAAAATCAGCCATGGTGAAGGTTTTTGGAGATTTTTCTGTGGATAAAGGGGGTGCCACTTCAATAGTTTAAATGAATATTCTTGAACATGTCTTCTAATGAGAATATACATGCCTTTCTCCTTGATACCTACCCAGTTTGCTTTCCTGCCAGAAAACAAGGATCATCCTGTATTGTTTTCAATACTAGGTGCTCTCAGCATAACTGCTGTTCATTGATCTTGTTTTATACTGTACGTCTCCTTGGTTAGTTTTATTGTATAAAATGATTTACAGAAGTGCATGTCCCCAAAGAGGTCACTGATGGTTGGTTGGTCATTTAAGAGCCAGGACACCCTTATTCATCATCCTGGCCACCACTAGGGTGACCAGGCACGGACTTCATCAAGAGTCATCATTATTGTGGCCATATCCTTGAGTCTCAGGAACCTTCTTGGCTTTGAAACTCAGATCTCAATACAGAGATGGCATTCTGCTGACCCTCGCTGTGGAACATCTGATGTCCCAATGTAATGTTTGGAGTCCCAAGAGCCAGTCCTAGGACCGGAGAGGCAGAGAGCCTATGGGAAAATCTGTCTTGTGGTAGGTCTAAAGAGGAACCGTGCTTCTCACCCCTGTTGGGGGGTTGATTGCACCCCCATTTATATGGATCCCTATTACCTCCCAATCCAGCGAGTCCTTTGCCATCTCCAGTCTACACTCTGTATTTGCTGGGGGTCTCCCTCCTCCCACTCACTGACTTCTACCTTCTGTGCTACTAGAGCACTTCTTGGTTTTCTATCGACCTTTCAGCTTCCAAATTGCAGTTGTGGTCTCCTCCAGGGTTTGCCCAGATGGGTTCGTACTCAGGAAAACTTTAGTTTGCTGTCTTTCTGAAGAATTTGGGGATAGAATAGAAATCACCAGATCGCTTTCCCTCACAGGAAATGGTAAATTTGTTTTTTAAAAACTAAGTTTTTCAAAATAATATCTCTCCATGTTTGACAGCTACGTTGCATCCCAGAGTGTAAATAGTGAATTATCTCTCCTGTTGCTGGTCTTTCTGATTTTTTCACCTTTAATGAGGTGACCATCTCTGGATGTCCACTGCACAGGCAATCTCTGGAATTACTCCTGGAGAGCGGTGTTTCCAAATGTAGATCTTGTTATTGTTACTGAGGTATGAAAAGGCCAAGGTCATCAGCTGAGGAGATGACGGCTTCACAAAGAGTTTGCTGCTCCATGTTCCCAAGTCTAGGAACAAACACTTTGTGCACATGGGGAGGGGGTCCCACGGGGAAGCACTGGGGTCAGACAGCAGGTGGGGGTCTGTGAATAAGAGGCTTTATTTTGGTTTTCGTGGGAGGGAAGAGGAGATGGGGGAAACAGGGCTAGGATTGTTAGTTTGAGTGATTTCAATGGGCTCTGGGGCTCTGGGGCTGTTCCATCTGGTACCGGGCCCAGGAGTGAATTGGGCCCAGGGAATGCTGAGAGATGGGTTCGGATCCAATTGAGCAGTTCTAGGGCTGTGAGTGGCTTTAAAATTTCCCAGCGTGTTGTCAGGACTCCAGAAAAAAAAAACTTGGCCTTGCCTGAAGGCTCAGCTTGCTGGTGCCTGCTTTGGAAAGGTCACCGTGCAAAGTTTAGAGTCCCGCGAGAGAAGAAAGCCTTATGTAAGACATTGTTGGCTGAGTCTCTGGTCATCTGCACTCTGAGAGTTGGTTGGGGACTATTGAGTTAAGTGGGTCAACTCTGGGTAGGAGTGGCCTTCCCAAAGACAGCCCGATGAAGGCTTCAGAAGAGAGAGTTCCTCTGCCATTTTGGATTATGCAATTTGGCTGGGTGGGCGGGATCCGGGCAGGTCTCCCGTCCTGGGACAGGACCAGGGCATTGCAGCTGAACAACTCAGAGTCTTCCCTGGCCCTGGAGCTGCTGTCCTTCCAGAATGTGGCTCTATTCTGTGGTCTTGGCCTTTCTGTCTGCGAGCACTGCTTGGGGTGAGTCCTGGGGAAAGACAAACATCAGCGGGCACATCCGGAAACCCTTCTCCTGGCCGAGTTGGGAGGAGACGTGAGTAGGGAAGAGGCATGCAGGTTCATTTCTGCGGTGCTGCTCACACTCTGCACTTGGCATTGCACGTGGAGTTGTCCAGTCCAGCCAGTGCGGGGAGGACAAAGACACTGAGACCTCAGCTGCAGCCACCAGGCTCAGGAGAGCACTGAGACAACCTCATACCTCACACAAAAGGAGTTTAAAGCTTGGTTTAATTTCCCCCTTGTTATAAGGCCAGATCTCGCCAGATCATGGAGGGTGACCAGCACAACGTTAAAAGCACCATCTCAAGAGCCAAGTGCAGGTCTGAAGACCAACTGAGCACTTCTGAGCTGGGCATCCTTGGGCCAGGTACTTAGCTGTGCCTGGGTTACCCCATCTCTGAGATGGGGATGAAAGAGTCCCCACCCCATCAGGCTGGAGAGGGGATAAAAGGAGTGTTGTTTTTTTTTTTTTTTAAAGCACTTAGAATGGTGCCCCATATAAAGGGGTACAGAAAAGGGATTGATAAATAAAGGGGATAATTTTAAGTGGAGTGAATCAATGGGATATTTGATGCATGGTGAAATAAGACAAGGCGCCCTTGGTCATTGAAAAGACAATTTGTTACACACAGGTCCTAGGAAGTTGACCGCCCCACTGTAGTCGGAGAGGGACACAAGAGGACCCACAGAGGCCAGTCAGGATGCAGAGGGAGAGTGGGGACTGTGGAGAAGGCTTTGGTAGTGGTTCTACCAGAAAGAAAAGGTGAGGCAGGGCAAGCAGGCGTAGGGCTGCCTAGTTGGGATTACTTTATGGGACTTTGGTTTATAGGAGCTGTCACCGTTGTCTGGTACCTGGTTCTGGGTCATTAGGGCAGGTGACACTGGCCTGGAGTTGGAGAACCATATGTAGGAGGTGGTGTGGACGCGGGTTCTGGATTGGTTGCACCTGCAGGAGGTAGTTCCTCCAGGATGGTCGAGGCCTCACAGGTCAACACTTCAGATACAGGAAATAAAAATGGTCGTTACAGGGTTATAGGGAAGGATCTCAGCATATAACTGTGCCATTTTATGGACAGAAAAACCGAGACTCAGAATGAAATGTACTCTCCAAAGTTTACCTGGTGAGTCATGTACTGGTCTATCTCTGGGTCTTAATTCCAGAGTCAGTGCCTGGAACAGCAATAGTCAAAGCCCCCATACCTGGGATTTCAGCTTCACTCTGGCTGGCCCTGGGTTACCCCATCGGAGGCCTGGAACCAAGTGTAAGGCAGATTAACAAAGAATCCAAAGTTCAGAGGAACCATTTGATTACTGCTGGTGGCCTCTAGTGATATCATCCTATTTCCATCTTTAGGAAGTTCATATAAGCCACTTGCAAATCCTGTTTGCCCATCTGTTCAGTGGGCATATGGACACTCACCTGGTGAAGCTTTTTTGAGAAATAATGTAAAGCAGCTGGAATGCACATCGGGTACACAGAAAGCGCCCAGTATGTGCACATTCCACATGACCTAAGAGGTGCCTGCTAATTATTGTCACCTTGTATGCCTCCCACCCCGTCTGCCCATATTCCCACCCTGGGCAATCTGGCTTCTACCCACTTCATCTGGGTTGAAGGTCATCACTGAACTGCTACAGGACACACCCAGAGATTTCCAATTTCTGCTCAGACTTTGCCCTCTTTCACCTCCTTGAAGCACTCGCCCAGCCCCCTCCCCCTCTCCTCCCTGGGCTCCCAAGGCTCTGCCCTCCCCCACCCCCCACTCTGGAGGGTGCTCCCAATCTCAGCTGAAGCTGCCTCTGAGCTCCCTTCTCAGCTCCTGCTCTCCTCTCACCCCGGCCTCTGCAGTGAGGCCACATGCACCCTTGGTATGCACCCTCACCCTCAGGAGGACGATTCTCTGCCCCTCACCAACTCCCTTCCGGTCTGGAGGTGCCCTGGGCCTGTGGCCTCTTGCCAGGAACATCTCCCTGACCTCCTCAGGGACCCTGCCTAACACAGAGCCAGGTTCACACGCCTGCTCTTTGGTCTTCTTCCCCTTCCACTGCCCCATCATCTGGTAGCTCCCAGGTCCTCCTTCAATATTCATATACATCCCCATATTTCTTTATAAAAGTTTTTTCTAAGTCTAAAAAAGGGGTCTATCTTCAGTGCAGAAATGTGAGCATGCACCAAGAAGAACGAAAGCTGTACTGCCTGAATCTCAATGCATGAGCTTCCCTGGAGGAAGGCTTGGGGCATTGACAATAATTAACCACAGGCCAAAGGAAGCCAGCTTGAGGTTGCCCTTAATCACACAAAGCATGGGCCTGGTTACGTATCCACGAGTTTCCAGTGGTTTGGGTTATTCCTCTTGATATTCGTTATTTTAGTTTAGTTTAGTCTATGCCTGGTGACCTTAGGGTCTTATGACCACGTGGGACAAATAAGGCTGGACACCCAAGAGACTTTCAGGAAGCAGGTTTATCGGCTGCAGCGTCCAGGGGGGCTACCACTTAAAACATTCTCCTCTGAAAGAATCTGGAAATTCTTTGAACTTCGTACCTAGTGGGAGGAGGGATTTGAAGGTTCACATGACAAGTGCTCTCTGTTTCATTTTTTTAGACTAGTCAGACCTCAATGCCCTTTGCAGAAGTTTTTGCTCCTGTACTGTGTAAAAAGCTTTCTGACAAGAAGAGGAACTTACATGTTATAAATATGGTGGGGGGTTTTGCTTCATGGTAAGGGTCTTGTGGGTCGAGGTCTCTGGTCAGTTTCAATGACTTTTAGTTAGGTTGGACACTTTCCTCATCTCTATTTTACATAAAAGGAATCTGAGGTCCAGAGGGTTTAGGTCACTTATTCAGTGTCACATGCCTAGAATGTGGCCAACCCCCCTGGAACCCAGGTCTGGCCTTTCCCCTCTAATGTCCTCATTTGCTCATTTGCTTCCCATGTCCAGCAGGACACCCGTCCTCGCCCCCCGTGGTGGACACGGTGCACGGCAAAGTCCTGGGGCAGTACGTCAGCCTGGAAGGATCTGCGCAGCCCGTGGCGGTCTTCCTGGGCGTCCCCTTTGCCAAGCCCCCTCTTGGGCCCCTGAGGTTTGCTCCTCCGCAGCCGGCAGAGCCCTGGAGCTCTGTGAAGAACGCCACCTCCTACCCTCCTATGTAAGTGGTGGCCTGTCCCAGGGGGTTTGTCCCTCGGTGCTGCAGGAAGGGGTGGAGGCTGTCCTGGGCTTGGCTCTGCTTTCTTCTAGAATCTTCTGGAATCTTCTAGAACACGGCAGAGCCCTGAGGCCTTCTGGACCTCTCAGGGGTGTCTAGAGCCCTTTGTTCAGCACCAGTTCTTGGGTACCTATTGTGTGTCAGGCATGTTGTGGGTTCCTGGAATCCATTAGTGAACAAAGCAAAGATCTCTGCCTTCCTGGGGCTTCCATCAGAGATGAGAGACATCATGGACTACATGAAAGGTGATCAATGAATTATGTGATCTATTAGAATGCGGTTAGTGCCCTGGGGGAACATTAGTTGAGCCGGTGATGGAGGTAAGGAGTAGGTGTCTTATTTCTTCTATGTGTGTGTGTGTGTGTGTGTGTTCACGTGCACCTTGGTGTGGTTCAGGAGTGTGATAGAGAAATGAGGGGCGCCCTGGAAGGTTGACTTGACCTTATCTCAACTCCCAGGTGTGTCTAGATACCTAGTCCCGGGCACAGCAAAGGTGGTGCCCAGTCCCCTGGGGACCTGGGCACAGAAGCCAAGTCTCCAGTCAGCCTCCTGGCCACCCCCAGAGCACTTCCCACACCGACCTATGTCATTTCATGATCCATCTCCTCCTCGGCGAGGTACCTCTGATGTCCGGGATCCCACTTCTGGCTGCGTTCTCTCCTTTCTTTAAGAAACGGCGTTCACTGTTTTTACCTCCTGATAAGCAGAAAAGTTAGGGAATGCTGAGAAGCAAAGCTAAGAGAGGAACTAAAATCACATGCAGCTCTGCTGCCCAGGGGGCACTGCCACTAACACTGGAAGTCACATTTCCAGACTTTGACCTGCTGCCCTCCGCTCCCTTGGGAATGGATCATGCAGACAGAGTTTAGGGGAGCACCTTGCTCATTGATCCCCGTGTCATCTTTATCCTATTTCATATCCCACTCCGAGACTTAATTGTCACATGAAATGAGTTATTAAAAAGTAACTGATGGCCATGCATGGCTCGGGAGGCTGAGGCAGGAGGGCTGCAAGTTCAAAGCCAGCCTCAGTGAATTAGCAAGACCTTGTCTCAAAATAAAAAATTTTAAAAAGAGCTGAGGATGCAGCTCAGTGATGAAGTACCCTGGGTTCAATGCCTAGTACAAAAAAAAAAAGTCATTTATGGACTTTCTCTCTTATTTGGGCTCATTAAGATAGTTTTTATATTCTCGGCATCATAAATGACTATGGTTAACAGGCTATGGCTGGATCGTTACACACATTCATGGTTCCTGGAGATGAATGATCTAAGAAAAATTCCCCAGAATGGAAATTTGGAAGTGAGCTTTGCTGGGTCCACTTCTGTTAGTGGACATCTGTGTCCTCCCGCCACCTGATATTCTCAAGGATCTCTTCTGCATTCCAGGGTCTTCTGGTCTTTTGAGATTGGGAAATATTGTTCATAATATACTTGGAAATCTGAGCACTGTATAGCATGGATGTTCCTGGTTATGTGACCTTTGAAAAGTCTCTACCCTCTTTGTGACTTGGTTTTTTTGACCTGCAAAATGGAGATAATCATAGAACTCATGCCCTGGGGAAAACCTCAGGCTTGAAGGAGTCAGTACAGGAGAATTTAAATCAGTGCCTGGCAACTAGGATAACCCAGCCACTCTGTATTGGGTTTTGGAGACCTCTGACCAGGGTAGCCAATGGGACAGCTAGCTGATAGATCTTAGGGCTGCAGGACCCTTAGGAAAGACTCCCCTCACTGAGACCAGCGAGATCAAAGCCCGGAGCAGGAAGGAATTCCCCCAAGGTCACATCAGTGGCAGGGCCAGGATGCAGTTCCTCTGGGGTGGTCTCATGTTGATGACACCCCACCTGCTGCGGGCTGGGCATCTGTCATTGAGGGTCGGGTGGGAGGAAGTCTCCCACAGACGAGACATACCTACCAGGTGTCAGGTGTGCTGCAGCCACGACACAAGGCCCCGCAGAGAACGGGGCCCAGTCCTGGAACTGTCATCTCTTGTCAGCGGAGGGGCAGCCTCCCTTCCTTGGCCCAGGGCATCCCTCAGTATCCAGGAAGGGAAGACATTCCAAGTCCTTGTCACTCTACAGGACGGGGCCTCCCAGCAGGGCCCTCAGAGAGCCTCCCCTGACGCTGGCGTCTCCAGTCTCACGATGAAAGCTCCATTGACAGCCTTGTCACACCCAGTGCCAGGTCTGGCCCCCGGTGACACTGAGCTTCCATCAGGTGGCCCCTCAGAGCTCCCCCTTCCCTTCCCAGGTGCTCCCAAGACGTCCAGAGGGGGCGGGTCCTCTCAGAGCTCTTCACCAACAGGAAGGAGGACATTCCCCTCCAGTTCTCTGAAGACTGCCTCTACCTGAACGTCTACACTCCCGCACACCTGACCAGGAGAAGCAGCCTGCCGGTGAGCGCGGCCCCGCTTGTCAAACCTTGAGCTCCAGCGTCAGGGAGCAGCCGTGCAGAGGAAGGGGCAGAAGGCTGCTGGAGCAGGGGCACTAAGACCAGGACTAAGACCAGGATGGCTCGGGGCCCAGGGTCCCTTTTGCCACAGGAAATATGTGTTTCTCTTCTCTCAGTTTCCACTAGTGTGACCTCATGCATCTGGGGGAGATGGCTGTACATCAGGAATGCACATCTTAATATTTTTCAAGTTCTTTCGCCACAAAAGAGGGACAAAAAAGGTTACTCTTAGTTGCTAAATGAAGGCTTTGATTCTCAGAGAAGCCAAGACATCATTTCAAATAAAGAAGAGCTGAAAAAAAAAATTAGAGAAAATTCGCGCTGCCTTTATAGGGAGAGAAACCGAGATGGGGAAAGGGACAGGACGTGAGCTGAGGTCTTCTCATCTGTCACCCAACGTCCCTGAGCACAGACCAGGAAGTGGAGCACCTGGGTGGCTTTTCTTCAGCACACCACCTGTGACCCCTTCCACGGTCCCCTGGAAGCCCCATGTCCTCTCCCTTTCCTGGCCTTTAGCCAAATATCTGGGATGTTCCTGGAGCCATCTCCCTGCCTGACGGCCCTGGGCGCAGGCTGAGGCCCACAGCATTTCCCCATCAAAGGGAAGGGCCCAGGTGGGGTGGGCTGCCAGGCGCAGGGAGAAGAGCACCTGAGGGGAAAAGAGGCCACACCTGGGGTGGCAGAGGGAGCATGTCAGCCCCCCGCCAGGAACACCTGGAAGGCCACCCAGGGGTTGGGAAGGGGTGTGAGCTTGGGCTGCAAGCTGGTCCAGTCCCACCGCCCTGTGCTTTGTACGAATGATGACGTGAGGACAGAAGTTCCCTCCTTCATCTGCTCATCCTGCTGTGGTGTGCTCAGGGACCCATCTGCCCAGCTGACCTCTGGCCTTAGGGGGAGCAGGGGCACGGCGCCTTGCCCAGCAGCCCCTGCCCTCCAGGTCTTGCCATCTGGTGGCACACACGTCCTGGCCTCTCCAGCCTGTCTGTGCTGACCTGTCCTTGAACTCACCTTCACTCAGGTGACCCCGACTCAGTCCCTCCCTGGGGGCAGCAGGGACCAGAGGTGCAGGAGAAACAGGGCTCTGGGAGCCTGGAGGCAGGAGACCCCCAGCTGTGGACACAGGGTCTAGATCTCCAGGGTCTGGTTTGGATCCTGGGTCTGCCTTGGCCTGGCTGAGAGTCTTGGGCACGTCCTCCACCTCCCTCAGCCTCTGCTTCCTCTCGTGGGAAGAATCCCGCATGAGTGTCTAATGATGGCGGTCGGGCTTCATCTGGGGCTGGCTGAGTGCGCAGAGCGAGCCTCCTGGAACACAGGTCAGAGCTGCAGCAGGACCTTCCTCCTGCCCTAAGGGCTGGCTCACTGTGCTGTGCAGTGGGCTGCAGGGAGTCGGGCAGCTCTGCACATGGGCCCTGTTACCAGACAGCCTGGGTCCAATCTTACTTCTGCCACTGATTAAATTAATTGCAAGTCCTTGGGTTCGTGGATGTTCTGTTTTCCTGTGAAAAGACTACGTTGCTTTTAATGCTTAAAAGAGTTCTCAGTACATAGTTTCTGTTGTGAGTTCCTGGTTTTTAATTGCGATATTATTACAAATTATTTTATCCACTCCCATTTCTTCCCTATATGTGAGCTTTTCCAAATAAGAGACGTGAATTTTGAATTGTGATATCCACTCTTATGCTCAATTGTCCTCCTAGTCCCTGGCATGCAGCGGGCTTCCAGATGATGTTAGTTGAATGATGGAAGACTTCCTGGAGGAGGGGGTCATGAGCTAGGCTTAGGAGGGCAGGTAGCCTCTGGACATGCAGAGCAGGCTGAGGAGGCTGTTAGGTAGTGGCATCAAAGGGCCACATGTGACTCCTGAGATAGTCAATTCCTGCCCAGGGAAATCTCTTCGTGAGAATTAGCATTGAAGTACAAGAGCTGCCCCTCACTTATCTCCAGCTGGTTGAATGTTCCAGGAGTGAGGACGGTAGGGATGTTGGAAAGAACACAGTGTCCTTGGCCTTTGCTGTTCCCGTGATGGTGTTCTCGGTTTAAAGGCCCTAGGAGGATGTGGCCCGTGGATGTGGGGAGAAAGGCAGGTGCGCTGAGTGGCGCCCAGCTGGGAGAATGGAGAAGGGATGCTGTCTTTTGCAACCCTACTGAGCACTGGGGGGATCTGCTAATGGCCACCTTGACTCACAGCCAAGATATCCGCAATGAAACCAGACATCCTTCTCTATCCTGCTGTCTGTAATTAGTGTGGCTGCGTCTGTTTTCTCCAGGTGATGGTGTGGATCCACGGAGGTGGCCTAGTGCTGGGCGGGGCATCCACCTATGATGGACTGGCCCTCGCTGCCCATGAGAACGTGGTGGTGGTGACCATCCAGTACCGCCTGGGCATCTGGGGGTTCTTCAGGTAAGGCGCTGGACTCTCCTCTCTGCACATGAGCCCCTACATTGGCCTGTTTCCAATGGATATAACCACGTGCCCAAGGCGGGATAAATAGAAAGAAAAAGTCATAAATCAAATTATAAAGAAATCTATTTTGCTCAGTCCCAGATGGGGTGGCTCCATCAGTTGGGCCTCTGGCAAGTGTCCTTTAGCTGAAGTACAATCTTCTCTTTGCTTATGTCCAGCGGGTTGGATGGCCCAGGTGTGCGGGTGATGTCAGTGCTGGGGCGAGCTCAATATCTAGCCTTTGCTAGAACTAACCAGCATTCCATGAGCTCTACATTAACCCCTTAAGGGCTGAACCCCAATGACCTCATTGCCTTCTGCTAGACCTGACATCTTACAGGTTCTGTCCCCTCTTAATATCGCCACGTCATGGACCCACACCACAGCACATGAGCCCTTGGGAGACAAACTACATTTAAACCATTGCAGTCACCAAAGCAAAGACACTTGAAGGGTAGCTTTGCTTGATACAGCAATCATGGTTGGTAGATATTTTCTTTCAGGACTCAGAATACCTTATTATAAGTTCTCCTGGCTTTTAGAGTCTGTTCTTTTTTGGCTTGCCTCTAAATGTAAACTGACATTTTTCTCTGGAAGCATGTAATATTCTTTGTTCTCTGTGTTTTTATTCTAGTGTGTCACAGGGAGAGGTTTTTTATCTTGTTTATTTCTGGTTTTGAATACTTCCTATATTTATATATCTATTCCTTTCCCAAAGTTTGGAAATTTTTCTGATAGTATTTCACTGAAAAGTTTATCCAGCTGAGTACGGTCACACACACCTGTAATCCCAGTGTTTGGGAGGCTGAGACAGGAGGATCAAAAGTTCAAAGCCAGCTTCAGTAATTTATTGAGGCCCTAAGCAACGTAATGAGATCCTGTCTCAAAATAAAACATAAAAATATATTTAAAAAAAATGCTGGGGATGTTGCTCAGCGGTTAAGCACCCCTAGGTTCAATCCCTGTTAACAACAACAACAAATTATCCATACCCTTTCCTTGTATCTCAGAGCCCTCTTCCATCCCAGGGATTCCTGTGTTGGTCTTTGAGTGTCGTCACACGTTTCTTGAATATTCTAAGCATAGTCTGTTTTTATGTGATTTATTGAGTCTTTCATTCCCAAGACTTCTGATTGTTTTTTTTTCTCAGAATCTTTCTTTTCATTGAAATGATCTTTCACCTCCTGTAATCTCTCAGTTAGTCCTTCCTTAGATCTTCTTTCAGTTTGTTGCTCATTTTAACTGTCAACTTCTTTGATTCTTTGTCCGGGATTTCAGCCGCTTTGATATTTGCGGATTCAGTTGTTGGGGCATGATCGCCATTTGAAGGTGTTGTGTTCCCTTGTTTTCTGTACTTTTTATATTGAGATTTTCCTATCTGGTGGAAGGCGTTTCTCCCACTGTTGTGGGAGTACTCTTTAGTAGGCTTCTTTCATTTTACTATGTGTCCCAAGCCAGGAGAATATCTCCTTGTAAAAGACCCACTCAGTGTATCACAGTGTTTGATGAGTTGCTTACAGCATTTTGAGGGGGAACGAGAGTCACTTGTAACTGAAAATATACGTACTGGCTTTCAGAGTGTTGAGTATTCTAATTATGGATCTTCCAGCACCCATAGGACAACAGGGTGACAGATGATGCAGCAGAGTAACCCAGACCTTCAGAGATGGGGGGCCGGGGGTTAGAGAGGGATTGCAAGAATGGCGGGCTCCAGAGGCAAAGGTCTCCTCCTGCCTCTTCTTTTACCCTCTTTTATTCTTCCTCAAATCACTTTCATTGACTGACATTCTCTTCCCATCTCTTTGCTTGTGATCTGTGGAGTGACCCGAGTGCAGCCAGATTTTGCCTGTTTTGTTCCCAGGTATGCTCTAGCTCCTAGACCAGTGTTGGACACAGAGTAGCTGCTAAGGAGTCCTTTCTGGAAGAATGAACACAGACCCCACATGGAACAGTGCTGCAGGAATGAGTGGCAGGAGAGATTCCTGTGTCAAGGATGCAGAGTCTAACTTTATTCTGGAAGGTTCAGTGAGGGCCCCCAGCCCATCGCTGGACCTGAGAACCCTACCGTGACACCTTTGTCTCCACCCCACTCTGTTCTCTTGCAGCACCGGGGATGAGCACTGCCCGGGGAACTGGGGTCACCTGGACCAGGTGGCTGCTCTGCGCTGGGTCCAGGACAACATTGCCAACTTTGGAGGGGACCCGGGCTCTGTGACCATCTTTGGAGAGTCAGCAGGAGGACAAAGTGTGTCTATTCTTGTAAGTGCTCTTGGCACCTGCCCCACCCCTGGGCTTGAGGAGGCTGATGTTGGAACCTCTTGGAGACCAGCCAATTGGGCCACAGGCACATTTTCCTGGGAGACCGGGATCACTGAGCAGTATTAGATGGTGAAGAGTCAAGGCATAAACTCTCCATGGCCTCCAGGGCTCAACTTCATGTTCTGGGGTCATAGCTTCTCCAGGTGCCTGTAACAATGGCTTTCTTCCTACTCTTATGATATTCCCTTTTTCCTACCTTATCATTTTAACTTTGAAGTTACCCCGCTTTCTTGGTCAGGATGGGAGAGTACAAGTGACAATGAGAACAGGCAAGGACGTGATTTGGATAAGAGGTTATTGTTTGGCTCCAAGGCAGATCACTGCTTTGAGGGAATGTGATCATCAAGGGCAAGCAGGGGTCTCCCTGAGGTGATCGTGCCTAGAGAGAAGGACACTTTCCCTGGGACCACGGGACAAGTTGGGCTGGGGAGGTGGATGGAGAGCAGGGAGGGAAAGTGGAATGGGGGACAGATGGCACATGAGACGTGAATCACAGACACATCCTGGGACATTAGATGTCTTACTGGGGTGAGGAACAGGGCTGGGAGATGCTGAGGGAAGTTCTAGAAGGTGCTGGAGACCCTAATAATCCCGACGATGACCTCAGAGGTGAGCAGAGGGTCGGCCCAATTGCTGTATTCTTGAAGCATGTGTCAGTTTCATCGTTGACTACTCAGAGGAAAATGCTCATATTTTTAAAGTAAAGAATAAAAAGAAAGGGCTGGGGCTGTAGCTCAGTGGTAGAGCACTCGCCTCGCACGTGTGAGGCACTGGGTTCGATCGTCAGCACCACATAAAAATAAATAAAGATATTGTGACCAACTACAACTAAAAAAATATTTTTAAAAAAGAATAAATGGAAAAAATATGCAAAAGTCTAAAGAAGAAGAAGTCTTTATAGTGCCCCAGCCCAGAGACAGTGACTGTGAATAGTGGACATGAACTTCTCTAGTCTTTTTTCCACAATTTTATCTATCTATTAATCATCCACTCCACACCACCCCCTTCTCTGTCATCTATGTATGTGTTGGGTAAATTTTTACAAAAAAAAAAAACATCTTTCTATTAGATTGTAGTATAACATTAGAGTTATATTAAATGTTAAACCTCCTTACGTAACACTATCTTTAATAATTGTCCAGTATTCCAAGGTAAAAATGAAAAAGATATTAATCAAATCTCATATCAGAACCTAAGTTGTTTCAAAGATTTACTATTACAAGCAACATGAACTTTTTTAGAAATTTTTGTGGCCCTCTATTATCACATTTCTTATACTAGATTCTGATTAATGGATATTCCAAAATATAATTTGTGACGTCGATGGGGGAGAATGTGTAGCCGGGACAGGCCAGGACAGGGAAGGAGGTCTCCTGTCCACTGACCCCAAACTCTTCACGTGAATGGCCAGAGCAGAGGAGCAGGTTGAGAGGACCTGAAAGCAGGAGGGGCTGACCCCTCCCCACGAGCACAGACTCTCCTCCTCCCCACGTCCCTGCAGGTGCTGTCTCCCCTGGCCAAGAACCTCTTCCACAGGGCCATCTCAGAGAGTGGAGTCGTCCTCACTGCTGCTTTGGTCAAGAAGAACATCAAGCCCGTGGCTAAGGTGGGTCTTGCCCTGAACAACTCCCGAAGTCTTTCCTCTGCTCTGAAGTCTTTGGGGCACTTTCTTCTTGTGGGACTCCGGTGAGGTGCTCCAGGATCACTGGAGGAGGAGGGCTGGGCAGAAAGGTCTCCTTGGGGCTCCCACTTAACCCATGTTCCATGCTTTCTGAAGTGTGCGGCGTGCATGATCTTATCCAGTTCTCCTTCCCTCTGCACAGGTTCTAGTGCGGGGGAGACATGGTGCACCTCTCAGTACCTCACTGATTCTTCCTCTAAGAAGTGTAATCATTATCCTCATCACGAGGGGCAACCAAGGCACACGAGTGGCTTGCTGGAGACCAAATAGCGAGTGAGAGGAGGAAAAGGATTTGGAAGCTCTTAACCCTGACTCCAAAGAGCCTCTCTTGAATTCAGCTTTGAGGACACCGTGCCCTGATCACTTATTATTTACTTATGATGCTGGGGAGGAACCCTGCATCATTTTAATGGAGACAAGCTAGTTCATGCCACAATTCCAGCTAGTAACAGAGGCCACACACCCTGTGCAATCCAGAACCCGCACCTGGCGGTCTAGCGTGACTTCTGCTGTCCCCCTACTGCCCTCTGAAGTTGGCCACGAGATGCAACACTTCTTCCCATATTAATAGAGAGAAGGGACATTTCTCTTAAACTGTGCTAATTGCCTGTGATCTGTGCAGCAAATTGCTATCGCTGCTGGGTGTAAAGCCACCACGTCGGCAGTCATGGTCCACTGCATGCGCCAGAAGACGGAGGAGGAGCTCTTGGAGATGACAGTAAAAATGGTAGGTGCCTCATTTTAGTAGCCCCATCCTATGCGCTTGATCCTGGGTTTCATGGATTCGGCCCTCCTGAGTCAAACTATCTATCCCCTGTAACTTCCATCCTGAATGATTTGGGGGCTGGGATATTAAGTGCAAAGTTTTCAGGAAAGTGTCACAATTTTATCTTGGTTGTTTTAGAAGATCTCTAAGTTATGATGTTAATAGCCACATTCTCTAGATTTTTCTGAGACTGTGACTCAAGTAAAATTTTAAGATAGGCATTTACGTACCTTCTCATTCATCTTCCATCTATTCATCCATCCAATTCATTCACATCCTTTTATCAGTCTAGCTGTCAATCCATCTATAATTTTTCATTCTTCTATTTTCAATCTGTCCATCATTCACGAGTCATTCACCCATCATATATCTATACTTTGTCACCCAGTCCTCCAAAATCAATGATCCATTCATTACTATTAGTAATCATCTGTTTATTCACATATTCATGCAGTTTTATCCATAGCAACTAGTAATGGCCAACTCCACCTATCTGTCCATCCATCCATTCATCCACCCATCTATCCATCCATGTGTCTATCCATTCTAAGAATATGGAACGGTGGTGTCATGGCAGAAAATCCAGACATAAATTGAACAAAGTATCTTCTCACGAAGGGCTCTCCAAGGAGAAACAGCCACATACATGTATGGTGAGTTAATTGTGGTAGGAGAACAGAGAAGGGACACATTCATTATGGTCATCAGGATGCTTTTCAGGGAGGGTGACATTAGATAGTTGATGGATGGTCATGGCAGTCTCTCATCATAGGGAAGTTTAGCCAGAAAAACAACAAAAGCAGCCTGCGTCCGGGACCTATGGGGAAGTGAGGAAAGCTTAATGTGGGCTCAGGTGACTGCTGCCCTCTCTCTCTAGACCTTGAACACCAGAAGCCATTTGGAGACCACGGGGCAGGCCACCCGCACTGTGTTCTGTGTATGATTCCGTGGGTTGAGTCCAGTGTGGCCTTGGGTCCTGGTCCATCATGATCAAATAAGGTGATCAAGGTGTTCCAAGAATAAAGACACCGCTGTCTTATAATACCCAGAAAGAGACAATAATACTCCAGTCATTCTCTGTGTGGCACAAGAGGACCCCATTTATGAGACCAAAGTACCCAAGATTCCAGGACTTCCCATTGAGATTTTTTGAGTTCCTATGGCAGTATTTTCCACGATTATGGACTGTCCTTGGTGCATACACATGTGCATAGTCACACACACACACACACACACACACACACACACACACACACACACTTCGTGATGGAGGGATTCCTAGGGGTCCTTTCCTACGTAAGCTCAGACCTGCGACCCAACGTACCCAGCAGTCATTGTAACCTTGGTGAACACGTGGCAAGGCAAAGTGTGGGGGTGGAATGTGTTTTGGTGAGTTTGGGTGTTTTTCTAATGGGAAATGTGAAAATCCATCTCAAGGTTCTTTGAACAGTAAAAACACTGTATTGTCACAGAATCCCCAGGTAAGTGAAAAGTTCATGGGCAGATGGCGTAGGGTGTGGCTGGGGCCAGGGACCCTGAAGAGGTTATCGAATCAACCTGGGTCTACCCCTCAGCTTCCACTCTAGTGGCTTCTTCCTGAAGAGTTGTCCCCTGGGGAGGACAAAGACAACCACATCTAGACTTGCATGCTCTCTGCTCACAGGCCATCTGTTCCAATCATTTGCCAGAGGTGGGTGGCATTATCAATGCAGTGATAGACTTGGGGTCTGTTCTGTTGGACTGACACTGGCTTTCACCCATCCTTGCAATAGTAGCTGTATGCAGGGACACGGAACATTCTAGGTCACACATGGTTTCCTGAACCCATGAGGTGGGAGCAGGGAAGGGGAGGAGAGAGGAGGAAGTGCTTTTCTCTCCTCGTCCATCCCACCTCCTGCTCCATCTCCTGGGAGTTGCCATAGCCCATCACCTAGGCACCATGGTGCCCCTTTCCCCAGAGGAAATGTGGGGGTGGTTACCAAAGGGACTAAGTGGGAGAGGAGGCCACCACTGACAGCAGGGTCCTCCCCAGGGCTCCAGGGCCCTGACTCTGGGGCCCAGGTCTGTCCTGCCCAGGCCGCTGCCTGCCCCTCCCCCGTCCTACAACTCGACCTCTGCCCCTGCCCAGGGGAGCCCTGTTCCTCTGGGCCCAGCCAAGGAGGCACCGGTGGGAGAGCCTGATAGCTACGGGGACCAGTCAAAGGATCCGTTTCTAAACCAAGAAGGCTTACCACCCACATCCCTGTCTTTATCTTCACAGAAACGCCCTGGTCTTATTTTACACGGAGATCCTGGAGAGGTAAGGACTTTCCGGTTCTTGATTACAGGTTTTGAGTCTTAAGGTCTTTAAGCTCCATTCACGATGAATGGAAGAATTCTCCTTTGTGGAGCCACAGTCCCTCCTTGTGTGTGTATTGCTGAGGCCCAGAGAGGGGAGGTCACTTTCAGGGTGACACAGGCAGGTGGACCCGAGGCAGGACTGAAACCCACTCCCCTGACTCCCCGTCCAGTGCTCCCAGTCAGCTCGTCTGTGTCCCCTGGGCCAAGCTTCCCCCTTCTTGTTTACATCTCCTGCTTAAAACCTGTCCTTGCTTACAAGGCCGATCCCCTTGTCTCCACTGAGTCAGCTCCTTTACGCGTCCAGGTGGCCCACTATGTGCCCAGTGTCGTACGGGAAGCACGCTCCACCTCACAACCGTGTCTTGTCCTTGCTGGGGGTCACCCCTCCAAGCCCAGGGCTCTGGGGCCTTCCTGGGACTAGCCCTGCTCCCCTCTGCCCCGGGCTCATACCATGGCCCCTGTCACAGCCTTCACTCTGAAGGCCACTGCCAAGGCCAGCGCCTGCTCGAGGTCCCTGCGAGTGTCTTCTCTCCCGTGAGCTGCTCCTCTTCCTGGCTTCCCAGGTCTTGGAACTGCAGGACCTTCCTGCCTTCTGGATTCTGCTCTGTGCCGTCAGCCTTTCGGAGTAGGACTTGGCCCTGGGTTTGATATTTTTCCCTCTCAGATACGGAATCCAGGCTCAGCTTAGGCCCCTCCAGGGATGAGCTCAGTATATCCTCAAGGCTGATGATTTCTCTATATGAGCACAAGCTTAAACCAGGTGACAGCTGGACAGACAGACAGACAGACAGACGCAGTAGACCCTCGCTAATCACAGATTCTGTATTCGTGAGTGAATTTACTAGCTGACACGTGTTTGTCACCCTTAAATCAATGCTGGTGACACACTCATGGTCACGTGCCCCAGATGCACAAGTCGGAGTCTCATGAAGCCCACATTCTCCTCTGAGGTCCCGTGAACAAATGCTCTTCTTGCTCCATCTCATATGCTACCAAGGGTCCTTGGTGCGGTGGCTTGGATGCCACCTTTTCACTTTCTTGCCCTCTGCTGATGGATTCCCTGTCGAAAGCTCTTCTGGAATACAGTCAGGAGTGCTGCCTGGTATTCCTAAGTACAAAGATGTGCCTTGTGGAGGACATAAGTCTCCGTGAGCTTCTTTCTGGCTTGAGTTATGCTGGTCTTGGCTGTGAGTTCAGAGGAAGAGGGGGGTCTGCCTCTGTGTGGCAGAGTCCCCTCTGCAAAACCGTGGAAAGATGGAGAAAGAGCTGAACGTGTGCCTTCGTGAGATGATGAAGTTCTGAAATCCCTAGTGCATTGTTGTGCGGCTGAAGCCAAAGACATTTCCAATGTTGTTACCCAGGGTTGGGGCAATAATGGGCCCTCCCCGGCTGGCGCTTCATGATGAATAAACAGCACACATAACAAGTTCTCTATAAGAAATGCTTGTTACGTAACCTGCCTTTAGACAGGATCTCACACAGGAAACAAGAACTACGAAAACATTCCATTAGAGGCTCAGAGGGCCTAACTGCAATTCCCCCATAGGCAGGGCTCAGTTTTCACTCATTCTGCATTTGCTGCAGCTTCACAGGTAAATAAATATACATGCATATACAGGGTGTATGCTACAAATTCAAATATATAATGCACATGATACACATTTTCGTTTAGTTGAAGATCAGCTGCCATCATCGTATCTCCGCTACCTCCCCAAACTTCTTTCCTCGGAGTCTCGCAGACTTAGACCTCCTTGTTAGGACCCTGAGATTCCGGGAGCACTGTCCAAGCCACAGGGGTCTGTGTGCTGGCCAAGCCCTCCGACAGGCAGAGAGGGAGCCCTGGGTGTCCCCCGGGGCGGGGTGATGACACAGTGTGCCACTGTCTTCCCCAGGACCAACCTTCCCTGCTCACTGTGGTTGACGGAGTGTTGCTGCCCAAGACACCCGAAGAGATGTTGGCTGAAAAGAACTTCAACACTGTCCCCTACATGGTGGGAATCAACAAGCAAGAGTTTGGCTGGATCATTCCGATGGTGAGGGCGTGCAGGCCTCTGAGACAAAGGCACCCACACACAGGCTCACCCGCGTCCCTCCCTCTGGACTCCCGTTTCTCCATCTCCAGCTCCTCTGGGTCGCACTGGGACCAGCTGACATTTTCTTGGAAACCCTCTCCAGGATGACCAAGCTCTCTCCTGAGTGGCCCTGGGAACCCCTTTCCCCAAACACCCACTCATTATTTTTCCTTAAAGAATCCTGAAATGTACGGGCAGGGAGGGCCTACCTGGAGAACAATTGTGAAAGTGGGAAAACCGAGTATTTCCAGAGGGAGGAAGGAGCTGGGAAGTTCAGAGGAATTAGGTCCGACACACAGTGGCTTCCACCTTGGGCCCCACAGATCCCCACACGAGTTCTCAGGCACTTCATTGGAGAGATTCAGAAAAGTTGCTCCTGTCTTGTAAAAGGGAAGAAGGAAAAAAAAACATAAATAAAATAAAAAGGAAAGAAAATATTTTTTTCCTCTCAAAGCTGACCACTAGTTAAAGCAACAGGACAAGTTTCCTTCAGTAATACAACAGCAACAGGGAAAAGATCAAGCATGACCTGAACTCCGATCACCGACAGCTAAAGCTGGAGAGGTCTCAAGGATGGGGTGTGCCCCGGGAGGCATTGTGGTGTGAGGGGTGAATCCATGAGGTTAGACCATGGGACTTCTTGGTCCGTGATCAGCTGTGGGAGAAGCAGTCTTCATGGGAGGAAGCAGGGGTGTATTGAAGTAAGGCCACCACAGAACTTAGACCTGTATCACAGGCAGACACCACAGGGGTCCTGGGGTCATGACCCCAAACCTCTGGAAGTCATGCTGGGTCAAGTTGGGTCAAGGCCTCGGGTGCAGAGGTTGGGTGGGGTTATTTTTCATGCTGAGAGGTCTGCAGTGCTCACTTCAGAAGGATTTCAGAGGTTCTGCTAAACGGACAAACCATCCCGGTGGAGTTTGGCTTCCTTGGTTATAAGTATGTGGGGGATGTACCCTCGCTCCCTGAGCCGTGCACTTCAGCCCTACCCTGGCCTCGATTTCCTCCCTTCCTAGACGACCACGGTGTCTCTCGGCAGGACAAATATGGTTATTTAAGGCTTCCTCTTTCTGTTCCCTGAGTTTCTGTATACAACTCCTTTTGTTCCATTGATTCTTTTTTTCAAACTCATGAACGACCCGTGAACATAAGGACCCCAAAAGGACCTCTATCTGCCCTTGTGTCTCGGCCGGCTCATTGGGTTCTTCCTGTTGGTTGCTGGTGGTTTTCGGGTGTGCCATCCTGCTCTCTCTCCAACAGGTATTGCTGGGCTACCCGCTCTCTGAAGGCCAGCTGGACCAGCCGACGGCCACGTCGCTCCTGTGGAAGTCCTACCCACTTGTCGTAAGAGCCTCGGGAATTAGCTGAGAAACAAAGAAGGGCTGGGGCTCCCCCACGCCACCCACCAACTCGATAGCAGGAAACCCCCTGAGGCCCCGGTTCCAGCCCCTTTCCCCCCCTTTCCCTCCCCGCCACCCCAGGCGGGATTTGCACAGGGCCCAGGAGCGCCACAGCCAGGGAGCCTCTGCGTGGCTCTCAGGTGGGGTCTCTCTTGCTTGGTGACTTCAGAACCTCTCTGAGGAACTGACTCCAGTGGCCACTGAGAAGTATTTAGGAGGGACAGACGACCCTGTCAGAAAGAAAGAGCTGTTCCTGGACTTGATGGGAGACGTGCTTTTTGGTGTCCCATCTGTGATGGTGGCCCGTGACCACAGAGGTGAGTCCCAGAGGCTGCATCTGGGAGAGGACCTCACACCCCCCAGCTGAGGTGTCCGACGGGCCCTTCTCTCAGCACAGACAGATGTGGAAACCGCCAAGGGCCAGGGCTCCATGTCTGATTCCATGTCGCCTGGGGAGGGGCCCTGTCCTATCTGTCTCGGCCGGTAGCTGACTAAGAAAAGCGTCCAAACGCAGGTATTTAATTAGTATGGAGATGAGGACGTGACACAGGAAGAAACGGGAGCCCATCTTTATGCGCTGCCCAGCACACGTCCCCTGTGGACGGCTGGGGAACTCTGGGCAGCAAACAGCAGCCACACCTCAGGACTGCCCCTCAGAGCGGCGGGAGCTGGTTACTTCTCCAGCCTTTTGTCCCCGGTTGAAGGCTGTTCCCTGGGATGGTTTATTCTGCGGCATTTTGACCGGCTACAAACGTGGGCAAAGTAGATTTTAGTGACCAGACAAAAGCTTGAGCAAAGAGCTCTAGAGGGTGGAGGACGCCGTCCGGGTGGCCTGCCCAGACCAGGGGACATGAGTGAGGCACAGACAGCCTCTGCTCCAAGGCTCCTTCCCTGGGTCCTGGGACCAGAAGGCAAGTATTGGAAGATGGGTCTGGGGAAGTTTTTCAAGGTTAAAGCTTGCTCTAAAGTTGTCAACTAGTGCAGGTGGGTAAGAGTAGGATTCAGTATAGGAGCAGGAGGGGACAAGGACAGGGCAGCAGGAGGCACACAGACCGGGCAGGGGGCAGTTTCCGCGTCCATGCTGGTTTGTCTTTCTTGCTGTGTGCGGTGTGGGCCAGCTGGGGACCCAAGGTCTTTACAGGACCTTCCAGCAAGGACCCAAGGCGGGGTGGTTGGAGGGTGTTCTTACGCTCACAGACAGGTGAACTCACCTGGGTGGGAGGTGTTTCGTATTCCAGGTACCTTTAGAAAGCCTCTCAGGCTTTGTTACCAGTCCTCATTAATCTAGCCTCAAGCTGGGAAATCATTATTTGGCCCAGACCTCTCTCCATAACGTGCTAAAAGAGTTTTAAAATTCAGGGCTCTCTATGCATGTCGAAAACCAGCTGAGCTATTCTCCTGTTTTAGCTGTCGCTGTTGTAGTTAACCTGCCAGCAACTACAGGTAAGGAGAAAAGGCACACTGAGTAGAGAAAAATAAGGTATTCTGAGAGCTACAACACTCACTCAACTTACAACGGTGACATGAACAAACTGTATTTAGGTACGTTTATGGGGCAGGGAGTGATACAAAGTTACTTTGGCCGCTTGCTGCTGAAACGGTGACATGAACAAACTGTATTTAGGTACGTTTATGGGGCAGGGAGTGATACAAAGTTACTTTGGCCGCTTGCTGCTGAAACTAAGTTCTCTGGTTCACAAGAGTTCCTTCCTCTCTGAGTGGGTTCTGAGCTCCTATCTCAACTGGTTGGATGGCAGAGGCAAGGTTAAACCCTCAGTCCGTGAGTTCTGCCTGACTGGGAAGCAGATGTTAGTGAGTGGATTCGAGTCACAGAAGGACTCAGTCACACTCTCCCAAGGGGCACTTCTCAATGAGCCAAGGAGCAGTCTGCACAGGCTGGGAGGGGCGAGTCAGTGGATCCTCCTTGTTCTCCTGTGGCGATGCCATATATTGTCAAATGCTTTGTGGGTAAATGTCTGATGGTGGGAAGCGATGATTATCATACATCCCAAAGTAGCATAGGATATTATGCCCATTTATAGACCTAAAAATCATATTTGCTAAAATGTTGAAGAAGCTTTCTCTGAGTGCTGTTGTTTTTTTTTTTTCTCCTTATTCTGCATTTTTCAACTTTCCTACTGTATGTACCCATGGGGAGATTTCTCCACCAGCCTGATTTGGGGTCTGACCCTTCCCCTCCTAGAGTCTCCCTATGTGAACATTGTGACCCATGAAAAATGGTGAGGTCCCCAGTATGGGGGTCCCTGAGTTAGTCCTGAAAGGGCAGGGCTTGGTGGGTTGGATGAGCTATCCACAGAAAAGGTGGCCTCTTCTTGGGGCTTGGACAGCGGGGTTTGGTGCATAGAGAGCCTGGCAGGAAGCGGGGAAAGAGAGGTGGGGGCAGGCACGCTCACCTCCTGTGCCCCTTCTGTGGTGGGCATCAGTGTATCACCCTAACGACCTCACAGTCCCCTGGCCAAGCAGGAAGCAGGACATGCAGGGTATGAATCCAGGAGATTTGTGTTTTCTTGAAACCCAAGAGGCAGATGGCTCTGTCTGTGGCCGCATTTGTCTTTAAACCTCCTCATTTGCAGACAAGCAGCTTGGATTTGCTCCTCCCTTCTCTGAATGGGAGAGAACCTCAGAAATGCTCAAAATCAGAGGAATAGGAGGCACCTATCAGGTTGTAGAGGTTTTTGAAGAGAAGGAGCTCTAGTGTGATCTCAGTGAAACGTGTCTCAGTATTTATTTGATTCACTTAATTAATTCATTCTGTGCTTCAGTAAATATCTGGCTCAAATCCCAATTCCACTTTAAGCATCTCTGCAGCCCCAAGCTAGTCCCTGGGCGCTCCAGGAGCTCTGTTCCTGTCCCGGCTGACACCCAGGGGTTTCCTGCACAGCCAGAGACCTTGAGACCGTCCAGCTGCGTGTCTGGTGGTGTGACCTGTGCACACATCCGTGTCTTCTCAGATGCCGGAGCCCCCACCTACATGTATGAGTTTGAGTACGGCCCGAGCTGCTTATCAGACGTGAGACCCAGCACGGTGACGGGAGACCACGGGGATGAGCTCTTCTCGGTATTTGGAGCCCCATTTTTAAAAGGTAACAGCCTTTGCTGGCTGTTGGTTAGGGGGCCTGGGTTCCAGTCTTGCTGTCCTGGCCCTGAGCAAGTGTCCCCTGTTCTCTGTGAACTTGGTGACTCACTGTAACAGGGCTGAGCAGCGCTGGGCGGGCCTCTGCTCTCACCTGCAAGAAGGGGGATGTGTACTCGTGATGGTCCTCGAGGCACAGAGTCTCAGAGTCCTGACCTGAGAGCCAGAGGGTCACCTGCAGAGCCCTGCGTGGGGGCCACTGCTTGCCACCGAGGGATTTTCTACTAACAACAGAATACAAGAATGAGGGGAAGGTAGATTGGGTGCTAACCTTGACCTGAAGGTTACGTGCATCTGTCTACATAACTACATTCATATATTTTTATCTGTAATTTTTAATAATACTTCAGGAAAAGCTTTTGCAGTAGCTTTGATATGTGAACTCAGCAGTTGCAGATGACTTGTGACCAACCTCATGGCTGTTCGTGACATGCCAGTGGCTTTCACTTGGGTGACATCTTAGGATGGTGGCTTGTTTGATATTTTTCAGACTCTGAAAATGTGGATGCATGTAGGAGATTAAGAAAAAGTCCAAGAGTCAGCAGTCCCACCAAGTAGAGGGAACCCTGTGTGTGGCCTTAGGACCCTGAGTGGGGAGGGCCAGGGCAGGTGGGCCCAGAAGACAAAGGCAGTCGGCTTATGGATGGACAGCATGCCCAGTGCGGTCCTCGACCAGCCGTTCTCAAGCTGAAAGTGCACACCAAGGGACAGGCTCTTCGTAATATGCAGACCTGGACCAGTAGGTGTGGAGTCAGGCCAAGAGTCTGCTGTCCACAAGCTCCCAGCTGATGATGATGCTGCTGCTGGCCCACAGCCCACTTTGAGCCACAAAGTGTGTTTTCCTTCTTCCCCAACAGGGGGCGCCTCCGAAGAGGAGACCAAGCTCAGCAGGATGGTGATGAGATTCTGGGCCAACTTTGCTCGCCATGGGTGAGGCTGGTGGCAAAGAGGGAGCAGGGTGGGTGGCCATGGTGGGGCCTACCCATTGTGAAGGGGTCAAAGTGTGAGTGACAAAGCCCCTACCTGTGACTAGAGTCCTCTGAGAACACGCAGGATGCCCCAGGACAGGGAGAACTCCCGACGATGCATAGGGCTGGGCCTTGTGGGAGAGAGAAACCAGGGAATCCTGTCCGTCCCAAGACACGTGAGGCTCACAGTGGATCTGGGGAGTTTCTGTTTGATTCTGTTCCCAGGAACCCCAATGGAGCCGGGCTGCCCCTCTGGCCAGAGTACGACCAGGAGGAAGGGTACCTGCAGATTGGCGCCACCACCCAGGCAGCCGCGCGGCTGAAAGACAAGGAAGTGGCTTTCTGGACTGAGCTCAGGGCCAGGGAGGCCTCAAGGAAACGTCCCCAGAGAGAACATGGGGAGCTGTGACGGGAGGCTGAGCCAGCCCTGGGATTCTGGAGCAGAGGACAGGGGTGCGCAGGCCACCAAGGAGTCCTAACGTGGAGGCTGGGGACTGTGAAGTGGGGTGGCAGAGGCCTGGGTGGGGAAGGTTTGCACTGTGGCCTCAACTTGGAGAATAAATGATTTTTGGAGACCACATCAGCGTCTGCGTCTCGGGCTGGAGGTGAGTCCATCCTCCCAGGGAGAGAAGGATGAAGAGAGAGGTGGATCCAGGAAGCTGCCCCTGCAGAGAGATCTGATGAACGGAAGCCTGAAATCTGCTGGAGGAGAGGTGCCCCCTGGACCGCGGCTCATGTGCCGGTGGAAGGTGTCATCGCAGGTGTGCGGAGAGCATTCGGTACAGTGCTGCAAGCCACGTGTGGGCCAGGATGCGAGGATAAACTCGCTGGGAACCACAGCCCCAGGGGCAGCTCACACCCACGTAGACTCTGACCCCTGGATGTCTCTTGGGTGCTCACGGGAGATATTGGGGGCAGGTGGAAAGGCTGGAGAAAGCCTGTCTCCAGGGGCTGCAGGGACAGAGCCCTATTCAGACCCTTTCCCACCAAGGAACAAAATCCTACAGCCACTGGGAAAAAAACAGTAAACCTGGTCTCCCTCAGGGCCCCGGTGAGCACCTGCTGAGACCAAGGAAAAGATCCTTAGCGACTTTTTGTGCTGGAGAAGGGCAGCATCATGGAGATCGTATCTCCAAGACTGAGGAACACAGGGTCCCCCTTAGACCGAGGCTAGAACAAGACGCAAGAGCCACAGGGCACTGGGCCAGCAGGCATAAGGTCCTAAGCCCCAGATATCTATTACCAAGGTCAGACGGAAGTGCAGAGAGAGGGCAAGTGGCCAGGGCCAGCAAACACCACAGCCATCGCATAAAAGATGCGCCCTAACAATTTAAGACCTGAGGTTGCAAGGTATTTAAAACCTCATGGGACTATTATATTATTTGAAGATACATATTATAACATAATTATTCAAAGGTGGTTACTGTCTACAAACACTGAACATTTCTGAAGAGATCTGTGTAATAATCCAATCCTGGAGATTAAGTGGGATCATAAAACCTTTTCAACCTCAAAACAAGCCAACAGGAAAAAAAAGGAACAGGCGAACCAGTTTCCATCTAAGATGCCTGAGTCCATTCCGACCATTTCATAATTCTATTAAATAAAAATGATTCAAACTCATCAATGAAAAGAGATTCTCAGGTGGGATTTAAAAAACAAGGGGCTGGGGTGGGGTGGCACAGTGGTAGAGCGTGTGCCTAGCATGTGTGAGGCACCGGGTTCGATCTTCAGCACCACATAAAATAAATAAAACAAAGGTATTGTGTCCAACTACAATTAAAAAATAAAATATTTAAAAAAAAGCAAGACCAACTCAGTGGTGCATAATGAGGAGCCCACTCCTGGATACGGGACCTCCCAGTATCCAGCTTAGGAGCCTCGCCCCTCCCCCACCCATCTTGCCCCTTATCTGGTAAAGCTGATAAGCAAGTCAGGTGCTTTTTCGTCCGATGCCAGTGGAAGATGCAAACCTCACTAGGCTCACGATGGCCCCCTCCCCCAGCCACATACAGCCCCCAGGTTAGTGTCCTTCCCTTGCTCTCTGCTTGAGGGGCCTGCCCTGGCCGGCACAGACCACCGCACACGTGGGGGGTGGGGGTGGCATCATCAGTGTCATCTTCCAAAGCAAACTGGGAATGAATGAAATGCCCTGTGAACACAGGTTGTAGAGAGTTTGCAAGCAGAAGGACAAGACATGCCACTCAGATACACAAAAAGAAAGTTGGGTGGCCACATTCATGTTGGGTGGATGAATATTGTCAGGGAGAAGGAGGTGCGTGATGTAATGACCAAGGGGGCAATTCAACAAGAAGACGTGACAGTCAGAGGCCCAGTGACCCTGAGCTGAACGAGTGCAGTCGTTTGGGGCAGGTGATTTCTAGGGAGAGGAGAGCAGAGGAGGGGAGTCGAGGATACAGGTGGGCTGTGCACAGGTACCTAGTGGCCCCTCCGGGGACCCATAGGAGATGGTAGAAAGCAAACATCAGAGAAGAGAGGAAGGTGGGTCCCTATATACCACCTCTTATCTGTGACTGCCGGAGGCCACTCCGCGGCCCTAGGCAGAGGACCTGGTCACACGCACGCAATCTGGAAATTCCTTGGTTTCTGCTGCTGCTAATTTCAACGTTGATATGTGGAGGAATGAACAACTAGGAAACAGAGCTCAACTCACATTTCAAAACAACTCACATCACACACATCCATATACACTGCAGGCAGACTCGGCATCTCTGGAGATGGTTCTGATTTTGGAGGTGTCTTGCCAGGTTGAACCCATTTCCAAGGCACTCAGACCAGGGCCCTCTGCCTTTCTTCTGCTTCCAATCTATATGCCATCAGATGGTTTTTGGAGTTTAAGTTGATAGATAAATGACACTTGTATCATCTTTTTTTTTTTCTTTCACTTGATTGAAGATTTTCTATTGGGAGTCTAATTAGAAGAATTGCCAGCCACTCCCCCATCCAACCAAAATAGAACCTTCTTAGATGGGATCTGGACAGCTATTTTTTGCTTATAGTCATTCCAACATATAAGGGCCACCGCATCGGAATAGTGTATCACTTGTATTTCTCCAAGTTACTTGATTATCTCCAAAAAATCTGCTTTAATGTCCTTGACATTTATGGGCATAATTTGATCAATGTTATAAATAAACATTGATATTTTTAAAAATATGATTTATGGCATAAGTTTATCAAGAGAAGATGGGCTGGATACAAAGCCAGGCTCTTTGTAAATGACTTCATATTCTACAAGTTCACTATTCTAGAGTTCCATCATTGTATTAGGCAAGTAATGGTCACATTTCATCACCTCTGCCTTTCTATCATTGTAAAAAAATACAGAATATCTAATTAATTTCCAATTGTAACATATGGTTTTGTTTTAACTGAAAGTCTCCCCCTAACCCCAAACAATCTTTGACGTGATTCCTTAAATCAGACCAAAGCAAAATTTAGGACTAAATGTGTCTTCACCTGTGAAGTTCCCAGAGTCCAGCAGAGGGCAGCACTGAGATGGGAAAAATATGCTGCTCTCGCGTGGAGGCTCCTGGGAGGCAGATCATGGATGAGATATTGTAGAACTTGGACGGAAATTATAACAAATAGCTAAATTGGAAACCGATATCATGCTCTGTTGTCCTTCTCTCTGTTACCTCGGACCTGACCTGAAAAGACTAAATTCACAGAATTTGAGGTTTGTAGTTTTTTTTTTTTTAATACCTGTTTTGTTTTGTTTTAAAATTTCTATCAAGAGCCAGACATTTGGATAAAGAAGAAATGAACAAATGTATGGATTTCTGCTGAGAGTCAAGGATTTTGGAAAGGTGGAGTTTATTTACTGTATGAATATTCTGCCCCCAAAGCCTTGCTCTGAAATGTAGTGGATTCCCTCACCCTGGAGGGGTATGGCAGCAGGCTGGGTCACTTGGCTGAAATACTACAACGCTAATTTAGACATCATAAGGGGACTGAATGAAGTGTAAGATCACTTCCAAACTTAAGAGCCTGGAACTCTAGGAGACGGCAGCCCAGGGAAGCTAAAGCAGCTCCCGGGCTGTGAGTTGACCTAAAATATTCCAACTTAACCTGAGGACCCCAGATCAAAGCTGCACCTTGCCTTGAAGACTCAGCCTGCTGGTGCCGGCGCACCGAGGTTAGAGCTACCGAGGAGAGACCCATCTGCAAGAAGCTGCTGGACCAGTTTGTGGTCATGTGTAACCCGAGCGCTGAGTCTCGGGACTTCAGATAAAAGAGCTTGAACTCAAACTACATCTGGCTTCCAGGTCCCACCAGTCGCCCAGGAGTTCTGGGGAAGAGAGGAGTTTTGGGTCATCTCACATTCGGACAGTCAAGCTGTGGGGACAGGACCTCAGGCTCTGGGCTGAGACCTGGGAAGCCCTTCAGAGGGACACGGAGAAAAGACCTCATTTGCAGAGAGCTGCCATCCTCCCGTGATGTGGCTCTATGTTTTGGTCATCCTGGCTCCTCTTGCCACAGGCACAGCTTGGGGTGAGTCCTGAAATACAAACACTGAGGGGTACTCTGGAGAACCCTACACCTGGGCAGAGGAGGGCTGAGATGTTGACAGGACGAGGCTTGCAAGTCTGGTTCTACACCAGTGTTCGCTCGCTGAACTAGGACCTGGAGTAGCCCAGCCCAGCCAGCCCCAGGCTCCCCGAGATTCAGGAAGAATAAGCTCCCTAAGGACGCTGCTGCAGGTGTCAGGGGCAGGGAGACAATGAGACAACCCCGTGCCTCACAGGCAAGGAGATAAGAGCTCAGTTTACTGTTTCCTTGATCAGCGGCTGAAATCTGGCCAGATGGTAGACAGTGGCTTAGTAGAGTATCCACTCCGGGGCCAAGGGCAGGTCTGAATCCTAGCTGAGCACTTCTGAGCTGAGTGTCCTTGGGCAAGGTCCTTACCTTTGCTGTGCCTAGGTTATCCCATCTCTAAAGTAAGAATGTCAGCAGTCCCCACCTCATTGGGCGGTTGTGAGGATGAAACGGGTGGCTCTTTCCAAAACACTTAGGATGGTGCCTGTTTTAGAGAAGCTTCTGGTAAGGAAAGGGTGAATATAAAGGAGGTGACTTAAAACAGAGTATATTAGTAGGAGTGTGAAGTATTGTAAGGCCAACGTACCAAGAGTCTGCAAAGGTAAGTTGTTATCTATAGTTTCCAAGAAGGGACTTACCTGTGGGGTTGGGGACACAGAGGGAAGGACCAGGGTCAGTCAGGAGGCACAGAGGTTGAGGACTGTGGGCAAGGACCTTTGTCAGGGTTTCCACTGGAAGGAAGAGGTGAGCGAGGTAAGTGGCTGTAGGATTGATTGGTTTGGATAATTTCGGGGAACCCTCGGGTGTCGGGGCTGTCCCTGGTTGGGTGGTTCTTGGCTCTGGGTGATTAGGGCAGGTGGATACCGACCCCAGGGTGTGAGAAGCAGATACAGGAGGTGGGTGGTGGGCTCTGGATGGGTCAGAACCTAGGAGGGAGAGTCCCTGTAGAATCCCCAAGTCCAAAGCCTTAGAGACAGAAAGTTACAGTCTTAGTAAATGCAGGGCTCTCACAAGGGACCTCAGCATATATTTGTGCCACTTTGTCAATTGAGAAATGAAGACCCAGAGGGAGATTGCTTTAGTTAGCCTTTTATCCGTGTGGCCAAGATACCCAACAAGAACAATTTAGAGGAGGAAAATTTTACTGGGGGCTCATGGTTTCGGTGGTCTTGGTCCATAGATGGCCAACTCCATTTCTCTGGGCCCCAGGTGAGGCAGCACATCATGGAGCAAGGGCTCAGAGGAGGAGAGCTGCTCTGATCATGGGGGGATCATGAAGCAGGGGTGGGGAGAAGGGGCACACTCCCAGACACGTCCTGCAGTCCCACCTGCCTACAGTCACCACCCGACCAGCCCATTCGAACTCGGGTCGGCTGATTAGGTTAAAGCTCTCCATCTGTTTCCCCTCTGAATGTCCCTGCAGTAACAGGGGGACAGCTCATAGCCAAACCATGACAGACCCCTCTCCCAAGGAAACCTGAAACATCGTGCTCGGCCTTCCTCTGGCTGCTAATGCAGGCTCTGCTCCGCACATCAGTGCCCCGACAGCCCAGGCCCCATCTGGATTGAACTTTGCCCTGGACGTGCCACACCCTGAGAGTCCTAGGACTGAGAATAAAAAGGAGGGGAAAAAACAGAGACCAAACCAGGAGTGGAACATTCCTCTACCCAGGGTTCCCCCGGCAATGCCACCTGATGTCCGTCTTTAGGGAGCCCATACACACTGCTTCCAGTTCCCGTGTCCTCATCCGTAATGTGGCCATGTGAATACCTACCTAGCAAGGTGCGGACAGTGGGTTTGTTTTAGGATTGCCTTAAAGGAACAGGAACCTAGTTCAGTGCTCAGTATGTGCACACTCCACAGAACATCCAGGGTAACTAGTGTTCCTGCCCTTCTCCTTTAAGACTCTCACTCCATCCATCCTCCCGGGCAATGTGGCTTCTGCCCACTTCATCTGGGTTGAAAGTTCTCGTTGGTCGGACGCAGGTCAGACCTAGTGTTTCTGCTCGGACTTCACCTTCCTTCACCTACTAGAAGCAGCACCCAGCCCTCCCCCTGTCCTCCCTGGCCTCCCGGGGCTCCACCCTCCTCCGGCCTCCTCTCTGGTGGGGGCTCCCACTCTCAGCTGAAGCTGCCTCTGGGCTTCACTCTCGGCTCCTGCCCTTCCCTCACCCTGGCCCCTGCAGTGAGCGTGTGCACGCTCACCTTCGGGCGTGGGGGGATTACCCCCTGCCCACCACGCACCTCCTTGCAGTCCTAGGGTGCCCACATCCTTCGGCGTCTTCCTACCTGGACAACTCGCTCACTTCCCAAGGATGAGCCCTCTGACACGGAGCCGGAGTCACACACCCACTTGTTGGTCTCCTTTCCCTCCTGTGGCCCCCAGGTCACTGGCCCCAGGAAGATCATTTCTTCAGAACTCCTTGTAGACGTGACTGTGTTCGTAAAATCCTTCTCCTCATTCTCTAAAGGTGTCTGAGCGTAGTGTAGGGGATTGGGACAGAATAAAGAAAAAGTCCGCCTCCATGGCCACCACCTGGGGGCATGTGGCTGTACCCTGACTCTGACTTCAGACAGGGTTCTGCCCTGATCATCTCAAGATCTCAAGGTCAAAAAATTGTAAGTCAAAACGCCAGAGGTGTGAGCAATGCAAGGTGGGAACTGTCTGTCGATGTGCCCCGTGATAAATACCTCTTGGCGTTATTTATAATGTTCAGTAACGACAACAACCAACCTAAGTGTTCACAGTAGGGAACTGGCCGTCAGTGCCGTGAGATGTGGACACTGCTGTGTAACCTGGCTTCTTGGTAAAGAGTTTCGGAGCCGGGTGGGGTGGTGCACGCCTGTAATCCCAGTGGCTCAGGAGTCTGAGGCAGGAGGATCACAAGTCCATTCAGCCTCAGCATCTTAGCAGGGCCCTACGCAGCTTAATGAGACTCTCTCTCTGCAAGTCCCAGCTGCATGGGATCAGAAGGCCTGGCTCCCTCTTCTCCCTCCTGCAGCCCCTCCCTGGTCCCCCACCAGGACGTGGCCTCTTTCTCCCCGGCTTCAGGTCACGTAGGTCTGTGGCCCCTTCTCCCCCAAGGTCAGCCCTCCTGAGAACAGGGCCCCCACTTGTTCATCCTCTTAACCAGCTCAGCATCAGGACCCTAGTGGGTACCTGCTTCCAGAAGCTTCTAAGAGGGAGGGCAACATTCTCAGAAGCTCTCCTGTTTTCTCCGACTTTTGCCTCAATGCATTGAGACCTCCATTCCAATGGACTTCTTCTGTCAGAGCTTTGGGTCAGGTGCGACACTTTCCTCATCCCTCTTTTGCCAGAGAAGAAATCAGACTAGAGGGTCTAGGTCACTGGCTCATTGTCACTCTTGTCACTCGCTTAGAATGTGGCAAAACCTACCTGGAACCCAGGACTAGCATTTCCCCTCTAACGTCCTCATTTGCTGCCCAGGTCAACTTGAAGAAATGCTCCCGCCGCCCGAGGTGGAGACCCTCCAGGGCAAAGTCAAGGGGAAGGTCGCAACCCTGAAAGGATCTTCAAAGCCTGTGTCCATTTTCCTGGGCGTCCCTTTTGCCAAGGCCCCTGTTGGACCCCGGAGGTTTGCTGCCCCAGAGCCTGTGGAGCCCTGGAAGGATGTGAAGGACACCACGTCCTTCCCTCCCATGTAAGTGAGGGGGCTTGTTTCGGAGGGTGTTTGTCTCTCAGTGCTGCAGGGAGGGGTGGAGGCCGCCCTCTGCTTGGCTCTGCTTTATCCGGGAATCCTCCAGACACCGCAGAGCCCTGGAGCCTTCTGGACCTCTCGGAGATTTCTAGAGCCCTTTGTTCAGCACATAGTTCTCGGGCATCTATTGCACTCCAGGCCCGTGGTGGGTTCCTGGGTCTTCCAATCCTAGAGGGGGAGAGGGAGAATAAATAATACGCCAGGCAATAAATGAATTGGGTCATATGTGAGAACAGGATTCGTGATTGGTGCTTTGAACAAAGAACAGCTGAGCAGGAGGAAAAAGCAAGTGGCCACCTGTGTCTTCTGTCTTGAACCTCGTGGCTGGGCCTGGGTACGGGAAGGCGAGGGATGGTGCATTAGTGGGCACATGGGCATGGCAACTTCTCAACTCCCAGGCAGGTGTGTCTAGATCCCTAGGAAGGGACAGAACAGTGGCTGGTGTGCCCAGGCACCTGGTCTAGCTGGGCCCAGAAGGCCAAAGTCCCCAACTGGCCTCACAGATCAAGCATCTCGCTTTCATAGATCACCTTCTTCCCTCCTCCCTTTCTTGCTATCTTTCTTTGTGGTTAACTGGTTTTCTCTAGCAACACCTTTTGTTTGATCCCTTGCTTTTTCTTTTTGGCACATCTGATACACATTTTTGCTTTTTATTTACCATGAGGCTAACAATAAATATTTTATAGTTATAATATGTTAAACTGATAAGACCCTAACTTTGATCACAAAGAAAACAAACCAAAAAAAAAAAAACTCAACATTTTAACTCTGTTCCCATTTTTAATTTTTGGTCTCAAACGGGACATCATTTTTTGTCTTGCTTAATATTGACAAATTAACGTAGTGATTATTATTTTGAATAGTATTCTTTTTAAAGATGTAGGTGGCTTACCTAGCATCACTACAATATTAAAATAATTATAATTGTATATTCACTTTCAACAGTGATGTTTTCTTGTGACACACTATCATCCTTTTCTTTCAATGTAAAGAACTCCCTTTTCTCGTAGGAAAGTTCTGGGAGCAATGAATTGCCTCAGTTTTATTTCTCCGGAAAAGGCATGTTCTGTGCTGCATTGTCTCTGACCTTTGAGAGTTTGATTCTAATGTCTTAGTGTAGTTTTATTGGGCTGAATCAAATGCATGACCTTTGGCCCTCCTGTACCTGGAAGTTAACATCTTTCCCCAGATTTGGAACATTGTCTGTTAGAATCTCTGCAGTTTGTCTCTCTTACCTCCCTCCTGAACTCTTAACAATCTGAGTATTTGGTCTTTTGAAGCTGTGCCCTCGATCTTATATACTTTCTTCATGTATTTTTTATGTTATTCATTGTATTTTTCAGCTTTAGATTTTCTGGATTTTTAAAAATGTCAATCTCCTTGTTAAATTTCTCTGATAAATTTATGAATTGTTTCTTGATGTGTTCTTGAAGTTTGCCTGGCTCCTGTAAAACAAATAAACAGACAAACAAAACCCCAGCTGTTTGGAATAATTCCTGGGAGACATTCCACATCTTCATCGTTTCAGGGTTGACCTTTGCTGCCTCACTGTGTCATTTGTGGAGGTCCTATTTCCCTCAGTGTTCTTGATGCTTGCGATCATGATACAGTGTCTATGCATTGAAGGGTTATTCATTCCTTAAGTACATTCATTAAGTACATTGAATGTTGGGTTCCCTGAACCTGGGACGGCTACAACCATCTGAGCAACAGCTCGCACTCAGCCCAGGTTAGCCATGAATGTCACAAATTTGCTGTGGCTTTCCAGTCCCAATGGACGCAAGCAAGATGCACGAGGGTACCCAGGGAGAGCTGACCTACTCTGGAAGCTGTCCCAGTCGCCAGATAGGTCCACACCCTAGCATCTCTCTGCACAGGGGGACAGCTGCCTGACTGCAGCAGGAGCAGCAGGAGCCTGGAATGGGCCACTCGACTGCCATGATGCAGATGCTCGCAGTCCCATCTTATTAGATCAGATGGTGCTTGCCTGACCCCCAGCAGTGCCCTGAACAGGTACAATAGTTGCTTCACTGCAGCGGGAAGGGCCAGAGCCAGGACAAGTCCCCCTTGGCATCTGCTGTCTGATGGGAGGAAGAAGCCAAGGCCTTCCCACTCTGCAAGGTCTTCGAGCCCCTACCCAAGATTTCCACCAGGAGCTCAGAGAGCTTCTCCCTGTCTCAGTGTCTCAAGTCTGGTAGCAACCACTGCATTTACAGGATTAAACCATCCAGACTTAGGACGATCTTGTTAGATGTATGGACCTCAGGGACCCTTTCTTCTGTCCTCCACAGGTGCTCCCAAATCACGGGGAATGGCCCAACACTGTCTGAGGTCTTCAGCAACAAATTTCCTTCCTCCTCTCCTAAGCACTCTGAAGACTGTCTTTATCTAAATATTTACACCCCTGCTAACCGGAAGAGCAAAGAGCTGCTGCCGGTAAGCAAGAGATGACCCACCCGACCCGTCACCATGTGGGAATTCTAGCCCCAGCCTCCCCCAGAAAGAGGCGGAGGCAGCTCACAGCTCATCCATCCTAGACCAGGCCTCCCTTCTCCAGTGTCTTCAAGATGAAAATTGCTATAATTTGAAATGCACTCCTAAATTTTTTCAGGTTTTCTGACAGTCATAGCAATAGTGACTACCCTAAGTTGCTAGCTGGAGAGCAACAACGACATAATTTTCAATAGAATTAAAGTGCAGAGAATCTTAGGGAAAAGACAACAACCCAAAACGCCATCCTTACAGATACAGAAACTGAGGCCCAGGTGGAGGAAGGGAGGTCGCACACTAGGGTTCACAGGTCCAGAGAGCAGGTCTCCTGATCTTCAAAGCAATGTCTTGAACATGGGCTAGGAAATCAAACAAGTATGTGCCCTCTCCCCAGCACTCCAAGATCCATGTTGGAAAGCTCACCGGCCCATGACAGAGGCGCAGGAGGCAGAGCCCGGACAACCTCAGGAACACTTTCCTTGCCTTAGGCCAATCATGTGGGGTCTCATCGAAGCTCATCTCCCTCCCTAAACTTTGGTGCAGACTGATGTCCAGAGTAACGTTCAGTGAGTCAGCATTTCCCAGCCAAGGAAGAGCCAGAGGTGGGGCAGCTGCCAGGGGCAGGCCAGAGGTGGGGGGTCTGCTGCAGGGGAAGAAAGGGCAGTGACAGCGCCTAGTCCCCCAGGAAAACCCTGACGTTGTTCCCAGGGGTGGGGAGGCGGTTGTGAATTGGAGACTGGAAGTCAGTCTTACGCAAGGTACAAGGTGGATTGAAACTTGGGCTTAGGGGGAGCAGGGGCACGGCGCCTTGCCCAGCAGCCCCTGCCCTCCAGGTCTTGCCATCTGGTGGCACACACGTCCTGGCCTCTCCAGCCTGTCTGTGCTGACCTGTCCTTGAGCTCACCTTCACTCAGGTGACCCCGACTCAGTCCCTCCCTGGGGGCAGCAGGATCAGAGGTGCAGGAGAAACAGGGCTCTGGGAGCCTGGAGGCAGGAGACCCCCAGCTGTGGACACAGGGTCTAGATCTCCAGGGTCTGGTTTGGATCCTGGGTCTGCCTTGGCCTGGCTGAGAGTCTTGGGCACGTCCTCCACCTCCCTCAGCCTCTGCTTCCTCTCGTGGGAAGAATCCCGTGTGAGTGTCTAATGATGGCGGTCGGGCTTCATCTGGGGCTGGCTGAGTGCACAGAGCAAGCCTCCTGGAACACAGGTCAGAGCTGCAGCGGGACCTTCCTCCTGCCCTAAGGGCTGGCTCACTGTGCTGTGCAGTGGGCTGCAGGGAGTCGGGCAGCTCTGCACGTGGGCCCTGGGGCTGCCGGGACCAAGTCCCACTTCTACCACTTACTCCCTGTAGCTTCTTAGGCAGGTGAAGTGCCTCATTTTTACTGTCAAATAGGACCATATTAGAACTTACTTGTGCACATTATGGGTTCTTTTTTCACTAGCAATATCACATTATTTCACTCACTCTCATTTCTTCTCTGCTACATGAGCTCTTTAATGAAACAACCATGAATTTTGAATTGTGTCCATGCTCAATTCTTGGCCCAGTCGCTGGTCCACAGAATGTTCTCAGATAGTGTCTCAGCAATGTCCGAAGGCTTCTTGGAGGAGGAGAATGTGAGCCTGGGCTTGATGGGGAGTGGGTAGCTTTGAATATGCAGAGGTGGCCGAGGGGTGGCACCCTAGGCTCATGCATGCCTCTTAAGACAGTCACCCCGCAGAGGGAGGTTTAAGCCCACTGGAGTTAACTGAGATGCAGCTGAAGTTCAAGTGCTGCCTGTTGCTTATGTGGAGCTGGTTAAATGGCCCAAGCATAAGGGCAACAGCGGTGTTGGAAGAACGGGACATCCCCGGCCTTTGCTATTCCCAGGCTGACCTTCTCAGTTTGAAGAGACTTGGAAGGATGTGGCATTGGGGGCTAGAGAGAAAGGCAAGGGCAGCCAGGTGGCACTCAGAGGGGTGGTCCCTGGGCCCCAGCTGGGAGAGCTGGGGAGGAGAGAGACTGTGTTTTGCAACCTCGCTGTGCACTGGTGGACTTGGGGTCCTGTCGTGGCCAAGAGGTAGGGGATCACACCAGGGACCCCTCTTCCCTCTCTGCTTCCTTTATCTGTAAGCTTGCTCCCTCCCTGCCCAGGTGATGGTGTGGATCCACGGAGGTGGCTTAGTCTCTGGTGGGGCGTCAAACTTTGACGGGCTGGCGCTAGCTACCCATGAAAACGTGGTGGTGGTGACTATCCAGTACCGCCTGGGCATCTGGGGGTTCCTCAGGTAAGGTGCTGGACAAAGCATCTCTGTTTCCTAGTATTTGCACCCCGGCACCCACCTTCTCATGCCCCAGCCAAACTTGTCCTCTGGGTTCTGAGCTCTGGTGCGTTCTGCTCCCTTTGCCTGGGCTGCCTGCTCTGCCTGTCGAGGACCGGTTCCACCTGCGATCACCCTGACACACTCCACCCCTCTCGCCTGTGCTGCGCTGCCCGTTAACATGCAGCAGGGCAGTGGACTGTGGCACGTCTCCTCCCAGAAAGGACGGAAGGAGTGGGCTCATCGAGTGCAAGGGCGTGAAGGCCAGGGTGGCTGGAGATGGGACGTCACCAGAGATCTGACCCCGGGGATCGCTGCTCCCTGGAGAACTGCTGGCATCGACTCAGCTCGGTTCCTCCTTAGCATCTGGCATAAGTCGGAATCAAGGCTAGAGTGTTCTCCATGTCTTCTCCATGGGCACAGGAAGCAGGTGTCCTGCGGGGTGCAGCCACTGGGACTCTTTTCTGACACCTGACCCTGAGATGGTGACTGGGGGTTCTGGAGCAGGGTCTGATCACCATTGGGAAGACTCCGAGCCGGAGGAGGGGTGCAGGTCTGCCTGTCGGGGTTGTCCGAGGCCACACATGCCCAGGACATGTCACCTGCCCAGGGAGCCTCTTCTCTTCCATCCGGGAACCGTGCTTCTGCTTCCTGTCCCAGCAACACAGCCCCAGACTCTCTCCACCTCCTTCGGCCCTGTCTCCTCCACCCACACCAGGCCGATTCCTCCTGTCCGGGCCTCCTGTCTGTGCTTGTCGAGGTCCCTGATGACCTCAGCCCCTGTTAGAGCAACTTCACGTACCTCTCAGCAGTGGCCTCTCACAGATGACCACTCACGGCTCTTTGAAACGTCTCCTCCTCTTGGCTCCTGGATGCCCCTCACCCTCTGGCTGCTCCTTCTCAGTCCCTCTGACGGCCACCGTCCCTTCTGCATGCTCAGGCCTCTGAGTGTCCCCCACCCCGGCTCCCTACACTGATTCCCGGAGTGATCCCAGCAGCACGGCCACAGCTTCTGTGGGAGCCCCCGCCTCTCCTTGACCCCAGATTCCATCTTTAACTCTGTCTCCTTCTCCCTGCTCAGCAGCCAGAGTGACCACGTGACACAGACCGAGCCACACCATGCCTGAACGGAGGGCTCCCGCTGCCCTTGGAAGGACCTCTGCAGTTCTTCTGGCTGTGGGCCAGGGAGCCCGTGGGGCAGGGGTGGCCTTGGGCAGGGAGCAGAAGGAGAGTGGCCGCAGCTATTTCCTTGATACCTCTGTGCCTGGAAGGCCCCTGGCCTGGGATGGCGATGGAGGCCTTGAAGGTTTCTCAGATGGCCTGGGCCTTTCCCAGTGGTCAGAATGATTGGCCCTGCTCACCTGTTCCTCAAGGGGTCCCTCCGCTCCACCCTTGCATGCCTTCTATTTGCTCCTTCCGTATCTAGATTGCAAATTTTCGAAATCTTCCTGCTCTGCCTCTCTTTGCTGTCCAGGCTCATGGTGATTCTTGCTGGGAGCAGCCAGTAATACCCGGGCCATCATCTGAGAAGTTTCTTCCACCAAGGAAACGATTCTGTCATTCTTAGCCACAGCCTTGGTTCATCCAAGTGTCCTGAATTGCTATGACAAGGGTCGTCTTTACTCCAATCCCATCCTCGTTTCCATCGGAGACACTTCTACTTGTCCCCTGGCCCTCACTAGAATCAACCACAGGTCACCCCTTACAGCTTTGGGGGTTTTTCCGAGCCCACTCCTGCTCCAAGCTCTTCCAACCTTTTTCCAAAATCTCATCCACATTTTCGGGTATAGCTATTTCACTGATCCCATTCCTCAGTAAACCAATTTTTTTTTTTTGAGAGGTGGATATTGGTGATTGAACCCAGGGTTACTTTACCACTGATTTCCAGTACTTTTTCTTTTTCTTTTTTATTTATTTATTTATTTTTTTAATTTTGAGACATAGTCTCACTAAGTTGCCGAGGGTGGCCTCGACCTTGCGATCCTCCTGCCCCAGCCTCCTGAGTCACTGGGATTACAGGTGTGCATCACCACATCCGGCAGTACCAATTTTCTATATTACTCCATTTTCCGTTGCTACAATAAAATCCCTGGTACTGGGTACTTACTTCATAAGAGAAGAGGTTTCTTTAACTCAGTTTTGAAAGCTGAGAGTCCAGACCACATGGAGCGAGCTGTGGGAAGGGCCCCTTGGCTGTGTCACATTACAGCAGATGGCGTGTTAGCAGCACATGTGAAAACGACAGAGACAGAGACAGGGAGCCAGAGAGCAGGGAAGAGCCATCTTGCTCTTTTATAACAAACCTCTTCCAAGAACAACGAGAGCCCCATCCGAACTATATCAATTCTTTCTACGGGCAGCACCCTCAATGATCCCCTCACCTCTGGCTCCACTCCTTAAAGGTCACACCACCTCCAACGTCACCACCCTGGGGGCCACACAGGCACCAGCAGGAGAAAAATCATATCAAACCACAGCAAGCCCCCAGCCCATCTCTGGTCCTGACACCTCTACCCCCACCTCACCCCGTTCTCTCGCAGCACTGGGGATGAGCACAGCCCAGGGAACTGGGGTCACCTGGACCAGGTAGCTGCTCTGCGCTGGATCCAGGACAACATTGCCAACTTTGGAGGGGACCCAGACAATGTGACCGTCTTTGGAGAGTCAGCAGGAGGAGAGAGTGTCTCTGTTCTTGTGAGTGCTCCTGCCCCCGCCCCACCCCGGACCTCTTGGAGACCAGTGGGTCCAGCCGCAGGCTCCTTTGTTACAAAAGACCTGGGTTCAGGGTTGACTCTGCTCACTGCCTGGCTTCAAATGGGGGAGAGTCAGGGCCCAGACCCTCTTTTTGTCCTGGGGCCAGCAGCATCTCCAGCCCAGACTGCAAGAGGGACTTTTCTCCCTCCTTCCTAATCATTTTAATGTTATGAACTATAGATAAAAGGTCAGGAGGAGGGTTGGATAGGAGGTCGTTGCTGCAGTGGAAGCCAGATCTGCGTGCTGAGAGACGTGCTCACCAAGACAGTCAGGCGCTTCCTCTTGGGGGTCTGATGACTGGTCCACGTCCATCAGGGAGGCTAGCAGACTTGAACTGAAAGATCGTGTGCCATGGGGTGAGGTCAGTGGGAGAGAGTAGGGGTGGAAGAGGGAATGGAGAGGGGCTGGGCAGGGCACACAGGACACAGGCACAACTTGGGGACGTGAAATGACTTGATGTGGGGAGTGGGGCTGGGAGGGAAGATCCAGAAAGTTCGAGGAGCCTTAAGAAATCCTCCTGATACCTTGAAGTTGACCCTGGGGTCAACTGGTCGCTGTAGTTTTCAAACATCTACTGGTTTCATAGTTGGATACTCAGAAGAAAATGGTGATATATATTTTTAAAGTAGAGAAAAAAGAAAAAAAAAGTAAATAATCCCAAAGAAGAAAGAAGTCCTCCATATTTCCACTCTGCAAGGAGAGTCACTGTGGAGGTTTTGAGATGCATTTCCCAGTCTTTTTCCTAAGACTTTCTCTCTCCTCCACCTTTCTGTCAGTGATCTCTCCTCTTGGCCTCTGGACCACCTACCACGGGTGGCCTAGGCATCGCCATTTTAGGATATCATGACTGCTTCCCTAAAGGCTAAACACCCTTCTGCTGCAATATTTTGTTTAACTATTGGGTAGCATTTCATGATAAGGCTGAAAAAGAAAAATGTTTATTTCCCTAACTTCATGACATTTAGAACCCCGAATGATTTCTAGTTTTTAAAATTATAATGGTCACGCACGGTGGCTGGGTGCCTCCATGATCGTTTTTAGGAGAAACTCTGCATAATGGAAGGATCAGAACTTGTGGCTCGGAGCTGCCCAGCTCCCTCTCCAGTGCTTTTGCTTGTCCTGATGGGCCCATGCCACTCCCAGTTCTCTCTCTTACTGGGTGCTCCCGTGTCCCCCTGTGGAGGTCCTCCCAGGGGAGGCAGGCCCAGGAAGCAGGCCAAGCCAGGATGGGCACTGAGCTGTCCCATCTGCTGGCTGGGTGTCAGCGTCACCAGGGCAGAGTTGGCTTGGGGGACCAATGTGGCCCTGCTTCTTCCCTGTGAGCATAAACTCGTCTCCCCCCCTCCCTCCCAGGTGTTATCTCCCTTGGCCGAGAACCTCTTCCACCGGGCCATCTCTGAGAGCGGCGTGGCCCTCAGCCCCTGCATGTTCCGGAGGAGCACCAGTGCTGGAGCTCAGGCAGGTCTCGCCTCCGACAGTTCCTGCACAGTTTCCTCCGCTCTCCAGGGGTCCTCGGGGGTCTTTCCGTGGGATCCGGGGGAACATGCTCAAAGAGCCAGTGGAATGAGGAAAACTGAGCAGAGAGGAAAGGGGGCCACCCTGTCTAGCCTCCCGTTTGGAGCCAGGACACGGGGGCGGAACATGGAAATGGTTCCTGGAGCTCAGCAAGTGACCAGGGCAGAGCTTCCATTCAAACTCCGGACACTTGACGTCCAGCAAAGTGCAGTGTCCATCGTCCCCACCTCTCCCAGGGCTCCAAGGCAGGTACGGGGTGGACAGTGAGCAGTGGCCTGGGATTAGGTCATGTCTCCGTCGCAGTCTGAGTCCTAGTGGTTCCGCTTGCAGGATGTGGGTCTGGACTGATTCTTCTCTGGGGACCCTGTGGCCAGGGCTGGTTTCTGGAGAGTTTATTTACTGATTTGTTCTGATACTCCACAAGGTTTGGATATATCCATATACTAGTCACCACTGAAAGATCCATTCCAGCTGGAGAGAGAGCTTAATGAGAATAATGATCACATGTTGTGGAAATGATATGATTTCAATTATAACAAGATAATTAAAGGAACCAATTCAAGGAACAAGCTGAGTCTGGTGGTGCAGGCCTATAATCCCAGTGACTTGGGAGGCTAAAGGAGGAGGATTGCATGTTTGAGGCCAGTCTCAGCAATTTAGTGAATGCTGTTTCAAAATAAAAATAAAAAGAGTTGGGGGTGTAGCCTGGGGTTAGAGTGCCCCTGGTTCAGATTCCCGTAATATGAGAGAGACACACACAAACAGGGACAGAAATAACAGAATCTCATCTAATGATCAAACCCACAAGGAGCATTTAGCCCAGGTGTTATCATCATCCACAGGGTTAGTTCTGAGGACCACCCACTGGATCTCCCGATGTGGCGGGATTTGGAGCTGCTTTTGGCAGAGTGGCTGGAGAGCACTGGATAGGAAAGGGCTGACAAGCAGGAGGGAGGACTTGGAGACACGGAGAGTCTACAGAATGTTCGAGATTTGGTTCAGAGGGTTCTTTGGTTATCAGCAACAGAAGCCCAGATGCCCAGGCTCAATTCAGGAAGGAGGCATTTATTCATTTTTTTTTCAAGGAAATTAAGGTGGCAGAGATGAAGTCGCACTTTGTGAACAAAAAGAAATCACAAATTTTAGAGCAAAGGGAATTCAAGACTCTCTTACTCCTGCCCTTTCGCTCAGCACCGATTCTGTAGCAGGCTCTGTGTGAGGCTCTGGGGAGCCCACACCCCCGACCCACCATGGCCCCATCATCCCAGAGCCTGCCCTCGTCCCTCTATGACTTCTCCAATAGGGCACCACCTCTGCCCCCGGGATTGATTAGGAACTCCAGTTTGGCTGCAGACAGCAGAAGCTTTCTTTTCTGTTTTAGAAAATGAGTGGCTCCCTCTAACGGCCCTCGGCCACCAGGGGACTGGAAACCAGACTGTGGGGTTTGGGGTCCCATGCTCCTGACAGACCCCCGTGCCTGTTTTAGCAGAGATCAGCTCACAGAGACGCAGCTGTGTAACCAGCTCGTGCCTCGATTTCCACTAGTTAACAGAGGAGCACAAGTGGGGCCCGGAACCCACACCCGCCGGCCTGGGGTGTTTTCAGCTACCTACCGCCTCCCCCTGCAGCCTTCGGGAGTCGGGCAGGCACCGCGGAGGGCAGGAGCACTGCTGTTGAACTCTGCTGTTATCTGTGGTCTCTACAGCAAGTTGCTGCCGCAAGTGGATGTCCCACCCACAGCTCCGCCGCCATGGTTGAGTGCCTGCGCCAGAAGTCAGAGAAGGATCTCTTGGAGACCACGAAGAAAATGGTAGGTGCCTCCATTCCCGGGCCCCCAGCCTGTTCACCAGGCCCCAGGCGCTCTCTTCTTGCCCCCATCAATCACTCAGTTTCTCACCTCTCAGGAGCAGTGTCAGGCTCCTGATCCCACGTGGTAGTTTTGTTTTGTCCTTTTTATGGTCCAACACCTCAAATGTCAACCAGTCCAACAATCACAAGATGCAGAGTTGCATAGCAATCCCCCGGCTTCATCAAAAGTCAATATTTGGTCATTGCTGTGCTCAGATGTCTTTTCAAGAAGTTGAACATTTTATATCCACAGAAGTTACCACCATCCTGCATTTGGGGGTTGAAGGTATTAAGCACAAAGATTTTCAGAAAGGCGGTACATAATGTGGCTAGCATTGATTCAGAAACTATGACCCAGTAGTGGCCCAATCCTCTACGTTTGCTGAGATTCTGCCTCAATTGTGAGGCTAAGATGACCATCCATTCATGCATTCCTTCACCTATCACCCACCCCTCCATTCATCCATCCCTCATCTAATTGTCCATCTATCCAGCCACTAATGCATTCAATCCATTGATATCCTTCCATAAATCCAGTATCAATCCGTGATGTTTCCTTGAACCACTTCCAATCACTTTAACATTCTCGCATCTTCTAGCACCGTATATCTACACTCCACCATCCATTCCAACCAAAGCAATGATCCATCCTCCATATCTAGCTGTCAGACTCAATTCGCGCATTCATCTGATTCACCCCCTGAACAACTGCTTGGGGGGAGCGTGCAGGAGGGTGTCCAGGGAGCGATGCAGCTAGGATTGAGCATGGCTCTTGCTCACCAAGAACCATCCCCGAAGAAACATGCCTACGGGTTTCGTGGTTAGATGAGGTGAGAGTATAAAGAGAGGACGCATTCATTTAGCCAGCTGAGTGCTTTCCACATGACACTGGAAGACTGGTGGACCCTCATTGTGGTTTGTCACCACAGAGAAGCTTACCCCGCAGGACAAACGCCCGTGCATCCGGGGCCAGTGGACCCCCTCCCTTGGTTGCATGGTGTCAGTGTGAGCTCAGAAGCAGCTGGAACCCTGGGCCTCTTTATCTGGACCCTGGACAATGCTCTTAGGCCCTGTGGCAGGCCACGGCACGAGGCACTGCCCACATGTCCATGGGGTGAGGCTATTGTGACTTTGGAACTTGGGTCCTGGCTCTTCAGGTTCACACAAGGTACACAGGTTTTCCAAGAAGCAAACAAGTCTACTTTCTAATGCCTTGAAAGAGGCAAATCCACCCCCATTTTGGCACAAGAGGACCCAGCTCATAAGGAGAGGAGGGCACAACCACAGACGTCCTCTCTGGAGCTCCGGTGGCCCTCACTGCAGGTCCCGGGGCCGTCCTTCCCTTGCTGGCACCTGCCCCTGCCCTCTCTTGTGCCTCCACCCTGTGCCCGTGTGCAGCTCAGACCCTGTCCTGCCTGCCTGCTCTGGGCCCAGCCAAGGAGGCCCTGGGCAGGAGGCCCTGAAACCTCTGGGTGTCAAAAATCAGAAAAATCAGGTTTCCCCCAGAAGCCTTTCTCACCACGTCTTTCGCCTTTGTCTTTACAGAAATTCTTCAGTCTTGATGTATCACAAGACCCCAAAAAGGTAAGGCCCTTTGGCTTCTTGATTTCAGGTGCTGCGTCTGAAGACCTCTGAGCTCCAATTCACGATGAATGAAAGAATTCCTCTTTGTGCCATCAGAATCACTCCTTGTGGGTGTGTTTCTGAGGCCCAAAGAGGGGAGGCCCCTGGCTAGGGTTACATGGGCAGGTGGCCCTCTCCCCTGACCAGCTCAGGCGCTCCCAGCCATCACCTCTGGGTGCCCTGGACTCGGCCACCCCTTTTCCTTTATACTTCCTGCTTCCAGAAAGGCCCAGTGGGAGGAGACCGCTCTAGGACATTCTTGGGAGGAAGAGATGACTAGACAAGGACTCAGGAGTCTTTGCTGAGGAGGACACATCCTCGGGGGACCCCAGGGTGATTAGCAGTGCAGGGAGGGAGGGAAGGAGGCCCCAGGATCTCAGTCTTGAGGACACGGCCCTCCTCCCAGTACCTAGGAAACCCCAACAGGATCCTCCCGACTCCTCCTTCTTTCCCTCCCACCTCCTAACTTGTCCAGGATCTGGTGACATCGGCTGAGCACCATCTTACAGCCCTGTCCTCAGCTCCCTCCCAGCACTTCTCTTAAAAGTCAGGATGAAATGAGATCGATTCAGACATCCATCAGAGTTTCAGAAGCACTGACTGCCTTGCAGGATGTGATTTGGCAGCTGGGATTTGGCAGTGGCACTGTTGTAGGGATAAACCAGGCAAGGCACCGAAGACAGCAGGAAACCGTTTTATTTGGCTGGAGCCAGGTTCAGAGGGCACAGCTTTTGCTGTAATCCCCTGAACCTCGAGTTCAGGGAGTTTCAGAGTTTTATACCCAGCATGTAAGGGGAGGGGCTCAGAAGTTCACAGTCTGCAGAAGTTCACATAAAAGCAGCTGTTTCTTTCACTGTTCTGGGCAAGTTAACTCTTCAAGGACAACACCTGAGCAGGGGAGAGCTTCTTCTCCCCTCTCTTTCCTCCCCCTGCCAGCTGTTACCATGGAGCCCAGTTGTAACTTCTCTTAAAAATGTAGACATCTCTGTGAAGCCCAGCTCAAGGCCAGAGCCTTGTTTGCACTTTTCTACAAAGTACTACACTGGATACGTTTGTGAAAAACTGGTCAGGGGCTGTCCAGCACCTGGAGTGCTGGTATCTTCTCGGCCAAGTAAAACAGGGCGACATGGAAATAGGAAGTTTATCTACAATGGACTCTTTTGCTGACAGTCCTAAGATCAGCCTTGGTGAAGGGGCTCTCCTGTGGAGAAAGGGGGTGCCACTTCAGCCCAGGCAAGAGTCCCTGCTTTCCTGAAGCTTTTCCTTCCAGAGGGAGGAGGGCACAATGGGAAAAAAAATAACATGAGAGATGTGATGTGTGGCCATGGTCAGAGGTAAGGTAAACGAGGTTAGGAGCTGGTGTAGGGGCACACACCTGTAGTCCCAGCGACTCAGGAGGCTGAGGCAGGAGGGTCCCAAGTTCCAGCTGCCTTAGCCACTTAGTGGGACCCTGTCTCGGAAGAAAAGAGAGGTTGCCCAGTGGTTTGGGATGTAAAAAGTGGGGTCAGGCTTGATGAGCAGGTGACCTTGGAGTCAAGCTCTGGAGAGCGTGCTGTCAGGAGAACTGGAGGAGGAGTGAGTGTTCCTGGCAGAGGGGACAGCAGCTTCAGGGGCCCAAGAGGCCCCTGTGTGTGGAGTGGAGGGGGCAAGGTGGAGGCTGCGGAGGTCCTGGTCATGGGGGTTGGGTGGTCACTGGAGGGACTTCACGTGTGACCCAGCAGGAGACGGGAGGTGCTCAGAGGGCTCTGAACAGGGATGTGGTCTTCGATTTTACAACAGTGCATTTCACTGCAAGCTAGAAGCGGCAGAGGAGAGGCCAGAGCAGACACAGGAAGGCCGGCTGAGAGGCCCAGCCTCCGAGGGCCAAGGGAGCCTCGTGGTGCCTTGGACCAGGGCCAGAGCAGTGGCGGGAGTCCAGGGAGCTCCGAGAGGAAGTGAGGGAAACGGGGGTGCCCCTGAGTTCTCTGACCCACGCTGCGGCCCTCACAGGGAACCAGCAGCAGCCAAGGAGTGGACGGTGGCAATTACCGTGGTCCCCACTGCTGCTGATGTCACTGTCCCCCCACAAGGTGTCCCCCCCGTAGGGCCTCAGGTCTGTCTTCTGGATTTGTACCACTTTCTATTCCTCTTTCGGTCCTGGCGTTCACACCCACCGGTGTCACCAGACTTGCCTTTCTTTATAACGTCCTCTCCCTTCTTAAAAGCCTGGCTTTGTTTGCAAAACAGATTGGCCTCCTTCCATCGAATTGGCCTTCGAAGCCCATCTGAGTGTCCGAGTGCCTGTGATGTGTCCCAGGGTGGGCAGAGAAGGTGCCCTGTGGAGGCCCTGTGTCTAACCCTGCCCCAGGGCATTCCGTGAGCACAGGGACTTTGGCAAGCTCATCTGTCCCCTCCCTCATGCCATTCCCACAATGTTCCACCAAGGGAAACATGGCCCATGGAGTACGGAGCTGGAGAGGGGCACCTGAGGCCGGTGTCTGCTGGGGTCTGCAGTAGCCTGCACATCAGTGATACCCAAAGTTAACTGAGCCTTTTCCGGGTATCGAGCACCTGAGCACTGCGTGTGTTCTGTCTTTGGCTCCCTGTGGGTTCCTAGATGAGAAAACCATGAGGGGAAGTTACTGTTCCAAGTTACTGGATAATAGGCAGCAGAGCCAGGGTTCAGCTCCTGGACCCAGGCTCTTCACAGCTACACCTTGGTGACTGAGTTTGCCATAACCATACCCGGAGCCAGCTTCCCAGGTGGTGACATGTGCATCCACTTGACTGCGACCCTGTATTTTGCATCAAAGGTAAATCAGAAAATCAAGAAATTTATCAACGTAATATCAGCCCACCCTGGATTCTTTACCTCATGCTATTCCATGCAGCGGAGGCATCTTGAGGGCCAGATACTCTTCCCATGCACAAAGAAAATGGTTGCGTGAAAACTCATGTTTAAATAGAGATGGATAATTTTCCAAGGCATAGAAAAGATGTTTGCTTAATGTTGTCAGTTAGATAGCAAGAAAGCAATCACTGCACAAACTATTCATCATAAGCTTTTGCAAAGAAATAAATACTTAAAAAATGAATGTAGATAGCGAGGTAAGGCTGGGGATGTAGCTCAGTCATACAGCACTTGTCCATCCTGTATGAGGCCCTGGATTCCATCCTAGTACCACAAAATAGAGAGGTTGGAGGGGGGTGGGAGGGAGAGAGAGTCAATCCTCCTTAATCATCAGTTCTGTTCTTGTGAATTCTCCTATTTGCAAAATCAAACGCACAGCACTTTGGTGGTTATTTACAGATAGGTGCAGAGTGCTAAAAGTTTGAGCCACATGATAGACATGTTCCCATCTGAAATCAAACAAAACAATCGTGTCTTCTTGTTTCATCTTCTGTCCTAACTAGTGCAATCTATTTCGTGCCAGTTGTGTGTTTTGTTGTTGTTGTTTTGTGCACGTTGGTGCTTTTTGTTAGTAATTTCTCTGTTTAAAATGCCCACTCGCACAGTGCAGATGTGCTGCCTGGTGTTCCTTAGCTGGGTGCCTTGGGGAGAAAAACCTGTGCAGACAAGCTCGGTTCAGCCTTGGGCTGTGGTGCTCTTGGCCACGCACCAGGAGCAGCACCTCCAGAGCATCCCTGAGCCTGCCTGTCTGCAGGTGAGGCCATCCTGGGAGGTGAGGCTAAACCTGGGAACTCGTGAAATGAGGAAGGAAGAACATTAAGAGCCGGTATTGGATAGCATGGTTGGGAGGCTGAAGACAAAGCAATTTGCATGTGGGTGACCCAGGGCCAGGGAGATGTTAATCCCTTCCTGCCTGGCGTGTTATTATAAGTTAATACGACACATAACTAATTCTCTGTGAGAAATCCATGTGATCTAAAGCATCTTAAACCAGAGACTTACACATAAAACAAAGTCCACGGGCCTCATAGGAACCTTGGACCTCATTTCCCCGTGGACCTGTGGCTCAGTATCCACTGATCCAGGATTCCTGGCACTTTACAGAATGTAACTACCGTGAATAGCAAGAAGCAACCACAGAGGATGTGCCTGGTCCACAGCGCTGCAGTCTAGGGCAGCTGATAGGTCACCAAGAGACAAAGAAAATACCCCACAAGGTGTGCGAGACAGAAAGCTTATTGAAGACCCTTCAGGGGTCGGCCTGGTGCTGACAGGCTGGACAGGGCATATTCACCCCTCAGGGTGCTTTGTCCAGCGGTGGATGACCACCTTCACGTGCTCTGCTCCGTGTCAGTGACCTCGGGGAGAGGGGTTCTGTAGGTTGGGCTACAGAGCAATGGCACATTCACTTCACCTGCCCCTTGGATGACCAGCCTCCCAAGGAACTTGGCAAGTAAGCAGCTTTCCACAGAGAACACTCACGGGCCCTAATTCCCAGCATGTGTGAGAACCAGTCAGCATCCTTCAAGGTAATATTATCCAGGCGTCTGGCCTGCTCTCATTGTTCCCTGGACATGGCCGGGTTCTTGGGAACATAAAGGAGCATTTCAGAGACATGGTATTTTACTCTCCTCCTTTTCTCCAAGAACGACACGGATCAACAGACAGATATAAAGACAGACAGACAGACAAATAGATAGAAATATATGCACATTTCAAATTGAATGGTAGATAGGTTTAAGTGTGTATGTGTATCTATCTCTGTATATCATAGATCTCTCTATATATGATAGGTTTAGCATCCCTGATCCGAAAATATGAAATCTAAAATGCTCCAAAATATTTTGAGGGCTGTAATAATGTCATGGGTAGAAAACTCACACGTGCCCTCATGTGACAAACCCTGGTATAATACCAGGTACGTTAAAAATAGTGTGTTCGGACTTGAGTACCATTTCTACGACATCCAATTATGTCTATGCAATATTCCAAAAATAAAAAGAATCTCTAAAATCAGGAAGACTTCTGGCTGCAAGCAACTTAGATAAAGAATACCCAACCTGGCTGGGCACGATGGCGCATGTCTGGAATCCCAGTGACTTGGGAGGCTGAGGTAGGAGGATTGCAGGTTCAAGTCCAGACTCAGCAATTTAGCATGGCCCTAAGGAACTTAATGAGACTTTCTTTTTAAAAAAAAAATTAGAAAGGGCTGGGGATGTGGCTTAGTGGTTAAGCACCCCTGGCTTCGTACCCAAATAAATAAATAAATAAATAACCTGTATATATTGCAATTTGAGTAAATATCTCTGCTTCCCCAACTAGTTGTCACCTTATCAATGCTACTAATTTCTATCCTATCAGAGACTTATTCACCTTATTAGGAACCTGCGTTTCTATTGCCACTGCCAATGGCCATATATATGGTCCATGGGGCTGGCCCGGCCCTCAGACAGGCAGAGGGGGACGGGCGTGTTTCCTGGGGATGGAGAATCACAGACATGACCTGCTCTCTACCCTAGAGATACCCTTTCCTCACAACTGTGATTGACGGGACGGTGCTACCCAAGGACCCTGAGGCGATTTTGGCTGAAAAGAATTTCAACACAGTCCCCTACATCTTGGGAGTCAACAAGCATGAATTTGGCTGGTTTATTCCAAAGGTGAGAACATACAAGCCACTTAGACAGACGGACCCCTGACCACCTATCTTCCCTCCAACTTCTGGTCCCCTGAGTTCCCCAGTCTCAAATCTCTTCCTCTGAATTCAGTGCAGCTGTCCCCATTGCCACCAGTCAACATTTCCTGGGAAGCCCCAACTGACCCTGGGGTGCCAGAGCCCCGGCAACCCCTCCCTTCAAACCCTGATTGTTTTCCTATTAAAGAATCCCAACTTGCCCAGGTGGGAGAGCCAGAGTAGAGACAATAATTGTAATAAATAAAGTAAAAAGCAAAGGATGTTTAGGAAGAGGAAGGAGCGGGGGGTTCACAGTGAGACCTGGGCCAGCCCCTTCCACCTTGGGCTTGGACTCATGGGCCCATAGGTCACCCCGTGTGCTCCCAGGCACCACGTGGACACAGTCAGAGAAACTTGCTTCTCTTCGAGTTGAAACTGGCTTCTGAAAGGGAAGGGGCTTTTCTTCTCTTAAAACCAGTTGAAAGCAAATGGAACAGGGTTTCTTCAGTAATAAGCTCTCCGTGGGGCAAATTCCCTGACGGTAAAGGCTGGAAATGTCTCAGGTCTGGGATGCTGGGGAGGCACTGTGGGTGGGGGATGCGTCACCTGGCTCACCTGTGGCATTTGGTGATCAGGCTCAGCTGCGGTAAGGCCCCCCACGGAGGTGAGGGCTCATCCTTCTACCAAGACTGGAAGAGAGCTCAAGACTTCTGCCCTCAAAGGTTCACATTTCAAAGTGACTTCAAAAAACAACAAAAAAATTTTTTTTAAATGCTCTCAGGTCCTTGAGGAAACAGTTCTGTATGGGATATTTTTATCTCGAAGGACAGAGAAAGAATTGATAATTGCAAACTTTGTAAGGTAAATGCCTTCAAAGAGGGTCTGGGGGCCTGCTTGGCTGGAGAAAAACAATATTTCCACCTGGAAATACGGCAGGCATTTTAGAGGGCTGGGCTCCTCCTAGGACATGTCCTTAAGCCACTAGCAGCCAGGCTCCTGTTGGGTCAGTGCAGAGGTTGGACAGGATTGTCACGTGCTGAGAGTTCTAGGTTATGCCTAAAGGTCAAACCCTCGTGGCGGAATTTGGCTTCCTTGAGTCTGCGGAGGTGTGATCTTTCCCCTCGGTCCCTAAGCCCTCTACTTCAGCCTGGCCAGCCCCTGCCTTCTCTGGGCTGACCCTTGGCTGGGCTCTAGCCAATAGACAGAGGTTGACCTAAAGATAAAGATCTATTTAAATAGCAAGGACAGCTCTCCTAAACATCTGTTCATCTTCTCGGCCCTCCTTGGCTTTCTAGGTACAAGTTCATTGGATTCCTTTATTTTGTTTAATGCGTCAAAGACCCACACCCTTCAGAGAGGGGCCAGAGGGCCTTCATTCTGCACTGCTGTGTGGTTTGTCCCGTTTGGGTCTTTCCCTTAATTCCTGGTGATTCCCAAATGCTAAGCCATTTTTCCCCCCAACAGGCGATGGGCTACCCGCTCTCTGAAAACACATTAGACCAGAAGACGGCCACGAAACTCCTGCTGCAGTCCTTCCCACTTGTGGTAAGAGTCTAGGAATCGGGGGGGGGGGGGGGGGGGTTACGAAAGAAAGAAGGGCTGGGGGCTTGCTCCAAAGCAAAGATCAAGTCCAAGGCAGAGCAAAGCGGGGGATCCGGTGTCCAGGATCCATGGGGCCTTCTTTGCTGGCTGGTCACTTTATTGATGATTTCAGAACCTTTCAGAGAAGCAGTCTATTGATGCCATCGCGGAGTATTTAGGAGACACAGAGGACCCTACCAAGAAGAAAGACCAGTTCATGGACTTGATGGGAGATGTCATGTTTTGTGTCCCAACTGTGCTTACAGCCCGTGGCCACAGAGGTGAGTCCCAGAGGTGGAGTGGGAGAGGGAAATGGACTCACCAGCCTGATGTGGGATCCACCCGGCTCCAGCACAGACAGATGTGGGCTCTGTGAAGCTCAGGCCTGAGGGCGGGTTCCACGTGGCTCAGGGGGAGGGTGCTCTCCTGTTGGGTTTCTGCTAGTAGCAAACTAAAAAAAAAAAAAAAAAAAAAAATGGCTCAAGTGCAAGGAGTTTATGTGGGAGGTGATCCTGGAAAACACCGGTGGGGAGATGAGGAAGGGAGGCAGGAAGAAGATAACAGTTGTCATAGTTTAAATTTGAATGTCCCCCAAGGCCCATGTGTTAGAGGTTTGGTCACAGCCCATGGGGACATTGGGACAAGGGGGAACTTTTAGAAGGGACAGCCTAGTTGAATGAAGTTAGGTCCCCAGGGACTTGGCCCTGAAGGAGATTGTGGGACCCCAGACTTTCTCTTTGTTTCCTGAGTGGCATGATTGAACAGGTCTCCTCTGACACCTGAAGGCCTGGTGTCCCCCGCTGCTGCAGGTCCTAGCAACAGAGCCAAATGACTGTGAACTATAACATGAGTCAGGATGGGTCCTTCCTCCTGGTAAGTCGGTTGTGTCCCATGTTTGGTTTAGCAACAGGAAGGGAACTAACACGGAAGCCAATGGATGGCGTCCTGTCCAGCGATGCCTCCCAGGGACCCCTGGCCTGGGGAGCTCTGAGAAACAGGCCCTCCTTCTGGGTGCAACTGAAGAGCCTCACGGGACCTTTCTTTTCCTACTAATCTGCATCCACCTAATCTGCAAGCCAGGAAATGTTTCCCTGGTCTTGATTTCTCGACCCATGCTGCGAGCGTTTTCAAATTCAGTACACATAGAAATTAAAAAAAACCAGCAGACCTGACATCTGCCCAAGCGCCCCTCAGTACGTCGTCGTGTGCCAAATCCACTTCGCCTCCTGAGGGTTCCCAGGAAGCTCTTCTGCCCTTCCATAAGCCTGGGTGTGTCTGCCACTCTGTCTGATCTGTGATGTCCCCACCTGCGTGTCATGGGGCTCTGCCCATGCTGGGCTTGTGTCTTAGCTCTGAGATTTCAGGACTTTTGAGTTCAGGGATTTTCCAGGACTACATGGATTTGGTCAGCTTTCATTTATTGTATTTGTCTCATTCTTCCCCATCAAAAGAGCGCCTCTGAATATAAAATTCATATGTTATAACTGTAGGAAGTTTTGAAAAGAGGAAACCAGATATCACTTAGAAGTCTTCTACTCAGAGGCATCTGCTATAAATTTTTTCTATATTATTATCTTCTGATAATTTTTCTACATCTTATATATAGTTTAAAATTAATTTATATAGTTATTTTGGTCAGAAAGCACTGTATTGGGGAGATTTCCTCAATGTCAATGAAAATCCGTAAAAATATATATTATCAGGTACGTAAAACCTCCTATTTCTATCCTATTGACTGCTTGTATTGTGATGCAACAAATAACATTATGCAGATCCTTATGTGCATAAATGATTAATCATATGTCTTCTATTTTTCTTATGATTGAGTTTTAGAAGGGAGGTTACTAAACTGGACCACAGGAACATTTTAAAGCTCTTGATATTGCTTTCCAGTGTATTCAAATGCAGATTTCTTTTCTTCTTCTTTGTTCCTCGGTGCTAATGATCAGACCCTGGGGTGCTCTACCACTGGGCCATATCTGCAGCCGTTTTCAGCTTTTATTTTGAGACGGATCTCACTAAGTTGCTTAGGGCCTCACTAATTTGATGAGGCTGGCTTTGAATTTGTGATCCTCCTGCCTCAGCCTCCCAGACCGCTGGGATTACAGGTGTATGACATCACCAAACCCCTTGAAGACTACGGACTTCTTAATTCCTTTTATCACTTGGAATACTGAGGTTAAAAATTAAAAATAGGGGTAAAGATGGTAGCTCCTTGGTAGAGCATTTGCCTAGCACATGTGAGACAAAGGGTTCAATCCTCAGCAGCACATATAAATAAATAAATAAAACAAGGGTATTGTGTCCATGAACAACTAAAAAAAAAATTAATAAAATTAGTGCTGCAATTCCTATAAGCCTTCCCTACAGAGAGAGAGAGAGAGAGAGAGAGAGAGAGAGAGAGGGAGAGAGAGAATATATGAATCTCTGGGCAGCATCCAGCAAATTTTCCTCTATGATTAGGTCTGAGATCCTTTCTAAAGTATGTGAGTAGCAAAGGCAAAGTTCACCTCTTCTTTCAATGAGCTTGACCTTGATGCTGTTTCATAAGAGGATTATATAGAAGGATACTTGTTCCCAAGATCACTTCTTGCTAAACCTCAGTGATGGGGGCTGAAAGGGCCATAATAATTTATTTAAATTTATTTAAATAATTTATTTAAATTATTCTACATCCTCATGTTGAGATAACCTCTACTGGAAATCATTTTATGGATGAATATTTAATGATGTAAAGAAGTGATTACAGTGTATTACAAAATAACATAGACAGTAGTATCCCAATTTTATACACATAAAAGGGAAATGCACTAAAATATCAAAAAAGAATTTTTTTAATGAATGGTAGAATTATAAGTAATTTTTTGGGTTCATTTTATATTTTTAATTTTTTTATCTTTTATTGATTTTATTTTTTTAAAATACATGACAGCAGTGGAATGCATTATTATTCTTATTACACAAATAACAGAGCACAATTTTTCATATCTCTGTATATAAAGTATGTTCATGCCAATTTGTGCCTTTATAAGGTACTTTGTTTTTCTTTGCATACCAATTCTTAATGTTCATATTTACCACAATTTTTCATATCACATTTTTCATACATGAAAAATGTGATATGAAAATATCAATTAAGTCTTCTGTTCTCATATGTATATGAAAAATATCAAATTTACCACAATTTTTCATACCACATTTTTCATATGTATATAAAACATGTTGTGATGGCGGCACCTGGCGCCTAGTGACGGTGCCTTCTGTAGCCAGCATGGGTGGGCCGTGTGAGCGGTCGCAGGCGCTCTTACTCCAACGTGGACAGAGAGATTGTGCTGGACTCCAAAGCGAGAGCCGTGCTATACAAAAGCCCAGTTTGTGCCAAAGAGTTCTTTCTGGACAGAAGCGAGAAGCAAAGGTGAACCTCATGAAATCGATCCGTTTGTGAGACCCACGGAAAAGTTCTTCACTGAAAAGAGACCTTCTTCATTCCTGATCTGATGGTATGTGCCTAGAAGTCTACTTTGCCTCAGAAACAAGAAATGGAGAGTAGCATCCCAAGTAAGAGGACTGAGTGACATCATCACATACCTCCTGCCCTGGTACAGGGGGAAACTCGTGGGGAGTCTGGATGGTTCTCTGATCTTGCAGACTTGGGTTCTGAGAACCCACGGACTTGTACCTGTCTGACCTGTAGTTGGATGGTCAACACTGGAAATGGGACTTTGTCAAACGTACTCAGTGGAAGCCTTAGGCATTCAGCGGTTCCAAGGGCACCCACTGCGCCTCTCCTCTCTGGTGCCATCATATTCACATGGACCGTCCCTTTGTTCTCCAGCACGACTGATGTGTATGACAGCAAGACTGCAAGTCCCCCCAGGACACAGGGATCCTCTGACAGATGCCTCAGAACACCTCGCCCCGCAGTGGAGCTGGGCTTCCCAGGGCAAGCTGTTCAGGCTGGGGTTGGCCTCCGTGTAGCCCAAGAGTCTTCTTTACCATCCTGGGGCAGGTTCTTAGTGCACATCACAGGCAACTAACAGGACAAGACGTACTGTATAAGCACAATTAAGTCTTCGGTTCTCATGGACTTTAAATATTAATGTTTGTGGGGTTGGTTGGTTTGTGTACCGGGGATTGGACTCAGGGGCTGAGGCTGGCTTTAAACTCACTCTCCTCCTGCCTCAGCCTCCCTATCCGCTGGGATTACAGGCCTGTGCCACCACACCTGGCTCTTGTTTAATTTTTTTGTACAGAAAATGATTTTAATTAATTTGCATTGGCTGTATTCCATTGGCCAAACCTAGCATTAGAAGCAGAAAAAGGGAGGCTTTTTCTGCCCAAGTTAGGAGGGTGCTGTCATTTCTGTGTATTGGTGTGGTTTTTGTTACAGTTAAGAATTGGGGCAGGGCTGGGGACATGGCTCAAGCGGTAGTGCGCTCGCCTGGCATGCGTGCGGCCCGGGTTCGATCCTCAGCACCACATACCAACAAAGATGTTGTGTCCGCCGAGAACTAAAAAATGAATATTAAAAATAAATTCTCTCTCTCTCTCTCTCTCTCTCTCTCTCTCTCTCTCTCTCTCTCTCTCTCTCTCTCTCTCATCTCTCTTTAAAAAAAAAAAAAAAAGAATTGGGGCCATCAATGCTATCTGCCCCCAAGGAAGTGTTTTCCTATCTAGCTTAATTTTTTTCTCTGTTTAGTTCTTTCTCATCTTATAGACTTCTATTAAATGTTACCTTAGGAAAGACTGAAATAGTCTTCAATGAAAATATTGTTATCTGCTGAAAAAAAAAGTATGTTGACCCCCAATTCGAGTCTTCATACTTTGTTTAATGATGTCCATCACATTCCACTAAACCTTGCTAATCTCCTGCCCCTCCCTTTCCCTCCCAGCCTCTTCCCTATGGAGAACTTATCTACTCCTCCCATGCTCCCCCCCACCCCACTGTTCATTTTATTTTTTTTTTCCTGCATTTTCCAAGTTTCTTGCTGTAACCAAGTGGGGAAAGGCTTGACGTTTGTCTACCAGCCTAACTTAGGGCCTCACCCTTGCTCTCTTAGAGCGACCCCTCCCTCTGTGGACATTATGACCAATGCAACCTGCAGAGGTCTCCAGGCTGGGGGGGTCCCTGGGTTTGTCCTGAAGGACCAGGGACTGGTGGCTTAGATGACCCAATGAGAAGGAGAACTGGAATCTTCTTGGGGCTTGGGCAGGGGGCCTTGGTAGGAGATGAAAAGGTAGAGAGAAAGAAAGTTCAGGAGAGAGGCAGAGTCTCACTCCTTGACCCCGTCTCTTCCCTGCCACCATCTTGTCACCTGAATGCACCCTGGGTGAGGAAGGAAGTGAGATTTTCGAGGTGGCAGAAGTATGAAACCCCCACTTTGCAGTTTCCTGAGATGCAGAGGTGCATGCTTCTCTTTCTGCCTGTGTTTGGGTTTAAATATCCTCACTTTCAGAAAAATCCACTTGGTTTTTGCTTCCTTCTTCTCTGAGTAGGTGTGAAAATCACTGGAAATGCTCAAAACGAGGCAGAACAGGAGACAACAACCAGGTTCAGCAGCTTCTTGAAACAAATGAGCATGAGTCTGTGTTCGACGATGCACAGTGTAAACTGGGCACCTAAAGATGTTTTGTGTGTCAATGTGTCGGGGGTTTATGTGGATGGGACCAACGTCCCTATAATGAGATTTTAAGTGGATCCACCCAAGGCGTCGACATTCCTTCCTTCCAGCAACAGCTGGCCCATGTCCCATTTCCACCTCGACCAGCTCTGCAGCCGGAGGCCAGTCGCTGGGCACTCCAGGAACTCTGTCCCTGTCCCAGGCTGGCACCCAGGGGTTTCCTGCACAGCCAGAGACCTTGAGACTGTCCAGCTGTGTGTCTGGTGGTGTAAACTGTGCACACATCCGTGTCTTCTCAGATGCCGGAGCCCCCACCTACATGTATGAGTTTGAGTATCGCCCGAGCTTCGTATCAGACATGAGACCCAAGTCGGTGGAAGGAGACCATGGGGACGACGTCTACTCTGTCTTTGGGATGCCATTTTTAAAAGGTAACAGCTGTGCTGGCTGCAAGCTTGTGGACAGTAGGCCTGGGTTCCAGTCTTGCTTTGGTGGCCTTGAGCAACTTCTGCTGTCCCAGGCTGAGCTTCTGACCCCCTGGAACAGGGCTGAGCTACACGGGGCAGTTCCCAGCCTCTCTCCTGCTACGATGCCAGGAGGAGGAGGTATGTGCATGTGTCCTGAGCCAGAGCGACTCTCAGAATCCTGACCTGGGTCATCAGTGAGGGAGGTGGTGGTCCACCTGCAGGGCCCTCCTCTGTAATAAAAATGCTGCTGCTTGATTTCCACTTTAAAAGGCATCTTAGAGTGTGAGGAAGGGTGAGGTTAAAACTGGTGATGACTTCAAATCCACTGTCATATGGAACTGTCTATGTATGTATCTAAAAGTCATCTATTCTACCTAGACCAGTAAAATAATACTAAAGATAGTAATCATGTAATATTTTTTTAAAACATTTCACAAATGTCTTTGGTACGTGAACTCAGCAGTTGCAGAGGACTTGTGGCCCACCTCATGGCTGCTCATGACACACCAGGCGTCTCCCAGCCAGGTGACTCCTTGGGCTCTTAGCATGTCTGGTATTTTTCAGACTCTCTGGAAATGTGAATGCACACAGGAGATTAAGAAACAACCCGAGAGCTAGAAGTCCTACAAGATAGAGGAAACCCCGGGGTGACTTTTGGACCTTGAGTGCGGAAGGACAGGATAAGTGAGCAGAACACAGAGACAACCAGCTTCCCGATGAACTGCATGCCCGTGGCTGAGTCCTTTACTCAAGGTGTGTGTGTGTGTGTGTGTGTGTGTGTGTGTGTGTGTGTGTGCGCGCATGCCTGCCAGGGACCGAACACAGGGATACTTGACCACAGAGTCACATCCCCAGCCCTTTGGATATTTCACTTTGAGACAGGGTCTTGCTAAGTTGCTGAGGCTGGCCCCCAACTCATGATCCTCCTCCCCCAGCTGCATGTCCTGCATTTCCCACAAGGTGCTGCTGCTGGCCCGTGCGGTCAAAGCGTTTTTTCCTTCTTCCCCAACAGGGGGCGCCTCAGAAGAGGAGACCAAGCTCAGCAGGATGGTGATGAGATTCTGGGGCAACTTTGCTCGCCATGGGTGAGGCTGGTGGCAAAGAGGGAGCAGGCTGGGTGGGTGGGTGGGTGGATGGGCGCATGGGGTGGGGCCTACCCTTTGGGAAGAGGTGAAAGTGGGAGTGACAGACCCCAGAACTGTGACGGTGGTGCTCTGAGAACTTACAGGCTGCCCCGAGAGGTGGAGAGTTCCCGTCTCTGGAAAGCAGAGAAAGTCCAGGAGCTCCCTGAAAGGTCTCGGAGACATGTTCGGACCTCGAAGTAGCTTTGGGTAATTTCTATTTGGTTCTGTTCTCAGGAACCCCAATGGAAAAGGACTCCCCCACTGGCCAGAGTACAGCCAAGAAGAAGAGTACCTGAAGATCGGCCCCCAAACCAAGGCCGCCAAGGGGCTGAAACACAGGGAAGCGGTGTTCTGGACCACGCTTAAGTCTGGGAGAACAGGACAGCTGCTTGACGAAGGACAGGAGTGTAGGAACGCCAGTGGCCCGAGAGGAGAGCTGTGTATGAGGGACAGAAGCAAGAGGACTCAGAGCACAGAGGACTCCTAGTTCTGGGTGCCACCCTCCAGGAACCCCAGGGGCAAAACAGGTGTGGGTTCTGAGGGGCTGGAGAATTGTGGGATGGGCTGGGCATAGACCAGGGAGGGGGCATGCCTTTGCGGATGACCTCCATTTGTGAAATAAATGTTTGTCCTGTTATCAAATCAGTCTCTGGGACTGGAGCTAGAGATGAGACCTTCCTCCTCAGAGACAGTCTGCAGAGGGAGGCGCCATCAGGAGATAGGAGGGCTTCACTTCTGTTGGGGTAGCTCATCCTCTGGACCTGCCCAGTCCAGCAGTATGGGACCCTGGACCTGCCTCATGTCACAGGACCCCCAACAACTTCCAACAAGAGGATCTGGGATGGTCAGTGTGGAGGGTCTCCCTCCTCAATTTGGAACTCTCTGCGGAGAAGGCCAGGTGCCACGGTGAGCCTGTGGCATAGCTCCATGGCTTCCTGACCGTCCCAGAGTTCTGCAGTCCCCTCCTCCACACACACAGTCACCACCCGGGCCCCTCCACGAGATGCTCCCCTCTGAAACCTCTTCTGAGCCCTTCTGGACCCTGGACCACTCCAGGTCTCGGCAGTGACCTCACCAGAGCAAGACCTTGAAAGGAACATTCTAGAACAGCCTCCTTCAGAAGTTGAGGGCTGACTGCTGGGTTCTGCCAGGTTCCCAGAGCTCTGAGGAGTCTCGCTCCAACCCTGACAGCAGGGGACAGCTGGGTTGTCCTCAGCATCAGAACCTTCTGCACCAGAGAGCTGAAGGGGCAAGGCGCGTGGGCACCCTGAAATCCAAACGAAGGCAGCACTTGGAGGGGAGGTGGGCGTGAACGCTGGCTTATTTCCCGTCGGCAGGAGGAGAATTTGGTTGTCCTGTGTGTGAATGGAAATATTCTGAACGGTTTAATCCAGTGCTAAAGGCTGAATGTAGCCTAGGATGAGAGTTTCAGATCCCTGGAACTCGAGTAGAAAAACCAAACTCAGCCCCAGCTTGCCCCAGACACTCACCACCCAGATCCCTTCTGACTCCAGCTGTGCGTGGTGGGGGGGGTTGTTCCCCCACGTATCAAGCAAGCAATTCTGCAGCAGCTGAGCCGCCTCTGACGCAATTGGGTCCTGATGCTGTCTCTAACGAAACTGTCCCCTCCCCCAGATGCCAGGCACAACTCCACATGGTTTTTACCTGAACTTCTTACCGACTGGCTATAAATCGGGATTCCCAAAGACCCTCTCCTTGAGTCTGATTAGTTTGTTCAAGCAGTTTACTGAATTCAGGGAATTCAGAGTGTGTGTGTGTCTGTGTGTGTGTGTGTGTGTGTGTGTGTGTGTGTGTGTGTGTGAAAAGGATATTAAAGGATACAGATAGAAGGTGAGCTATGGGGACAGAAGCACAGGTACTCGTAGCACAGAGTGCCCATAGTTCTGTGTGCCACCCTACAAGAATCTCCATAAGCTCAGTTCCCCAGAATCTCCCCGAATCCTGACCTTTCAGACGTGTGGAGGCTTCCTTTTGTCGGCATGATTGATGAGACCAAAAGAGGTTGGTGACCAGCTGAGCCTTCAGTCCCTCTCCCCTTGGGGGCTGGGGGGCTTTAAGTCCCAGCCCCCTTTCCCTGCTTTTGTCTTTCCACAGACCAGCAACTTCCAGAAGCTACCTCGGGGTGCCAGCAATCATTTGCATCCAAAAAAAAGACACTTTAGAGATTCTGAGGATTTGAGGAGACATATGCCAGGAAACCAGCCTGGCATCCACAAATGCAATATCACCAAGCCACAGGCCCAAGGAGAGTCCACACCCCTGACAACAGACTCCTCTCCCTGGTGCTCATGAGAAAGGCTGAGCACGGGTAATAAGGCTGAGAAAACCTGCTTCCAAGGGTGCGGGCCTGAAGCTCTGCCAGGTCCTTCTCCCATAAAGAACAAAAACCACCACCAGGAAGAGGGCAGCAGACCTGACCCCTCCTAAGGAACTGGTGAGCACCTGTTGAGGCCGAACCAAAGGAAAAATGTCAAGCCCTATACCTCTCACTGTGGCGCACCACCCTCTCCGGGGTCAAGATCATTAGAGAACTTTGAGGGCTGGTGGGAGGCAGGATCCCTGAGGGGAACACCAGGCTCCCCAAGGTTGAGTCTCAACCAGGGCAAGAGAAACAATTCCAGGATGCAAAGACCCAGTCCCAGGACTTTACGGCTGGGGAAGAGTAGAAGTCTGGAGAGAGACCTTCCCTGTAGGCAGGAGCACAAGGCAGGTGTGGAGCAGAACAACTCTAAAACCCCTTCAGAACCCTTCCTGCGCACAGGGGACACAGAACAGAGCTCAAGGGCACACTGGAAGAATTTGAAGCTGGTGGTGCACTTAGGATATCCAAGGTAACAGTGCACACACACACACACACACACACACACACACACACGCACTCATGCACACACACAATCAACCAAGAAGAATAGACACCCTGTTTTTACTCCTAAATGCCCTCAGTTTCTACTTACTTTACACATGATGTAAAGCATTGAATCCAAAAATTGTAAACACACACACACACAGAGCAAGAAAACATCCATTAACAAGAGAGAAAGCAAACAACAGACCCAGATTCAGAGATAACTGAGGTGTCAAACCAAAAGACTGGAGACTTAAAAGAATCTTATGAAAAACTTACATGAACCGATGGGTAATGTCATGGTTTGGATAGGAGATGTCCCCCAAAGGCTCACATTTGAGACAGTGCAACAAGGTTCAGAGGCAAAAATGATTAGGTTATTTGAGGTGTAACCTAATCAATGGCTTAATCCACTTATATGGATTAATTGAGTGATAGCTATAGGCAAGTAGGGGGTGACTAAAGGAGGTAGGTGGCTGATGGTGTGTGCCTTTGGAGTATATATTTTGTCCCTGGTGAGCAGAATGCTCTGTCTCAGCTTCCTGATCGCCAGGGACTGAACTGCTTTGCCACATCCTCTGCCATGATGCTCTGCCTCACCTCGAGCCCCAAGGAATGGAGTTAGCCATCTATGGACTGAGACCTGTGAAACTGTAGGTTCCCCCCCAAATAATCTTTTCTTCCTCTAAATTTGTTCTTGTCAGATCTTTGGGTCACAGAAGCATAGCATGCAGGGGTGACATGGATATTGCTGGCAGCTTTTAGCCAAGTTTATTATGATAATCAGGAGCAGAAAGAGTTGAAAAACTTGCAGTTTGGCCAGAAAACTGCAAGTAAAGCTGGGGCTAAGGAAGGTGTGGTTGTTGAGATTGCAGCCACTAAAGACATGGTGGATACTTTACCCAGAGACAACAGGAAAAGTGGCTTGTGGGCATCTCAGTGATTGGCAAGGCCACACACTCAAGGATGTAAAGGTAAAAATTCCTTTGAGAGGAGACCATGGGAGCACCCTGCTTGCACAGGGGTGCCTGGGAAGTTGTTTCACCTTGTTCAGCCACCCAGGCACTCAGAAGCTGCTGTGACCGTGGTCCCCAGAGGCCTGACTGCTGCTTGAGATGGCAGCGGACCATGGCGTCATCCGCGGGAGGCTGGTTCTGCAGGAATGCAGGATGCTGGAGTTAGGAGGTGATGGAGGCGCCCACCGAGGTTTCCAAGGAAGGCCTGGGAGGCCAGGCAAAGTGCAGCAGGGCCAGTGTCCCTGAGAGCTCTGAGACCCCAAGAGGGCAATGCATGAAGTGAGACGAAGCCCCGGGATTAAGAAATGCCAGCACCAGGGAGTGTCCGCCAAGGAGGGCCACAGAAAGCAAGCTCAGACAAGCCAAAAGAGGGGCCACCGGGCTGCAACCCGCAAGGCCACAAGAGCAAGTGACACAGCTCTTGGGAGAGAATAGCGGATGCCAGGTATCCCGGATCCTGAACATGGAGCTACGGGGCTTGTCTGCCCAGCTGAATCTGGGTCTGGCTTTGGTCCCATCTCGTCTTCCTGTGCCCCTGTTTTCCCTTATAGTATGGAAGTGTTACTCTGTTCCTGTCTACAGTGGACATAGGTGACTTTCTTTAAAAATTTACAGAGACTCGTTGTTAAGAGTTTGTCTTGAGTCGCACATGTATTTTGGACCTGGACTTTTGAGCAACGCTACAACCGTTAGGACTGCGGGAACTCTGGGAAAGGAACTAAAAATATTTTGCATTGTGAGATGGGCATGAGCTTTTGGGAGCTGGGGGTGAATACTATACAGAAAGAAAGAAAGAAAGAAAGAAAGAAAGAAAGAAAGAAAGAAGGAAGGAAGGAAGGAAGGAAGGAAGGAAGGAAGGAAGGAAGGAAGGAAGGAAGGAAGGAAGGAAGGAAGGAAGAAAGGGAAAAATTGCAACCCAATAATAGAAAAATATTGAAGCATTAAAAACACTCAATCCAAAATCAAGCAGTTAAACTGGGAAATAAAGGAACCAAGAACACAGAACCACATAGAATATTCTGTTAAACCAGATTTTAATCCAACCATACCGATAATCATGTGAAATGAAAATGTTTTAAAATTCTCAATTAAAATAGATTATTAGATTAGATTTTAAAAGCAAGACCAACCCGGTGGTGCGTAATGAGGCGCCCACTCCGCTCCTGGATACTGGACTGCCCACAGCTTTGAAGCCTCGCCCCTCCCCCGCCCATCTTGCCCCTTATCTGGACATGCTGATAGCCAAGGCTGGTGCTTCCTCCTTAGGTGCCAGCCAAAGATCCAAACCTCCCAAAGCTCACCACAGCCCCCTCCCCTAACCAAACAAAGGCCCTGGGCCAGTGTCCTTCCCTTGCTCTCTCAGGCCGTGCTGGACCTGCCTTGCAGAGACCCTCACCAAGCAGGTAGCAAAAGCCCTTGAGCTTTCTTGTGAGTCCAGGGGGAGTGGCCTCATCTTTGGGGACTGTAACCTGGGGCGGAACTAGAGAGCTAAGCACACAGCTGGGTTGAGAGTAAGAGGCAGAAGAGACGCAGCCCAAGATCCCCCCAAAGAAAGCTGGGTTCCACAGGGACATGTCCTTAGACAAAGGGGTCACCTCACTGAGAAGCCATGGCAGTCCTCCATGTGGACATACCCAACAACAGCGTCACCGAGGCCAGCGTGATGTCTTGGGTTTGGTCCACTCAAGTGCAGGCCCTGGGTCAAGGATTGGAGTGTGGCCATTGGGGGAGAGGGTGACCCCAGGAAGCACTCAGAGAGGAGAGAGACAGGCAGGAAGCCAGCGGCGTGCGGCGAGCAGCTGGTCCTCTGTCCCAGTGGGGACCCCCAGAAGATGGTCCAACACAAGCCCCAGAGCCGCTCCTGCAGAGGAGGAGGAAGGTGGGTATTCAGGCACCAAAGCCGTCCCTGCTCAGGAGCTGCCCCCCGGCATGTGACCTGTCCCACGGGGAAGGCCCCGTGGGGTGACTGGTGCTTGTTGAGGGAGGCTGCTGAGGCTCTGGGAGCAGCAAGTGTAAGGTTGATCGGGAAGGGCACCATTGTGTCTGTCAGGCCACAGAGAATGAGAGAGTGCCCCAGAGAGGGGACCGGCTCAGAGCCCCCAGAAGCCATTAACCAAGCCCCTGGGGCCAAACCAAGGCCCCCTTACTCCCACACAGGGTTCTTTCAGCCACTCTGCCCAGGCTGACCCCTCTCCACGCGGGGACGACACTCTCCCCCTTGACCACACTCTGCGGCCCGTCCCTCTGTGTCTGCCCACAGTTGGTCCCCTCTCCGCTTAGCTCCGGAGTGCGTCAGGGACTGTCAGACACCGCTTGCCCCCGCCCAGGGCAGTCCTCCGAGGCCCGGGGCTCTGACGTGTCTATCACAGACAGTTCCCTCGCAAGAAGGGCGACCAGCCAACCCTCCCGGGAATGAGTGGCTCCAGCTGTGCCCTCATCTAAACCCAGCTGTGACCAAAAAAATAAATAAAATAAAAAGAGCAACCCAACAGAGGAAAATGGAGGGAGGGCAGGAGGGAAGGAAAAGGGGGAAAGATTGGAGATAAGAAGATGCAGAAGGGATTTAAGAAGCCAAGCCCTCCAGAGGCAGGGAGAAGTCCCTGGCACCGAGGTCCCCACCTGGCAGCTGCTCATTAGTATCACTGGGTCAGTGTCTCAGAGGTGCGCTTGTTCCCTGGTCCATCCTGATCCTGATTTCTGTGGTGCCGTTGTCCGGCTGGGCGAAATAACTGGGAGATGACAAGCAACTTGAAGGCTGAAGCGGGAACTACCTTATTGCCAGTGAACTCAGAGGGAACTGAGCGGGAACTCAAAGTAGCGGGTACCCTGGATAGCAGGCACCGCCGCTCTGCCAGACTGCAGAGGTACATATACCCAGCTGATTACACACAGCTTCACTTAATTAACAGACAGCAGTCAGTCATTAGGGAATCCTTATCATCTTAATGGCTTGCTGGCGTTGGCTCAGAAACCACTCCTCCTAGCAAACTGCCAGGCGCCATCTTGACTTGGTTGTGGCCCTCATCACTGTGGCCCAGGCAGGGACCTGGACATTTTTGTGGGTTTTATTTTAAGCTCATTTCTGGAGTCAAAGGGAAGCTCACGCAGGTTTCCTTTTTCACCCCACGAAGGATGCGGAGGCTCTGAGAACTGTCTCAGGCAGAAGGACCAGGAGTTGATTCCCCATAGAAGAAGGGGCTGGTGCCCCGGGAACTGTCAGTTCTGGGTCTGGGACAGAGCCTCCTTCCCTGGCCTCCCTCAGCCCCACCGTCCTCCACCCCTGGAGGGTGAGTGTGAGCAGCGAGTGGAAGAAGGGGGCTCTCCATCTGGTCCTAACCAGCTCCCGTGCACTCTTGGTGACCCATGCGGCCATGTCCACAACCAGCAGTTCCTTTTAATCTCCTGACCTCCTTGGAGCAGGGCGTGGTTACTTTTATTGACCTGTCTCTGGGGAGAAGGAATGGTCTGTCCCAGGCCCCTCGGCAGGCACAAGGAAGCAGGACAGGCACTGTCTCTTTTCAGATCCTCGTGGCTCGGGCTCCCTGTGGTTTGTGGGGGGCCCTCTGCTCACTTGTATTCATCAATACAAATAAGATAAGGTGGCTAGCGACCAGAGGTTTTCCCGTTAGACGTGAGCTCTCTGGGGTGGGGACCAAGGTCAGATTCATCTTCCTGGTGCCCTAGCGAGTAGTTGTGAAGCCAGAATCAGACAGGCAGTCAGTGTAGATAGGTGAATCGAGTCAGGTCAGATCCAGGAGGCCAATTTTGAGTGAGTCTGGGAAGTTGGAGACTGTCCCCTGAAGGATTGAAATGTTAATTCCTTCCTCCATCCTTATCAAAAACCTGCCCCTGGGCTGGGACTGTGGCTCAGTGGTAGAGTGCTCACCTAGCATGCAGGAGGCACCGGGTTCAATCCTCAGCACCACATAAATGTAGGACATAGTGTCCGCCTAAAACTTAAGAATAAATGTCTTTAAAAAAAAACCAAAAAACTGCCCCAGCTCCAGCCTGTTACTAAGGTAACCTGTCCTGGGAGTTGTCCCTCCCTACGTGGAGTAGAAGCTTGTTAATTAATGGGTCCTGCCTTTTCCCCTTTGGCCCACCTGGTTCCCACCTTTGGGCCATCCTGCAGAGCATTCCTGGGCCTAGTCACACACAGGAAGGAGAAAGATCAGGGGACGAGGGCAGGAGAACAAAGAAAGCCTAGGACACATAAAAAGGGCAGAACACCTCCCTTCTGGGGGTACCAGGAACCAACTATGCCCCCCCTCCCTGCCGGGAGAAGTCTATGGGGCCTCTTTTGGAAGAAACCCTGCTTGATATGCCTGCGGGGAGCAGGACTCGTCACCCACGATCGCTGGTATCAGTTGACCATGGAACTAGACTTACTGAAGGACAAGAGGCCAGCCACATAGTTCTGTACACAGAGAAGGGAACATGAGCCTTTGAAGATCTGCCAACCATGCCTTTGAACCCTAGAGTGATAATGATAACTAAAAGTGATCAAATATCTGTTACATACCCTCGTGATAATTTTCATATTAATCCACAAAATCTTCAGAGCAACCTCTGTGGTTATACTTGGTATCATCGCCACGAAATTCAACACAAGGCCCGAGAACACTCAGCTCACCAGTGACAGACAGGACCGGCTACTTTACCTGCTGTGCATAAATAAAAATGCAGGACCTCTTATTTTGAAATTTATTTATTTATTTATTCTAATTTGTTATATAGGGCAGCAGAATGCATTTCAATTCCTAGTACACATATAGAGCACAGTTTTTTATGTCTGGCTGTACACAAAGTAGAGTCACACCATTCCTGTCTTCATACATGTACTTAGGGTAACGATGTCCATCTCATTCCACTGTTTTTCCTACCCCCTGGCCCCCTCCCCTTCCCTCCCTCCCCTTTGCCCTATCTAAAGTTTCCTCCCACATTCCCCCCCACCCCATCCCCATTATGGATCAGCATCCTCATATCAGATAAAGCATTCGGCCTTTGGTTTTTTTAGGATTGGCTAACTTCACTTAGCATAAAGTTCTCCAACCCCATCCATTTACCTGCAAATGCCATGATTTTATTCTCTTTTATGCTGAGTAATATTCCATCGTGTATATAGACCACAATTTCTTTATCCATTCATCTACTGAAGGGCATCTAGATTGGTTCCACAGTTTAGCTATTGTGAATTGTGGCTGCGGCACTACAGTATGCTGTTTTTAAGACGGCAAATACAGATCTTTAAACCACCATGGATCCCTTGGGAGAGCCGGGCCCTATGACTTCCAGGTCTCATGACCATGAAGCTATCCCCGGTGACAGAATTGGGATGAACCTGGGGCTGGTCCTTAAGTGCAAAACAATCCTACCTTCCTACCCTGAACCTTGTTCGAAAATCCTTATCTGGGCCGTTTGGATCCCCAATGTCAGAGACCTGATTATGACAGAGGGCACTGGCCTGATTAGTGGTTCTCTGCTGCCCTCTTGTGGTAAGTTTCCATACAGCTGCACCTGCTTGGGGAAAGAGGACCACAGCCAAACTAAGGTTCCAGGTAGCATCACCAATACTGTTGTTATGCCTGCGCTCACACAGCCAGGGACAACATAGGGACTGGCTTCTTGCCTATTTCAGCATCCAGGGTGCTTATCATACAGAGGCTTGTGAGTGAGAACTCCCCAAATCTCATTTCTCCTTCAAACTGATATTAATACCCTCTAGCCCAATGGTTTCCAAGACAGAACTAAAATCCAGTTCTGGGCACCTCCAAATTGCTCAGCAAACTCTCTGCACATTTCTCTGCAAATGAGCAATTCTTCACCTCTCTCTTAGGGCTGGTCATAAAGGAGGAAATGCCAATTGCTTTCTTCTCTCTTCTCAAACTCTCTCTCTCAATACCTCACCTCCTACACCAGGTGCCCCAGCAGACACCAACTGAATGTCCCACAATTCGCTTCCATTCTGACACCATCCACCAGGAGCTAGAGTCAGATTCTGGGCATTCTGGGCTCAGCCCCACGAGATCTTCCCGTGTCAGATGCCAGACACGAATCCCAAGCCTTAACTGTGAAGTGGGTTCGTGGTGCACTGGGTACCAACGTGTCTGAGGCTGGTGGACAGACACCCTGCTGCAGCAACCCACAGGAGGCAGGTCCACTGCTTACAGACAGGCAGCAAGAAACAACAGAAACCGAGGACTGACTTCAGGCCATTCCCCAGGAGAGCTGCCCGGGGCACCTGGGGTCCTGCCTGTGTGTGCCACACTGTCACCACAGCTGGAAGCAACCTGCCTGGGTCTCATACCCTGGGGCATCATGACACAGCTAAACTGTTGAGGGGCGTCGGTTCTGGCAACAGAGGGTGTGGAGAGGGCCATGGAACGTCCAGGACCTCCCTGGGAAGCCTGACCACACCAGCAGCTCCACGTGCTCAGGAACCGGGACACTCCCCAAGCCTTGTCCCGTGGATTTTTTCGGAGGCATTCTTAAGTAGGCACGACTGACTCAATCTGGGCAATAGCTGATCAACTCAACCTCCAGCCCCTCTCTCCTCCCTGGAGGTCCAGGGGTGAGGCCGAAACTTCCTGCCCCCTAATTACATGATTGCACCCCCCTGGCAAGAAGCCCCTACTCTGGGGCTACCTAGGAGCACCCAGTTATCAGCCCTCTCATTAGCATATAAAAAGACACCATTCAATTTAGGAGTTGCCAGGGTTTCAGGAGTTGTGTGCCAGGAAAGGGGGAGGGCGAGGCAGAAATCAAATATATCTCTTATGATGTCACAGCCCACCCTCTGTGTCACTCTGACTAGGGACCACTTATGGGGAAACAATATACAGCTCAAAATACACGGGCACATTACTAGACTTTCTGTGGTCATGGATTCGTCTAGTCCATGGTCATGTCACAGACAAATGTCTCGGGGGACCCACCAGCTGGGGCTGGTCCAGACCAGCAGGACGCCCCAGGTGGCCCACAGATGCATCAACCAAATACATGGTTCTAGGTTTGTCGTGCGGAGCTCACTGGTGGATACACCGTCTAATGCCCAAGTATAATCACATCACTGTGCAAATCTGAAACCCTTCAATGGCGTCCTGTGCCTCCTAGAGAAAGTTATCCCCTACTATAGCATAAGACGCCCTTCATCTTGTGGATCTTACTTTCTTCATCCATTCCAACCTGAAAATGATGCAGGCTCTTTGTGCTTCATGCCTCTGTGCGGATACCTTTGCTATTCTCCTTTCTTAGAATGTTAAGACTCACCTGTTAGGGGGGGGCCCTCTGACCTCTCCAGGTGGGGCTCGTTGCCTGATTTCTCTGCAGTGTTATGAGATGGCATGTCTCACTCATCTCTGTAAGACCTAGTCACCCACCGAGGGCGGGGGGGGGACCTTCGGCATTCCAGATACTCGCCTGGCACTGTGTAAGCAAGTGGTTGCTACCTCTTGTCCCCCAAATTGCGGATCCCTTACAAGGTCTCATTTTAATAAATGACCAGGATAGGTCTTAGTCTATGGTGCTGCCCACAGGGTCCCTCTAATTCTCAGATACTGGAAGTCACAGAGAGGGAGGCAATGACCATGTCCTCCCTGTGTTGGTTGCATGGTCTCCCTTGGGGAAGCCTGATTCTGTGCAGGGCAACCGTGTACCTGCCCAGATTCCTGTATAGGTGACGGCTGCCACATGACCCAGGTCTGGCCAATGGGCAGGCAGACTTGGGGGGGGGGGGTCAGGAAGCTCTTCCTCTCCAGAGTGCAAGGATCCTACTCCTGTCTTTTGCCCTTTCTCTTGATTCTCTTCTTCCTGCCTGAAAGATGACCCTATGTCTGCAGGGAAACCCAGGTGCTATGGACATTGGCCCAGGAGCCAGAAGGAACCTGGAGACTTGATGAGTGTTTTAGGCAGCTCCAAAGTCATCCTGAGCCCTGGTGCCCATCCAGCAGGAGCCCTTGCTAAAATCCTTCTCTCCAACCAAGCACACTCTCCCTCTTCTCCCGGCACACCACCCCTCTCCCTGACCTGTGGCCTGCATGTCACGAGAGAGCAGGGAAATCTCACTTATTAAGAAATCATAGTTACATCTGTCACAGTCACTTGTCACCCTTGTGTGCTGATAGTGAGCCTGGGCACAGTCCGTACCGGGCATCAGCAACCTGAGGCCACAGGGCTGGGGCGTATTTGGAAAATGCCAGTTGAGTTATTTTCCAAGGGAAATTAGAGACCTTTATTCAAATGGAACTCTCTGCTACTAAGTGACCTAGCTGTTATGGTTTAGATATTAGGTGTTCCCCAAAAGCTCATTTGTGAGACAAGAATATTTGGAGGCAAAATGGTGAGTTAAGAGAGACTTAACCTATCGGTTAATTAACCCCCTGATGGGATTACCTGGGTGGTAGCTGAAGGCAGGTGGGGTGTGGCTGGAGGAGGTGGGCATTGGGGGTGAGCCTTTGTGGTATATATTTTATATCTGGAGAGGTAGAGTCTCTCTCCCTGTTTCCTGGTCTGCCGCAGTCTGGCTGGGCACAATTCACAAGCCATGTGTCAAGCAGAAATGAACTTTATTTTTAGAACACACAGGCCGCACCACACGAGCTCTTCAGGAATTCCCTCAGAGCCCAACTGCCACCACTGGCTTCCGGCAAGCCTCTCAATCCCCACTCCTCCCGCTCTTGAGGCTGATTGGCTGGGTCGTGTGGGCGGAGCCAAAAGAGTCCCCCAATGAGCAGCTCCGTGGTCTGAAAGGGCAGGGAAACAGCTCAATGAGCATCACCGCAGAGGAGCCAATCAGCTGACAGCTGGAAGTTTGCTGGGGCCGCTGTCAGCCAATCAGCTAGAAGTTTGCTGGGGCCCCTTCGGCTGTGGTTCTCAACATCTCCCCCTCTCTGTTTAAACAACAAGCTTGTGGCTTAGGGACCGTGCCTGCCTTCAGTTGTCCAATACTACATATGGTCCTCGGATGAGCTGACCTCAAGGCATCAGCCTCCTGTCTTAGGTTGATACCATTGCAATTGGATCTTACCCGTCATTGACTACTAGTCCAGCATATAGCCACACCTATGGATAGGCCTTTGTACCAGCGGGGAGGTGAGGTTCTTTGCCTCACCTCTGTTGACCCCCAAATATTAGCTGAACGACCATCACAAGCAAAAGGGAGAAGGATACACCAAGCCAATTGATGGCTCCTTTTAGAAAATTTGTACCACCGATGACACCATCAGCAAAAATACCCCAACACTACCACAAGTCGCTGTGCCAACAGATAGTTCACAATGCATACAAGTGATACATAGTCCAGGCAAGTTCTGCAAGCAGTTCAGTAATAGGTATTGCAGAAGCTCTAGTTTGGTTTTATCTTTGTCTTCACCAGCACTGGGATGAAGATAGGAATTCTGGCAATAATGGCTAAAGAAAAAATTATGTAACATTCCAGCAGCACTAAAAGAAAACAATTTTCTGAACAATTTACATTATCCTGAACAGAATTATTAAATATAATGAAAAGAAAAGGTGAAAGTAAACAAACAGATCTGTTAACCTCCTTTTTTGTTCACATATTAAAACAGACCTCAATAGCTGTTTACCTAATTTAAATTAAACCATTTAAATCACGTGAATAAGAAAAAAAATTTGGATCCATTTTTTCATGAGCACTGGTCAAATATGATATATGGACATATGCACATACAAACATACAACATAAAACACAAGTGTGCACACATATAATACATACAACACATAACATAATAGTAAAGGCCTTGTAACTTTTTACAGGTGAAATCTCCATTGCAATGTTTAAAAACTCCATAGTCAAAAAATAGAACTGATCAGCAAAACATTAACCTAGGTCTGTATGAGCTCAAAAAACAAAATAGAACTTCATGATGTGGAAAAAGGCAATAATAAAATAGATATTGGAAAAAAATCCTGGTTTCATTAGCCTCCAGGTGTGGGAGAACCACTGTTGAAGATGTAAGGATAGCCAAGCTGGAGTTCTGGATATCAGCTGATATGATTTGAGCCAAATCATCTTCTTTTTGGTCTGTAGAAATCACTTTAGTTAATCTCTCTGGAATCCAAATCAGCTGCTGTTCTCCCTGTGGAAACACACAAACAGACCCCCAACTCCAGAAAATCACTGGGTCAGGACCTTTCCATTGTCCTGTTAGAATATCCTTCCAAAGTACCTTGGGCTTATGTACATTTTTGGACACATATGCCTTTCCCCAGCACTAAGCCCTGATGAATCCAAATTTTAAAAGTTTAGAGTAAAAAGGGTTATTTTAAGTTTATCTTTGAGGTATATATACCTCTTCCCAATTCCCTCTTTTTGCTTTAATAAGTACATTTTAATAGTTTGGTGAGCTCTTTCAACTATGCCTTGTCCTTGTGGATTGTATGGGATTCCTGCTATATGAGTAATGCCAAATGATGAGCAAAATTGTTTAAAAGAGGTAGGAGTATAGCCAGGACCATTATCTGATTTTAATTGTATTGGAATGCCTACAGTGGCAAAATTTTGTAAGCAATGAGCTATAATATCATTAATTTTTTCTCTGGTATGAAGGGAGCCCATCAAAAATCCAGAAGAAGTATCAACTGTAACATGCAAATATTTTAATTTTCCCAATTCTGGCTAGTGTGTGATGTCCATCTGCCAAATATGGTTAGGTATCAGTACTCTAGGATTGACTCCAAGATTAACTTGTGGTAAAAAGGTCACACAATTTTGACATTGTTTTATTATTTGTCTAGCTTGTTCCTTAGTTATTTTAAAATGCTTTTGTAAAGTATTAGCATTGACATGGAACTTTTTATGAAAATTTGTAGCTTCTTATGGTGTAGAGAAAATATGTATGTCATGTGTAGTTTTATCTGCTAAATCATTGCCCAAACTAAGGGGGCTCCAGGCAATCCTGTATGTGCCCTGATATGTCCTATAAAGAATGGATCTTTTCTGTCCCAGATTAGACTTTGTATACTGGAAAACAAAGAGAAAACAGTAGAGGAAGGGGAAATCCTACCAGCATCTTCAAGGGAGACTATAGCATTAACTATATACTGACTATCGGAAAATAAATTAAATACAGAATCTTTAAACATGGGCTGGGGATGTGGCTCAAGCGGTAGCGCGCTCGCCTGGCATGCGTGCAGCCCGGGTTCGATCCTCAGCACCACATACAAAACAAAGATGTTGTGTCCACCGAAAACTAAAAAATAAATATTAAAACTCTTTCTCTTCTCTCTCTCTCTCTCTCTCTCTCTCTCTCTCTCTCTCTCTCTTTAAAAAAAAAGAATCTTTAAACATCATAAAAGCTTGTAATATGGCATTAAGCTCTACCTTTTGAGCTGATTGTTTGGGTACTAAAAATGTAAAAGTTTAATCAGGGGTAACTACTGCTGCTGTACCCATCAGTGAATATATTTGGAGCATTCATGATAGGTGTTTTTCTTGTCATTTTTGGAAAAATTACAGGATGCAATGACCAAAAAGACAATAAAGGATTAGATGGTAAGTGGTTATCAAATGAAACATTAGATTTGCACATGATTATTGCCCAAGTATTTAACTCATTAGCTAGCTCATCAATTTGATCCATAGTATATGGAGAATAATTTTATTGGGAGAAATTCCAAACACTCCCTTTGCTGCTTTTATTCCTTTGAGTATTAATTGTCCTACAGCCTCAGGATACCTAGTAAGAATAGTGTTAGGAGAATAAGATAAATGTATCCATAATAATGGACCTTCTTGCCAAAATACTCCTGTAGGAATATTTTTTGTTGGTAGTACAATAAATAATAAAGGCAAACTTATATCAATTCTATCCAAATGTATATTTTCCATATATGTTTCAATGATTTTTAATGCCTTTCTTGTTTCAGGCATTAACATTCAGGGTGAATTTGGATCTGATGGACCTTTTAGGATATCAAATAAAGGTCCCAACTCTCCTGTTGATATGCCTAGATAAGGCCTTATCCAATTTATGTCTCCTAATACCTTTTGAAAGTCATTAAGTGATTTGAGTTGATCTACTCGTATTTGAATTTTTGGTGGATGGACCATGGTTGAGGATAATAGAACTCCTAAATAATTAATTAGAAAATTTAATTGTACTTTATCTATTGCTATCTCTATACTATATTTTTTAATAAGTTTGTAAGTGTGGGATAACATTCTAGCAATGTGTTTTTATCTTTGTGTGCTAATTATACATCATCCATATAGTGAAAGATTTGTAGTTCAGGATTTTGATTTCTAAGTGTCTGGATTACTTTGTTAACATAAATTTGACACATAGTTTGGCTGTTAGCCATCCCTTGAGGGAGTACTTTCCATTCATATCTCTGATCAGAACCTTCATGATTCAGTGCAGGGATAGTAAATGCAAAACGTGGACTATCCTCAGGATGAATTGGAATTGAAAACAAAACAATCTTTAATATCTATAACTAAAACATACCAGGTTTTTGGCAAAGCAGACAATTTAGGAATCCCCGATTGAGCAGGTCCCATAATAACCATCTCATTACTAATGGCTCTTAAATCTTGCAATAATCTCCATTTACCAGATTTCTTTTTGATGACAAAAATGGGAGTATTATGGGGAGATATGGAAGGTTGTTTATGTCCCTCCGCTAATTGTTGTTTGACCAGGTCATGGGCTGCTTGTATCTTTTCTTTAGTCAGGGGCCACTGAGGAACCCATACTGGCCTTTCTAATTTCCATGTAATTTTTATTATCTCAGTGACCCCTCCTGAAAACCTAATCCATGTCTTTCTGTTCCTTGATCTATTTGTATTGGTGCTCCTATACCTTGTTCTTGTTCTCCTAATCTTTTTCCTTTCCTAAAACCTTGTCTAGCCATAATAGTGGATGCATTTGAATTGATGTTATTTGTTAATGTTAGTCCTAATTGATCTAGGACATCTCGTCCCCATAAATTTATAGGAAGATGATCCAATACATATGGCTGTATAGTTCCCTTACATCCTTCAGGATCCTTCTAATCTAATACCGTCGCACTTCTATGGGGATTAGTCACCACTCCTAGGCCTCGAAGCGTTTGAGTGGCTTGTTGTAATGGCCAATGTTTTGGCCATTCTTGAGGAGAGATGATGCTAAGGTCTGCACCTGTATCCAGTAGCCCATTAAATTCATGTCCTTGAATATTTAGTTTTAGCATGGAGTGAGAATCTAAATTTAAAGAAAGCATGCCCTGGAACCTCTTTCTACAGTACAACTGGAAAATGTATCATGCAGGCTGGGAATTATTAATAACTGTGCTATTCTATCTCCTGGTGAAATTACTGATATACTCCTTGGAGAACTGGCTATAATTTTTATTTCTCCTTCATAATCAGGATCAATTACCCCAGGACTTATCATAAGTTTTTTTAGAGTAGAAGAACTGCGTCCCAATAATAAGCCTACTGTTCCTTGGGGAAGAGGCCCTTTTACCCCTGTGGGAATGATTTGAACTCCCATCTCTGGAGTTAGTACTGTTCTGGAGGAGGCGCAGATGTCTAATCCTACGCTTCCTCTGGTTTGTCTAGTGAGGGATCTAATGGATAATGTGTCCTGGGCACTACCCTGATGGTGTTGCTGGGTTCCTCCAGTGCCCCATATATTTGTGGTCATGGGCCCCGGAGCATTGGGCCCCCCTGTCTGTATTTTGGCAATGGAGCCTGATGCCTTTCTCCATGATCTCGTGGGTACAGGGCATGATAATCTTTGAGGTCCTGTCTCAGGATCCCATCTATCAACTACGGGGGTTGGGGGCCTCCCAGCATATGGAGATGGAGCTGTTGGTTGGACATTTATGCCCTCTGGTGATAGAAAGGTGTTAGTAGCAGTCTCCTGTTGTAACTTTTCCCCTGATGGCTTTTTCTGCTCTAAACTTTCTTCCTCTGTCTGACTAGCTCGAGAGACCTTCTCTTTTACTTGAATCTTTTCCTCTGTCTGACTAACTTGAGAGACCTTCTCTTTTACTTGAATCAATATGTCTTCTCCTTCCTCTACCTTTGTCTGAACTGAAGGCTTTGGACTAAGCAAACCAGATACGAATGTCCACAATGGCAATGTGCCAACTGGCAGAGTCCCTGGGCTTTTCTTTTCTATTCTTTTTAAATCTTCACCATGATGGTTCCATTGTGATATATCTAACAACTCCTCCTTAAAAAGCCATGGGCTACATTTTTGTATTGTATCAACGTATGCCCTGACTGCTCTTGATTTTACTGGGATGCCTCCTTCCTCTAACAATTTACTTAACACTCTTTCGGTTTGTTTTTTACTAATTTCTGATCCCGTATTTCTACTATAATACAACCCAACAAGATAATGCCAAACAAAACCGAAACAGAATGAAACAAAAATGGAACAACACAAAATCATTATATCAGCCTTTCTATCCTCCTGAAATGTCCATCCATCCTTTTTCCCTATCTGTTCCTCAGACACAAATAGTTTTTCTTCCCTCTCACTCATCTCCAGGGACAGGCAACTTAAAACAAAAATGAAGCAAAACAAAAGAAGAATCCTAAAATGGCTACCCATCCTCTTGCCCTGCCCTCAGGGGCGAGCAGTTTACCTTATCACTTACCCTCAGTCGCTCTCCGTGCGAGCCACCAAATGCCGCAGTCTGGCTGGGCACAATTCATGAGCCACTTGTCAAAAAAAACTAACTTTATTTTTAGAACCACACACACCAAATAAAACTGCTCCTCAGGAAAAACCTTCAGAGCCCAACTGCCACCACCGGCTTCCCACAAGCCTCTCACTCACACCAGCCTCACCACCTCCCACAATCCTCCTGCTCTTGAGGCCGATTGGCTGGGTCACATGGGCGGAGCCAAAAAAGTCCCCCAATGAGCAGCTCCGTGGTCTGAAAGGGCAGAGAAACAGCCCAATGAACATCACCGCAGAGGAGCCAATCAGCTGGCAGCTGGAAGTTTGCTGGGGCCACTGTGAGCCAATCAGTTGGAAGTTTGCTGGGGCCCCTTCAGCTATGGCTGTCAACACTGGTCGCCATGTGAGCTGCTTCCGTTTTCCAGACTCTTCCATCATGATGTTCCGCCTCACCTCAGCCTGAGGAATGGAGCCGGCCTTCTATGAACTGAGACCTCTGAAACCGTGAGTCCCCAGATAGACATTTCATCCTCTTAAATTGTTCTTGTCAGGTGTTTTAGTCATAGCAGCCCAAAAGCTGACTAAAACACTAGCAAAAGAATTCCTTTTATCCTTGGCATGTTGTAGGCACTTGGATGTACACATTTGCATGTTTTGATTTAAAATATGCATGGAAATTATCTCTTCTTGTAAATAAGTTACATATATGTCTAAATAAAGGGTGCCTTATGTATTCACCATTGATGAGGGTTGGGAACTCTGCCTGAGGACCAAAGAAGACGGGTGTCTCAGCGGCACACACCTCCTGGATTCAAACCCTAGTTCCAACAACTCCTTGGGTCTCAGTTTCCCAATCTGGACACGGGAAGCCTTCCCACCCGCGGGGCTCTTAGGGGGACTCGGCGCTGGTGTTAGTAAGACAGTGAGAACAGCAGTCGGCACCCCAGGAGCCGGCCCCTCTGCCAACTCGACATCAGCCCAGTCGTTGGCCTTGTCCAAGGTGCTGACGTCCTCAGGTCTCTGTCCTCCTGGGAATCTGAGGTGTGTGTGGCTGCGGTTTGGCTCCTCTCCGCCACTGGAGTTTTTGAATAAAGCCAGGCACACCTTGGGACATTTTGTTTTGCAATTCCAAACTGGGGGGTGTCCACTGATGCTCACGGATGTCGTGTCACTGACCTGAACCAACAGTCTGTTTGACATACCCCGAGTCGCCATGTCCTTGAAGGACCTCAGCTGTCACTCCCACCCTGTCACTCCTCCCAGGGACAGGACTTGGCTACTGTGGAGTGGCTGGAGACGTGGTCTGGGTTCTCTGGCAGCTACCGGAGCTGCTCAGGGTGCAAGAAGAGGCGTTTAGTGGGGTCCTGGGAATGGGCTCAGGGTGGGCAGCAGGCAGAGGCCCCGTTACTGAGTGACAGTGGCTGTGCTGGGGCTGCTGTGGGCCTCCCCTCTGCTCCCCTGAGGCTGCTGTCCCAGGCTGGGGCTCTGGGCTAGAGCTTGGAGCCTCAGAGCACGAGGGATGCTCTTCCCCTGGCAGCCGTCCTCTGCAGCAGAGCCCCAGGCTCTGTGGTCCTGGGAAGGACAAGACCACGACCCTCACTGGGACCATCTCTGGGGACAGGGGAGGCCCTCTTGGATTCCCTGTACCCCAAGCCTTACCCTCACACCCTGCTATCCTGGCCTCGCCCAGCCCCCTCCCAAGCCTGGGCCCGACAGAGCCAGCAGCTGACAAGCAGGACACCAGAAGCCAGTTAGGTGCTGGCTATTTTCGGAGTCTCTGGCCACAAGTGCCTGTCTCTTCACCTCTGGGTGGCAGATGAGGTCAGGGCCAGCATGGTGTAGTGTTTCCCTTGTCCGCCATCGAGGGGGCTGATGACGGAAGGCTTGAGGGGCCTTGCCAGAGGCCAGGCCCAGGGAGCCAGCTGAAGGTTGAGCCCTGCCCCCAGCTGGTCACAGGCGCTCAGATCCAGTGAGACTTGGATTTGGCTGCCCAGACCCAAATTTGAGCCTCAGCAGCACCATGCTAGATAGGAAGAGCCAGGACGAGAAGGGAACAGAGCTGTTCTGGCCACCCAAACATGGAAGTCACCTGAACATGGTCAGAGTTGGGCACGGGGAAATTGGTCACCGCATGGCCGGTATGGACCCAGCGTAGGACAGCTGAGGGTGCAGCAAGGCCTGTCCCCAACACACAGTACTCCCAATCCTCCCGTGGCCCATGATGTCCTCCTGTCACTCCCCTTTGTCCATGAAAATCTGAGGCAAAGGGAAGCTGAGTAACTTGCCCAAGGCTTAGGGACCAGGGTTTGGATCCAGGTACCGCGGGTCCAGAGCTTGCTCCTAAGTGCTCTTACCCACTTTCACCTTCAGCTACGGTGGTCTCCTGCCCACCCTTCTGAGACAGGAAGGCCTCAGATTCCACAGCCATGTCCTTATGATCCAATATCCAGCAATATCCAGCTGAGGGCTGGAAGGAGCTCAGTGGTGGAGCGCTTGCTGGCATGCCCAAGGCCCTGGGGCCATCCCCAGCACGAGAAGAAGGAAGGGAGGGAGGGAGGGAGGGAGGGAGGGCTAGACAGCTGGCATGCAAATCCAGTTCTAGTCTAATTCCAAACCCTTCACCTTTTCTACTAAACCAAAGACCTGAGAACCACAGACTACAGCCCCAACCTAGTCCACCACCTGTTCCATAAAGAGCTGCCTCCGTGTTGTAAAAACGGAGTTCTCGCAGGGAGACCAGCATAGGATGATGGGTAAGGGGCAGCCACTTATTGGACAGATCAAAAAAACAGGCGTGAGTGGCGAGTGGCACAAGGGGACCCAATCCCAACATCAGAGGAGCTGGTCTCAGACAGGCACTGGGTGTCTCAAACTTACCCAGACCCTTGACCCTGACCTCACAGATCCATCCAGACTTCCCTGGATGGTCCTACTTGGAGCTAGATGACAAAGTGATCTTCCCAGTGCTCTGCCACAAGCCCCCACACGTGAATTGGTCCTGATGACCCTTTCCTGCAGCCCCAGGGCTCCTGTCAGGAGGGAGCACAGCACGAGGACAGGGCTGACCAGGTGCGAGGGGCCTGGCTTTGCCTGGGCGACTTCAGAGAGGTCCCTCTTCACGCCAGCCCCAGGTGTCAGGTCTGTCCAGTGGGAACACAGGAGGCACTGGTGGGGTGGGCGGTGATAGGGGCAGAGAAAGGGCAGTGGACATCGCCTTTGGTAAGGGGTGGCACACACAGATGCCCAGGACCATCAGAAGAGAGAGGCCAGAGGCAACATGGTTGTCCCTTGTGTCCCTAAGGGATCGGTTCCAGGGCCCTCAGGAATACCAAGATCAGCAAACGCTCAAGCCCAAAATGATTCGCACAGAACCTTCTCCCACCCCGGCCGCTGCCCGCTTTAAATCATCTCAAGATTGCTTTTAACACCCCCCAGGATGCGAAGCCACGGACCTCCCTGTAGGGAGAGGCTCAGGGGTTGAGGACCAGGGCGGAGGCTGCCGGAGTTCCGGACAGTCCCGAGCTTTCTCCAGCACTTCCATCCACGATGGTGGACCCTGCAGGCGCTGGACCACAGAGGGGGGCTGACCGTATCCACCTGTGGCTCTGAAATACCTGAGGATCTGAGGACCTCAGGGTCCTTTCCTTAGGAAACGGGACGTGAACTCCTCCAACACCAGATTTCAGGAGGGGCTGCACTTGGAAGCCCACCCTGAGCGTCTGGCTTGGGCAACTCGGGATCCACTGGGCGAACGGGCACCTCTGGGGACAGTAACGATGAACCTGCACAATGTCCTCAAAGAGCACCGCTTGGGATTAAATTTCAGGGAATTCGGAACCCCACAGGGGCCAAAAGTGAGGCTCAGGTCTCCCCGTGCTCCTCTGGCTCCCCCCACCCCTGTCAGACCAGGGGGCGCAGTGGAAGCTTCCAGAACCCCCATCGCCCCACAAGAGCCCACAGGGACCGTTTGCTCCATATGCAAGTCGCATGGGAACAGGTGGCTGGAAAGGTCACGGCGTGTCTGGGGGCCAGCGGCTCCTGGCCGGGCCCCTGGGCACAAGTGACCTTGCCTCTCCCGGCACCGCTGCCCAGGCCTGAGCTTAGGGCTGTCGGAGAAGATCCCAGAAGCTTCCCACAGAGGGGCTTAGAGGTGTGCAACCTGCTGCCCCACCCTTCCCTGACAGTGTCCGCTCTACCAGGTCCCAGGAGACACTGCCCACTCTCTGCCTGTGCGTCCCCAGGGCTGGGCGCTCACGGCTTCCAGCACAGGTCCTTCCTGCGCTCCAGCCTGAGGGGCTCTGGGCTGTCCTCTGGGGCTTCCTACCGTTGGCCTCCGTTCAGCCCTGGGCCCAGCCGCCCGCTCTGACGGCCTCCGTCATTGTCATCGTCATCTTTGAAAACAAGTCTCTGTGAGTTCAGGTCGTCCCCAAGCAGTGACAGTACTCAGCTCTGAGGACCTACGTGTGACTGTGGCCCTCGTCCCAGGAAACGTCACTCACACACACAAGATTGTGCCTTAATTCAACCCAACGGGAGGTTCTGATCCCCTTGAAAGTCGGTCCTAGAACCAAACCCAGAACTGGAGAGCTACACCCGCTGTTTGGCAGCCGCTTCTTATTTAGGTAAAAATATATGCTGGGCTCTGGGTCAGTGTGTGCGAGGCCCTGGGTTTGATTCCTAGCACTAAAAAATGTAAAATGGACATGAATCTCAGAGCTAAGGTCACAGACTCTACTCCTTCCAGTCTCCTGTACCATGGGGTTATGAAAATAATCATCGGGGTGAAAAGTGGGCCACTGAGACCAAAAGCTCTTCTTTCCTAGCTGGAGGCTGGTCACAGACCAACCCACTCGCCTTACATAATTGGCAGCATTTTACCTCATGACAGAAAGCATTTGAACTCCACCAGCAGATACGTGGCACAGGAAATATCCTTTATTATTCTGAACACTTATATTTCTATGAAGAGAACAACTTTTAAAATAAACTCAACCAGACACAGAGAGTTGCATGACACCAAACGGCCCGTGATTCAGAGAGGACACTATTGAAACATTCCTGGTTCATACAGAAACAGGGACAGAGGGACGACAGCAGGCACCCCCAGAACGACTTCACAGTCACCAGCAAGCCCGAGTGGCCCATCAGCAGGGCTACAGTCCTGGGACGCCCGGGGACAGAGTGGGACTCCTCGACTGGCCTCCAATACCATGGGACTCCACAGCCAGTCTCCAATTCCACAAAACAGGCCTCAAGACAAAGGGTCAGACTTTTCTTTTATTCAAACAGCAAGTGTTTTGGAAATTTGATATTTCTAAGCTCAGTAGGTCTTTGGTGACGGGATCGCTTTGGGAAGCCCTGTAGTTAGGGACATGCTGTCTTCACCATAAATTTAGCACAAGAATATTGTCATGGAGACATGCAGAGGCTTTTTTTTTTTTAAGTGAATGAGACCTTTGATTATCTGATATAATCCCTGATTTTACACACAAGGGCCTTACCACCCAAAGATGTGAAGCTACTCACCCCGGTCCACCCAGCTAGTTAGCCACAGACCCAGGTCTGTGCGACTCTAAATGCTGTGCTATTTTCACAACACCATAACACCCTCTCTGTTCTTTTCCATTCTGTAGCTTTCAAAAGAAATAAACAAACATATAGAGTGGATCCAGTGGGATTCTTCTGGGAAATTCCTATAGGTAGGAAATGACTTCTTTGGTGAGAATGCTCCCGTCTTACATTATCAGACTGGAAGACAAATCATACGGCAGGATCTTGGCTCCCACTTGGGAAAAGAAAATCCCTCTGAGAATGAAGGCAGCTTGGGGACTTTGTTCAGCGGGATATTTGGGAGGAGGTGGAAGCTCCCCTTCTCCTCGGCCTCCTTTGGGTCTAGGATGAAGACTCGCAGGTAGATGCTCAATCACAGACACCAGGTAGATGGGACAGGACGGTTGAAACGGTGTCTCATATTTCATGGAAAATAATCATTCTTTAAACATCTGGTAAAATATCCCAAGTGCCAAGTGTCATATACAGTACACAGGAGCACCCTGGTCCTGGGTGACCTCTGCTATCAAAGAAAGGTCACCAAAAAGAAGTCGAGCCATACTCATGACCAGCACTCCATCCTACCGCCCCCCATGGCGAGGTGGACCCCGAGGGTCTCCCAGAGGGTCCTGTGCCCACGGCGAGGTGGTCGGATCCCTTTCTGGGTGTGTGCCCACCGCTGTCAGCCCCAGCGATGGGCCTCCGGGGTGGGGGGCCTCTCTTCCAGGGGCGACTACCTTCCTCCAAAAGGAGCAGCTGAGCGACTTCCTGTGGCAGGTGGCCAGGGGAGAGAGCGTGACGGCCTCTCCCCTCCTATCCCTTTGCCCTGGGACAGAACTTAGTGAGCTGCTCTGGTCACGCCAGTCTGGGTCAGGGAACCCCATGGCACAGGCCGATGGATGCCCAGCACCCCAGACTGAGGGCCGACTCGACCCCTTAGGAGCTGAGACCTTGAACGGGAGCCATGGAAAGGCCTGGTTGGCTCACGGGGGACACCAGGCGACAGGAGCCCGCCCTGCCGTCCTCCTGGGGCAGCCGGGAGGCGCCGTGGGTGAAACTGCTTTATTGAAAAATAAATAAATGCCAACACCTAAGAGGCACTGTCACCATGGGAGGAGCAGCCACACCTGCTGGGTGTGGGACAGGACAGGCCACACCTTTCCCAGGGCCCAGGACACTTGGGCTGGAGCTGGCCTTCGTGAATGGAAAGACCCAAAGTCTCCTGGTCTCCCTGATTCAGCAGGGACAAACCCGGCAGGTACAGAGTCACCCCCGTCTCAGGCCCCACCCCTTCTCCATGTGTCCCCTCCGTTCCCCCGTGTGATGCAGTGGCCTCTTTTATTTTGCCCAAAATTCTGCAGAGGGGCTCCCCTCGTCAGAACAGCAGGGCGCCATCCGTGTGTCCAGCCAGGGCACGAGACACTCAGACCACAGTCGGAAACCCACAGCCACCCGTCGGTCCCCACGGCACTGAAGCCAGCCTCCACCAGGGGGCCCCGCTGGCTCGTGAGTGAATCCCCGGGGTCTCCAAGCCGCCCACGAGCTCTGGGCTGGGGGGCCAGGTGCTTGGTCCCACCTCCCCCATCCCCCAGGTGCCAAGTTAGTTTATGAAGAGACCCAAGAGGGAGATTCAGGGCCAGTCCCCGTGGCTCAAGAGCCCCGCTGGGAAGGGCCTTGCAGGTGTTGGTGGACAGTGATCGCCACGGCCTTTCAGGCTGTCCCTGGGCAGCCACCTGGCCCCATGGGGACAGCAGAGAGTCCTGTGAAGGAGGCACACACGTGGCTTCGCTGGGTCTCTCCCTGCCCCGTTTATGTAGGAAGGTCCCGGGAGCCACAGATGGGTTTGTGGGCGCCAGGCCTCTGACACAGGGGGCCAGCACAGGGCTTTGGGGTCTCTGGGGGTCTGCCTGGTGCAGACACCTCTGTGGAACCTGCTCTCTGTGGCTCCGATACCTGCTTGCCTGACATCCATGTCCCCTGGACTGTCTGAACACCAGAAGCCAGTGGAATGTTCTGGAACACACAGACACATCAAACTCAGAGCAGCCAGAGGGGGAACTAGGAACATTTCAAGATCCTCCAAAGTATCTATCTGCTGACTTCATCCAAACTCCCAGACCGAGGTGCAGCACGCTACCTGGGGTGGGCGAGAGAAAGAGGACCCATGGACCCGCCTCCCCTCACCAAGCTCCGCTGGGCGCTGGTTGGTTGTTGTGTTGGTTTGTTTTGTTTTTAATCTGAACAAAAGACCATCCTCTTGCGGTTTTGGCACACCGAGGATTTCTTCAAAGTACCAGGGGATGTGGCGGGAGATTCTGCCTGAGCCACGGAGCTCACACTCAGGGGGCTTCCAAAGAGGGGAGTCTCCCCCTCAAATAAAGGGGGTTCCCGGGAGGAAGTCAAGATCCTTTCTCCTCCTTTCCTCCTCTGCCCTGGGGCCTACCCGTCCTCCCCGCTCACAGCCCCCAGGCCGGAGGAACAGAGGCAGAACAAAAGTCAGAGCCACTCAATTCTTTGTAACTGGGAGAAGTAGAATAGGGGGTCAGAAGGGGCATCTTCCAGGAGAGGAACGACAGGACGGCGTCCGGGGCAGGAGGGAAGCAGCTGCCTCTGGCCTGGACGGTGGGCTCCTCCTCCTCGGGGTCGGGTTCAGATGGCCAACCAGTGCTTCAGCTGCACAGGGAGACAGCAGGCCTTTGAGACAGGGCCCGGGGCGGGGACCAGGAGCACCCGGGGTCAGCGGGGCAGGGCACAGCCAGCAAAGGGGAGACAGGAAAAACAGCCGGTCCCTTCAGTGCCCTCAGGGGACAGGCAGGTGGAGGCCACACTTATCACTGAGGCCTGGAAGGCACAAAGGCACCTTCCCAGATATGGAGGTGTGACACAGGCCCTGGCTACTCGCAGGACTCCCCGATATCCAAGTCCTGGCCTATTTCTTTTTTTAAGGGATAGAATAGGGCTTAGGCCAGGAATGTGTCCCTGATGTCCCCGCAGCTCTTTCTTCAAGATAAGACATTCTCACCTGGTTTGGGGGCACCCCATGGTGACCACTCATGGAAGGAAATATACAGTTGTAGGCAAATGTGGCCTTGGGAATCGGGGTCCGAGGACCAGAGGGCAGGAGGACGCTGGTGAAGGCAGAGGGCAGGCCCTTCTCCTCCTCCACCCATCACCACGGTCCTGGGGGCTGCGGCCACTGTCACTGAGTTTTCAAGCTCCCGGGGCCTGCCACCTCGGGGAACAGCTGGGGCCCACCCCACCCCAGCCCTGTGCTCCGGGCTGCACCGACCTGGAACTGCCTGACGTCCCTCTCCGCCACCAGGTGGTGCTCATTCTCCGGTGTGACGCCGTAGGCCACTCTCTGTGGAGACGGAGCAGGGAGGAGCCTCAGTTTGGCCCAGGGACAGCTTCCCAGCGGCCAGGGGGCACCCTTGGACCTGAAGCCCCTCTTGGATCTATAGAGACACCCTCCCACTCGGTCCCCTCGGGTCCTTCATCCCGGGGACAGTTGCCAGGCCTGCTCTGGGGCTCAGGCGCTGGGGAGGCCTGCGCCTGGGAGCTGGAGGAGACCCACAGGGTCCCCTGGGGGCCTGACTGCCCGTTAGGGGCTGGCACTGAGCCAACACACACGGGTCACTTCAAACTCAGGCCGCAGCGAGTGGACAGTGAGAGGCGCCTGGGCTGGCGTGGGATCAGGGAGGGCCTCCCCAGGTGGACCCGGTGCAGGGACTGAGGAGGGGTGTGAGTCACGCTGACCCTCCTGATGGGAGGCGCTCCGCTCCCCACGGGTGAGGAAGGAAGGCTCCGGTCCTGGCTCCCACATCCCGGGGTGAAGCTGGCTGAACGGGGTCCTCCCCGTGAGCCAGGACGGCGGCCGTCTGACTTTGGGATTTCGGCGTGATAAGGACAGGGATTTTCTTAATATAGCTCCTGGAACGGTGCCTGGCACACACTCGATTCTTCATACACACCTACCCAGTGAGCAGGTCAAGGAAGGAGGGAACGGGACCTTTGTTTCACAAAGTAAGGACTTGAAGGAAAGACTACTGCCATTCGTTAATTTAAAAAAGGGGGGCGGATTTTCACAGTCAAATAGCGGGAAGGACATGATTTCAGAACACGGGCTCCATGTCCCCGGCATCCACAGGGACTTGTGCGTGTGCATGCGTGTAAAAAAGAAAACCACGTTAGAAGTCCTCGATTGAGGCTGCTCAGATCATCATGGTCAGGAAAGAAGTACATAAACCAAGATGACCAGACCAGTGGGCTTGGGACATCTGTCAGCTTTAGAAGGGGACCCAGAAGTGGGCCCAGCTCGGGCAGTCTGGCTGGTGGATCCTTCCTGACTCCAGGGCGCAGCCTCTCCTTGCTTACTCAGAGGCAGGAACAGCCATGGTGACATGGTGACAGCTGGCCCAGCTCCTCCGTGCTGGGCCCTATGCTGAGGACGTCCTTTCTCCTTGAAAGGTGCACAACATTGTCCTCGGGGACAGAGGTGGACACGGAGGCTCAAGGAGATGGATAACGTGGCCAGGGAGGCAGATCTGTCTGGCCCCCGCAGCCCTGCGCTTCTGTCTCACCCCAACAGGAATGTCCCTTCCCGTCCCACCCCCATGGCCAACCCAGAGCTCACCTCCCAGAGGGAGCCCCGCAGGCTGAGGAACTTGTAGACGATGTAGGCGGGGACCAGGACCATGGAGGACAGGGCGATGCCCCAGCCCACCCAGTTGGCCCAGGGCGGGAAGACGTAGTCGTCGTAGGTGAGCGGCTTGAAGTTGATGATGCTGACCACCACCACGAACTGGGGCGGGTACGGGGGGCGAGGGAGGAGAGAATGGGGGGAGATGAGCCAGGAGAGATGAAGCAGGAGCGAGTGGATCCCAGGGAAAGGAGAGAGTGCGGAGGAAGAGAATCCCAGAGGGCAACTGCTGAGGTGGACGCCCACCACGTCCCCAGGCTGAGCACCCAGGGCTCCTGTCTGCGTGGCTGGCCTCCAAGGCCCAGTGCCTCCCGAAAGCAAAGGCCTCCACCCCAGCCCACCCTGGGCTTCTAGCCACACAGTACGCACCAGGAGGAAGGCGGGGCTCACAAACTTCCAGCACAGTCTCCAGTACAGCCCGGGCTTGAACCCCATCATCTGCTGGATGTCGTTGCTAAACCTGTCCACACCTGGGCACACAAGGGCACGCCTGTCACGGCAGTCCCTCCCTATGGCAGGCTGGACCCCCAGAGCCAGGGTATCCCTTGGGTCCCCCACCCCCGGAAGTTCTGGCTCCAAGAGACTGAGACTGAGCCGCTGGGGCTTAGGAGACCCGGGAGGGCACTTCATTGATGCAGAGCAACGGAAAGGACAAACTCAAGGACAGTGTCACCTTTAATAAGCCACCCCAATTAGTGTGTAAGAGGGAAGCCAGGGCTCGGGCAGGGCAGAGGACTTGCCCCAGGCTACAGAGCCACATTGCCCTGACTCCAAAGCCCAGCTCTTTCTTCTTATTCTTTTTCTGAAAATAGCAACCATGTGCACATCCTTTTTGCATGCACACGTAGACATACGTGGACACACGTGGATGTGTGTCCCTGGCTGCAATCGGATAGAAGAGGTCAGGCTCCTACGCTGCAAACACTTCCCAAGAAAAGTCAGAACAAGACTGATACCTGGGTGTCCCACAGAGGGGGAAAAACAGCAATTAGCATCTGACAGTTGATCAAATGTTTTCTCGGGTTCTAGAATAAGGTTATCCGATAAAATACAAGATCCCCAGTTAAGTTTGAAAAGGAATGGGATAAATATGTCTATGCAGCGTTTGGGACATACTTATACTAAAAAATAAAAAAAAAGGAAAAAACATTGTTTATCTGAGATCCGAGATTAACTGGGCAGTCTGTGTTTTGCCTGCTCAATCTGACAATCCTAGGTGAGAATGAATTCCATGGGTGGGCTCAGCGACTCCCAAGGGTTCCTCTTTAGACCCGGACCTTGGTGCCTCGGAGGCCTCTGTCGCTTCCTGTTAAGGGGAGTTTGTCCGAAGAGGAGCTGGGGTCAGGGAGACTTGCTCCCCACATGAGGCCTGCCCAACTCTGGAGCTTCAGGAGGCTGCCTAGGAATGGACGTCCTTTCACATCCAGCTGGAGGGCCCCAGGAGCCCTGGGGACCAGAGCTGTTCACGTACCGTAGAACCAGGACACTCCGATGGCTTCCATCAGCACCGCAAACAGGATGGAGGTGCCGGCCGCAAACGTGTCCAGGAGAGTGAGCACGTAGATTCCACCCTGGGGCACAGAGAGAGGCCTGGGGCCATCGCTGGCCAGAGGAGGCCACTGACTGCTGCATCTACCACGTCTGACCTGTCCCCTGACCCACATGCTCAGAACCCTGTTAGGGAATGCAGGTGACAGGGTTGTGGCCCTACACATAGGACCTACCTATTTGCGTTCTAACCAAGGCCTCTGGGAGCTGTGGGCTCTAGGGGTGGGGGAGACAGACTTCAGAGGGGCTCTGCTGTCCCCAGATCCATAAGCAGCAGGGGTGCCTGGAGATCCACGGGCTCAGAGGTGGAGGGTCACCCAGAGGAGGGGCCGCAGGGCCGAGGCCGATGCTGGCCCTGTTCTCATACCCCATTGCTCCGCGGGCTCAGCCCAGCCCTGCACGCGCCAGCTCTACCGCTGGGGACTGACATGCAGTCCCGGGAGCTCCCAGTGGCCCCCGAGTCCCTCCTCACCTTGGTTATGCAAAACAGGGCCAGAAGGAACGTGCCCACAGTGACGCCCAGCGTGAAGAGTTTCCGGTGGCGCTTGAGCACCTGGAAGTCGTCCGCCAGGCCCGTGATGACTGCCTCCATGCCTCCCATCTGGAGGGAACAGGTGGGTGTGCAGCAGGCGGGGGCCCCAGTCTGGGCCCCAGCTGCCTTGGGCCTCCAAGGCCAGGGCCTCAGAAGTCAGTGCCTGGTGCTACCTTCCTGCCTCCCCTCCTCCCTGTCCTGCCCTGCGTCAGTCAGACTCAGACATAGAGGGTGGAGAGTTAAGTTGACCTGCCTGCCCCCCACCAGCTCCTGATGGCTCCCTCAGCCCCAAGGAGACAGAGGAGCCCGCAGAGAGCGAAGGGCGTCCAGTGCATTCCCCAGGGGACACATTTGCACATAAAAAGGGCTTTCTAGAAACATCCGCCAGAGAAGAGCTTCTAGTGTGGGCAACTTCAAAGCAGCAGTTTTGGACACGGACGTTCAGCTGCCTTTCTCATCTATCAAGTGGTCACCTCGGACTCCAGCCTCCAGGTGCGAATGGCTCTCCAATCCTATTGCTCTGGGCACATGCATCCCCTTAGGGATGAGCCACTGGCTGAAGAAGACACAGGCCACCAGGCTCCTGTCCTCTCCTCTTGGCAGACATTGTCAATCAAAATCAGAATTCTGCTCCTGGCAGATCTGTCCGTTAACGGAAAGGCAGCGGGAGGAAGCTGTTTGTCAGCCCTGCACACCTCAGGCACCGTGTGCGAGGGGTGGTCACAGATACCAAAAGATGTCAGGAAGTGCAATCCTGCAAGGGAGCCTCACAGAAGGATCTAAGAAATGTTTTTTGTTGGTTGTCGATGATAAAATGGAATAAATGGGAAAGAGGCCGCCATGTCCCCTCTGCACTCAGCCCTGTCTGCACAATGAGGAATGCTCTTTCACAGGCTGAGCCGGGTGACCCTCAGGGAGGCGGGTCGGGCCCAGGGATGGGGCAGATCCTGAGCAGGGTCACTCACGGAGCTGTCAAGGCCCAGGGCCAGGAGCATGATGAAAAACAAGATAGCCCAGAACGTCGATCCCGACAGGGTGGAAATGGCTTCTGGATACAGGATGAACACCAGGCCAGCTCCTGTAACAGGCATCAAGGTCCCTATCAATGGCAGGGACTACTGATCAGACCACAGGGAGCTGGGGAACATCTGCTCAAGCTCAGCCCCAGGACAGTCATGTGTAGTGGGTAGTGCTCACCAAAGGTCAGGGGATGACACGTGAAGCTTGTAGGACCACAAGCAACAGGGTCCCCAACCATGGACTAAAACCTCCAAGACTTGATTCAAAATAAGCCTTTCCTCTTTATACGTTGATTTTCTCAGGTATTTTTTATTACAGTAACAGATAGCTGGCTAACACAACCAGCGCATCAAGGAAATTGACCTCAAACACCCAGGCGAAGAGCAGTGCCTTTGCCTAGACAGCCATAAGCTACATGTGGCAAACCCATCTCCTACACGCCATGAAGGATCCACTCTTATTTTCAAAAGCTGGTGGTCCTCAAAGTCAATTAGAGGGAGCCCTTACCCAGGTCTCAGCTTCTTTGTGGTGGAAAGAATACAGGAAGCAGTGGAGAAGGACATGGCTCCAAAGTCAGACTGATGAATTGCTGGCATCATTGTTCACCAACTGGGTGACCTTGGTCCCCGTGCTTTGGTTGTCTTACTTTTGTCATCATTAAAGTGACTCTTACCTCTCATGTCTTATGAGCACTAAATGGAATTAAGTTCCTATGGTTTGAACGTAGAGTTGTCCCCACCAAAACTCATGCTGAGGTCCGGTCCCCAGAATAGCAATATCCAGAGGCGTTGGGGACTTAAAGAGGTTACTAGGTTGTTAGGATCAACATTTTTCTTGTAGGAGTGAACATTGCTCTTTAAGGACTGGATTGTTACCGGGAGAGCAGATTATTTAAAATGCTCCATGCCCAGCCCTTCTACACAGTCATTTTCCCCTTCTACTTTGTGGTGAGTTGAATAGCATGTGGTCCTCACCAGAAGCTCAGTGGATGTTACTGTCACACTCTTAAATCTCTACATCTGTGAACTCATTGAATTTCTTTTACGCATAAATCACACTGCCTCAGGTACTTTGTTATAGCAACAGAAAATGGACTTAGAGATATGTAAAATGATCAGCATAGGGGCTTCCAGAGTGGGCACTTCGAGAACTGTTCCCCCTACTCCAACTCAGAAGAAGGTTCTGTTGCCTACCCAGGGCCCAGCGTTGCCTGGAATTCCCACTGACAGCCTCGGGGAAAGTCCATCAAGGGGACAGTTTGGAAACGCCAGCCCTCGCAGTCCTACCGCCAGGGGAGGGCTCTGCAGCCAGGAATGAGGTGGCTTTCTTGGTCCCTCCTCCCTTGGCTGGAGCCCAAGTGGTCTGCTCACCCACCTTCAGTGGCCACGTCCTCGATGTTGACCTTGTGTTCATGCGCCATGTAACCGAGGATGGAGAAGATGGCAAACCCAGAGATGAAGCTGGTGACACAGTTGATGGTGCTGGTCAGCAGGGCGTCCCTGGGGGGAAGAAGTGCTGCTGGTTCAAGTCCCCCTGACTCTCACCCTCCAGCCCTGCCCACCACGCATCTCTGCCCATCTGTGGAATCTGCAGCCTGGACCTCGCCTCCAAGGCCGTATCCTGGTGCCACATGGACCCCTAGTGACCTTCGCTGGGTCAGTAGCTGCCGGTGCAGGAAGTAGGTGACTAGCTGTGGAGGGACTAGTTCCACGCCAGACTCTGGTACCCAACTCTTGTTGGGGAATCGGGTCATGAGGCTTCTTCTTCCAAACTCTCCGTGGCTCCCCGGGGCCTCCCAACGGCTCACCTTGGCATCAACCTTCCTTTCAGGGTCATTTCCCATGACTTCCAGGCCAGTCTCTTGGCTGGTCCCAGCCCCGGTGCATGCTGCTCCTCACCGCACGAGCCTTCCACCCCAGGTCTGCCACCATGGTCTATCCAAGGCCGACCACCACGCCCTTCCTTCCCCATCCTGAAGCTTGCCCTGATGGCACATAGTCATCCTACTCTTTCTCGTACCCAAGACACTGTCATTCTGCTTAAGCCTCAGATGGGGTGACAGATGGACTCTGGTCCTTGCCCATCTCTGCAGTCCTCATAGCACCGGGCCTGCAGGGGGCAGCACTGAGAACTTACTGACCCAGACTGGAGCAGGTCTGACTCACTCTCCCCTCGGGTCTTACCTCTGACCCAGCCAGGCCTGACCAGCCCCGCTATTCCACCCCTGGGGGCCTGGTCATCTGACGGACAGAGCCAGGCAGCACCATCTGCTCTGAAAGTCACACGGTGCTCCTCTGACCCATATCCAGGATCTCCTGATCCTACTGACCCCAGCTTTCCCTGATGGGTACCTCGGGACCGTTTAAAAAGCATCCCGGGGTAAACACATTCATCAGGACACCAGAGGTCCATCAGCATTCACAGAATGCCCAGGATGTCCACGGGAAGGAAATCTGGCTTGTCCAAGAACGTCGGCACCAGACCCAGACCCCAATTCCATCCCCACAAAGGTCTGGGCCTTTCCTAGCTCGGGGAAGGAACTCACCTGTAACAGTTGTTGTCAAACTTATTGTAACTGGCGAATGCAATCAAGACTCCAAATCCAGCCCCCAAGGAAAAGAATATCTGAGTGGCAGCATCAATCCACACCTGAAAGCGTAGACGGAAGCCGTCACCCTCTGCTGCCTGCAGAACTGGAGCTCGGGGTGGATGGAAAGCCCCGGGGATGCTCTGGGACCAGGGAACGCCCCCTCTCCCAGAGACAGCGGGGGTCTCCCTAGCATCTCCCAGCCTTGGGCAGCCAGGGCAACCTCAGCTTGGAGGAACTCACAGCATCAGCTGAAAGCCCTTAATTTTCAAAGACAGTTTATCAGCTTCCTGGTTCTGAGCCAGGGGGTCGACAGGGCAGGAGCAGAGAGGGTCCTGACCACCTTAGGAGTTAAGGGGACGACACCCACAGCAAGGGATTCATGAGGGGACTTTTCCAAGTCCAGGACAAATGGTGGCCTTGGAAAGCAATGGGGATTATTGATTGCATCTTTGGGGTGATGCGTGCACACAGCTGGAGGCCTGAAGACATGAGCCCCTCTCCAACCTCCCTGCCAGGTTTAGCCCTGGTCAACCTCACCCCCTAATATCGTCACCCTCTAATATCGTCACCCTCTAATATTGTCACCCTCTAATATCGTCACCCCTCTTCTGTACAGCGGGGGTCATTACACCTAGCCCACACCAACTGAGCTGCAATTCAGATTTGAATGGGGAGATTTCTGTCCTCTCCCCATCGCACAATGAGAGGGGCACTCTCACGGGGGGGTTGGGGGTCTGCTCCTTCAGACTGCATGAAGGGCTTGACCTCCACATGTCTGAATGACTGGGGACAGCGAGACAGTTGCATGGCGATGTGCTGGGACATTGAGCGGGGCAGGAAGCACACTGGGACATAGCTCTCCTAATTCTATGTTGCTGCCGCCTGCCAGGATCTGTGTGGGTTCCAATAAAAAGCGAAGAAGCCCTGGAGAACTGTGAGAAAGTTGTTGAGGTTTTCTCCCCGATGGGGACCCGCGGGAGGAGGCCGGAAGTGGTCTCCGCTGTCATTTAAAGATACTCAGGGCACTCGGTCCCTCCAAGATGGTCTCTGCACCCATCCTCACCCACTGCCCTGGACTTCATTTCCAAATTCACCCCTTCTTCATTGCAACTTGGGGCTTTAGGCAGGATGGTGAGCTGGAGGAGGCTGCTGGGGGAGAGAGGTGGCAGGTCCAGGTCTCCCTGGGGGCTAAGGCTGCTCTTTTTTGCTGACATGACAGGATGGTGGCCAAGGCCATGGCTGGGGACTAGAGAAATAGGGAAGGGGCAACTGGGGTGGACGAGGGTGCCATGGGCCCAGGACAGGAGTAAGCACCGAGGGCATCCTGGTCCCCGTACAAGGTCTGGCCCACATTGCAAAGTGTGGTCCATGAAGGCCACTAAAGGGAACCACAGAAGCCCAGGCCATCAGAGTGGGACGGGCAGACCCTCAGGGGACCTGCCACTCAGAGCCGGAGGGGTCCTGTCCACAGCTGCACAGCGAGTTTGTGGCAGAACTGGGACCAGTTTCTCCCATCTCCGTCTGCTCCTGAGAGCGCTCCCTGCCCTGGCCCAGGTCTGGGTGGCACTGACCGTGGCCTCCTTTAGGCGGTGGAAGTCGATGTGCAGGTAGGCGTTGATGCCGTTGGAGGCGCCGGGCAGCGTGACGCCATGGACCAGGAGCACGAACAGCACAAAGTACGGCAGGGTGGCCGTGATCCACACCACCTGGCAACGCATGCGCAGCGGTGAGCCCCTCCACCGGCCTCCCGCTGAGGGGAGGGTGCTGGAGGGACACAGGGTCCTCTCCCGAGAGCCAGGCAGGCCCTCCCGCCAGCTCCCTTCACCCAACCCACGTGCCCAGGCTCCACCTCCAGGTCAGGCCCGAGCCAGACTCCAGGGACAGAACAGTGAACAGAGCCGGCGCGCCCCGGGAAGCTCAGAACCCGCGAGGCCATCTCCATAGTGCCGAGACGGAGGCTGAGGTCGCCATGGGCAAAGACCAGGCTCTCATAGCACAGGTACCACCCCCTCACAAAGCCACCTCTCCTGGTCCCTTCGAGTTGCCTCAGGTAGAACTAAGCTTATCCCCATTTTTGTGTCCACTGCTCCTGCCAGTCCTGCATGCATCCATCCGACCACAGGTATTTTCTGGACCCATCTTACAGGCAGGGTTTTAAAGATCTTCATTTTTACCTCCCTCCTCCTCCTCCTCCTCCTCCTTCTTCTTCTCCTCCATTCTTTTCCTCCAAATTTGTTGCTTCTCCCTCTTTTCCTTTACCCCCACTTAAGCACACCCTCCGAAGCCCACTGCCCAAGCAGGCCTGTGGCTGGGCAGAAAGCAGAGTCTCTGCCCCTTCTCCATATTAGTTGGAGCAGATTTGGGACAAAGTGTCTTTTTTCAGAAACGCAAAGGGGAAGAGATCATCCTCAGACTAAAAAGAGCCCCCTCACCCTCCTGCCCACTTGGAGGAAGAGATTACAAAATGTGGACGCTGAGGGCTACGCAGGCCTCTTGGCTGTTCCTTGGTGCCCATGGCCACATGTCATAGTCCCTGGGAAGCTCTAGATAAGAACGCTGACGCGCAGTTCTCAGTCTCGGGGTTTCTGATCTAACTGGTCTGAGGTGATATGTGAACCCAGACTGAACTTCGGTGTATTTCAAAAACTCCCCAAGTGACATCAATTTCAAGGTTAAAAATCCCTGCTATAGGCAAATGCAGCTGTGGGCGTCCTTTTCGGACAATACTGTACCCTGAACAGAAAATCAAGCCAGGGCCAGGGTGGTCAGACCCAAGGAGGACTCAGCTGAAACAGGAGAGCACACATAACTTAAAGACCAGGTGGTTCCTCCTCTCAAAAGTTCTGGCAGTCTGCAGGCCCCAGGGTCTTTGCACGTCCCTTGGGAGAAAATGGAACCCTCAGTGCATGACTGAGAGTCAAGTTCTTTGTCCACCTTGAAAGACAGGGCTCAAAACAAAACTCAAGATACAGAAAATAAAGTCCTATGTTTTCCATGCCTTCGCTTAAAGACGGAAATGTATCCTCCCTTTGTATGTTTGTCTGTCCTTCTCACTGGACTGTCACACCTTAGAAACAAAAGTTTCAAAAAATTATGCCCAGCACCTGGCTTGACTGGGTCCTTTAAACCATTTATTGGATGAATGATTGGACAACTGGGGAGGTAAACATGGCCTGGAAAGGGAGCTGTTCGATCTCTGTGTGGCCTCACTCCACTCAGTGGCCCTGGACTTGGTCTCCCGAACCAGGACAAGTGGCTCCTTAGCATCAAACACAGACATTCCTCCATACCTTTGTGGGGTCCTGTCTACTACGGGCCCCTACAATTCATGTCAGTAGCCGAAGCCCAAGCTGCCCTGCCCATCCCCGCAGGTCAGAGGTGACCACCCAACTGCCAGCAAAAGAGAAAAATCAATCTTGCAATTTTTACTCCAGAGGATCTCTCCTTGGGCCTGGAGGTGGCCCTGCATTGGCCATGTGTGAGGTTCCAACATGGGTACACGTCAGAGCGTGACCGAGATGACCGTGACAACAAACACAGAGAACGGGAGCTCACTCTGCCCATGCACACATCTTCAAAACTAAACCATCCGAGTCTTGTCGAAGGTTCTCAGAATTGATGGCTTATGTGAGTTCCGCTGCCTAAGACCTTGTGTCAAACGTGAGTCTCCTGGATCCTCAGGCCATAGCTCACCCTTGCCCACAGGAGCCCTGTATGCACCTTGGGCAAACAGAGGGACATTTGGGTTCTGTCTCCATCCCAGGCCTCTCTGCTCTCAGAATTCCACTCGAATGCATCTCTGGCCAGGAGAAACCAAACTCCTGTTAAAAGTTTAACTTTGAGTGCAAATTTTTACTTTGAGCATAAGACAACGAACAGCCCATTGGTCTTAGCAAGTGTGTTCCTAGACCCCAAGGAATGTCACTTTTTTCTATCACCTGAAATTTCTTACCCACCTGATGTTTCTGCAGATAATTTGTGAAGTTCTGGGGGTACTAGTACGACCCAAACCAATTGCTTATCATCAAAATGAGGAGGATCTTGGTTCCAAGAAAGGAAGGACTTTTGAATGATAGAGCTCTCTAATGGAAATGAGCTGCCCAGGAGAACAGTGAGGTAGATATACCTCACTTGAAGGTATACAAGCCTTGCAACAAATCCTGGCATTGGGGAAAGAATCGCCTAGACTCGGGTGAAGTTGGTGAACAGCATCAGCATCTCCAAGAGTTCCCAGACTCTCAGGAAAGGACAAGGAATTGGAGTTTTAACAAGCTCCCCAAGTAATCCTCACATACGCTCATGTTGGAGAAGCTCCTGACCTGCTCTAAGGCCTAGAGAACATAAATGTCCACACTGCATTAATTTAACCTTTACTGACTTAGAATTTGTGGTCCTCTGAACTGAGTCTCAGAGACATTTTCATTAATAATGAAGGCACAGTTGTTTTAAAAAAAGACTTATGGGGTGTGCGCTATGCACCGATGTTACTCAAGAAAACACTGAGCTACACGTATTTTGGTATATGTGTGGCTCCTATGCAAGTGATGCTGTTCATCACAACTGGGTCCAAACAAGTTACCGAGGCAAGCCAGGACCAGCCTGAATTGAGACAGTAGTGGGAAGGCTTGGCTAGAATTACGACTTGAATATGAAAGTCACAGGGCTATATTTTAATTTAAATATTCTAGAGCTCAGGTTTCCTTTGAATTGATCTGGCTTTCTCTCTTCCCAGTAGCACCATCCCTGATCGAATTCAGGAGGTACTCCATCTAGGGCCACCCCCCCAACAGCCCAAAGGCTGGCAGTGAAGTGGGTGAGTGACGCTGATCCCAGCCAACTCCGATGTCTTGGTTTCTCTCCAGGGAAGGGGAGCCTGAGGTCTGAGTCCAATATGTTCCCAGAGTAGACAGGGCGGGAGATCCAGAAAGTGGACCGGGCTCCAGCATGGCAAGCACTGCTCAGGCCTCACCTTCCACCCTGAGGTGCCGGATGGGCCAACCCAGTTGTCATCGGGTGTGTGGCCTGGGATAACCCCTGTCCCATTCAGACCTGCTCCCACCATCCCCGGGGCCCAGGAGTCAGCATCTTCTGAATCCCAGCCTCCACTTGCCCAGATGGGAAGTGTGTGCATTCAAGATTCACCGCAGGCAGGCTCTGCAGCCATGGAAGGCTGCTAAGGAAAGCTGTGTGCTGTTCCAGACATCGTCCGGGAAGAGATAAGCAACATTCTTGGTCTCCTCCTGAGCCACTTTACAAAAACTATTAAAAACAGGGCACAGGAATGTCCTAAGCAAAACTCCTTGTTCTAAAAATCTTCCCCACGGACTGCTTGGGGCCTCTGCCTGCTCAAGTGCCAGAACCCTGGGGAACTTGCGCAGAGTGTGGGCTGTGGCTTCAGCAAGGGGGGGCCTCATATTCCTCGCTCCTCCTGTTTCCACATGGGGGACTTCCTCCTGTTTCCACATGACGGTGACACCACCGTCCCGCCCTTCATGACACTCCTCCTCCTCGCCTCTGAAAGTGCACTTGGCAAGAGAAACTGAGCATGCTCCTCCTGGCCTCTCTGTAGCATCCAGTTGGCTGGCTGTAGGCAGCTTGTGCTCTGCTCTGGCCAAGTTCCAAGCTAAATGGTGCAGGCCGCACCCCTTGGGCAGGGGCTATGGGGAACTTAATCTTGGCTTTCGGTATTAAAAGCCTGTGGGGAACCCACACGTGGGCCAGCATCCCTGCCGTTCACAGGGATAGAGTGTGACTCCCCTGTGGGCCTCTGCAGGGGCCAGGAGAGTCCTGCTCCTGGTAGCTAGAGAGTTACAGAAAGCACTAACTCAGCCTGGGCTGGTCCTTCCACACCTCTGTGGCTTTGTTCATGTGGATCCTTTCGTAGAGAACCTCTTCCTTCCTCCTCATTCCTACCCATGCCTGTCCTCACAGACCCAGCACAAATGCCCCCTTCTCCACAGTCTTTGTAGACTCCCTCAATCCAAAGATCTCCCTTCCTCTACTCATGCAGCATCTCAGGCTTTTTGACCGTGGCCTTTGGTAAGGAATACTTTCTATGTCAAGTTCAACTACACATAAACATATAGGCTGCCTTAACTGAAACTGAATGGCTCGAGACAGCTCATCTCTTCTATATGCAAGGCCCTCTGATGATCTAGCCTATATCATTTTAACAACTTGTGGCAACCCACAAGGTTGATCTAATGACAGCTTAAAAACCCGCTGTTTGTACTTCTATTAAGGTATAACCTGACCACATAATGGGAAATTATCTCCAAGGTAAAATTAACTTTAAAATATAAAGCAAGAAATGCTGGGATGTGACTTAGTGGTAGAGCGCTGGCCTGGCACACACAAGGCCCTGGGTTCCAACCCCAGCACCACAAAATAAATAAATATATAAATAAGCAAAATTTATAATACCATGTGTAGACTGTAACCGTTAATATTAGTGTAAAGGGAGACACCCATATATAGCTCTGGATAGAGTCCCGAGACACTGTGACATTGGCTGACCCACAACCCATCCATAATGAATATAGACTAAAAGAAATTGAAGAAAACATTTGTCTTACTTATTCTTGCATCATCGGTACTAACATCAAGCCTAGCACACAGTAGGTGTCCACAATAAGTTAAAAAGTTTACTAAGTTTGATGAGTTGAACTGAATTCAAAAGAATCCTCAATAAAGTATTAAAGACTTATTTACCCCCCCCATTCTTCAGTCCTTTAACAGATATTTACTCAAGACCTACTCTGTGACAGTTTTTGGGATGGTGGTAGTCCTAGACTGATTTTGCTCTACACTCCAGAATTCCTTCCAATCCTGATCTGCATCTCATTTTAGTCCTTCCTTAGGAAAAAATCCTGTATCCCCAATGTACTGATAGGAAATTCCACCTCCAGTTGTTAACAGATTACATTCCCAGTGGCTGTTGGTCCCCTGTCCCTGTCCTTGCTCTCAAAGGCATAATAAAAATTTCAAAGTACCAGACAGAATCCTGATGCATCCTGCTTTCCAAAACAGTCACTGAATGAAGCTTCTTCCAAATTCATCCCTATCTGATTTCGGCAGACTTGCCTTGTGATTCCCCTACCCCTCCAGTGAACTCCCATCTGTGTGTCATCCCCTCCCACATGAACTCCAGTCTTCATCACAAGAGTCGCTTTGGCCATTGGACAACAGCTAGCATCATGCAAGAGAGACTGGGAGAACTATTGCACATCAGGTCTTGTCTGCTTGGAACCGTGATCTGGAAACACAGTCACCATGCTGCGAGGTACCCAAGCAACATAGAGGAGCAGAAGAACCACCCCGCTGAGCTCAGTCAACTCCCAGAATCATGAGAGTTAAATATTTAAAATCACCACATTTCAGGGTGGTTCATTACACACCAATTGCTAAGAAAAACACTGGAAAGACATTCCCCAGCTTCATTCTTTTTCATACACTCAAGTTCTAGAACCCATGGGGATTGGTGTCCCCATGATATTCCACAGGCTAACAAATCAGTGCAGGCCATTCCCTGAGTATACTCCACCTTTAGAGGCTGACTATAGAGGGCAGTGTCACCCAAGCTGAGAATGCCCCATCTCGGCTGGACCTCCATGACCATCTTACCCTGTGTGCTTCTTTCCAAAGCACCCAGACCCCTGGGGGCCCTCAGCACTGTTTCAGAGGAAACACAAGCCTATGCATACAGCTGGATATCTTCTGGGGCATTCTCTTTTACTCAAAAATTCAGAAGGGTGGAGATTTACTAATTTTATAGTAAGGCAAATGATTATGTTCCATGACATTCCAAATAATTATGTGCTATGCAACATTTGCATGAAGCTTTAGGTCAAAATTCAAGATCTATCAAGGTAGAGATGGGTCAAGAGTTGTTTTGGGTTTGATCCTCAAGTCTTTAGGGGTGTCCCAGTACCTGGTCTCTGCTATTAGGGGAATTTTGGCTGAAAAGTATGAAGACCCCAGATCTACTTGCACCCCTTCACCCTGCTGTTGGGGTGACTCAGGCTCAGGGAAGGAAGGGATTCATCCGTGTCAATGCAGAGCTGAGGGCTGAACGAGGCTCCATATTCTTTGAGCTCCCTTGTCTTTTCATCAACCACATGGTTATAACCAGAAATATTTTTCCCCCAAGGCCAAGCTCCCAACTGAAAGAAAAACCGAGACATTACCTTTCCTGATGTCTTCACACCTTTCCAGAGGCTGAAATACAGGATGACGACAACGAACATGAGACAGAGGAGGAGCTGCCACTGGGGCAGGCCGATGTCGTGAATCCCGCTGCTCTCATGGAGATGCAGGACACCACGCCTGTGGGGAGGAGAGGTGGGGGCAGGGAAAACAGCGTCAAGGAGCATGTCCAAGGCCATGCTCACGGGCCTGTCCCACATGCACCCTGATGGAGACAGGGGTCAGCCACTCTCCCTGACTCGGGGGCACTGGCCGCTGCATGCATCACATGGACTGGTTCTGGTCAGCCATGGCCTGCACCCAGGATGGCTCTCCAAAGTGCCTGCTGCATGGCTGGCACTGGGGACACAGTGATAAGACAGGGAAGGTCTCTGCTTTCTAGAGCTCACCCTCTGCAGCAGCAGGTCTCTAGAGGAGGAAGAGCCTATCTTGCACCCCAGAGCATGTTTGACGATGTCCAAGGTGATTTCAATTGACATGACTCCAGGGGACCTGGACCACAGAGCTGCTAGACATCCTAAATGCCCAGGACGGTCTCCAATAACAAAGAATTATCCCATCCAAAATGCTCATTTTGCTGAACTGAGAAGCTCTTGTCTAGAGACTAAGACAGGAATAAACAAGTCTCCTAAGAATATCTGCTAAAATCAAAGATACGCATACTCTGTGTCCTAGCAAGTCTACTTGTAGGTATTTATCCAATAGAATTTGTACATGTTTACCAAAAGATATGTTCTAGAAAGTTCATCACAGCCTTGAGCATAATATCCCCGAATTGCAAAATACTCAAATACCCATTAACAATAGAATGGATAAATTATGTCACATTAACTAAAATGAATCATTATACAGCATCTACCCCCAAATGGGTGAAACTCTCACACATAACGAATGCTATGAAAATGTAGTCAAAGTCAAAAGGACACGGAAGAGACAGAAGTCCAATTCCATTCAAATTAAGCACTGTACAATAACAAGCAAAATTCACCTAGGGGTTAGAAGTCAGAAAAGGTATGCTCTGGAATGGGAGAGAAGGTTACTAACTGGGAGGGACTCCTAGGAATTTCTAGGAGACTTGTCATGCTCTGACTCCTGATCTAGGTAGTGGTCACATGGATGCATTCAGTTTGTGATATTCATTAAGCTGTCACTTCTCTGTAATACGGTCACCTACAATAACATGTTTCTTAGGTAAGGAAAATATACCATAAACATTTAGAAGGCTTGAGAATACTGAGGCACCTCATACAGGGAAGGAATGGTAAATAGAATTGGGAACAAGATGTCCATTTGTTAATTAGAATCAAATCAAAATCCACTGGGATCAAGGTCAAATAAGCCAACTGATAATCCAGTACAGCAGGCTCCACAGAGGAATTCTACACCTTCACAAGACACAGCAGCAGGCCTGGGAACACCTGGGTGTGGCATCTTGGCTCTGCACCCCAATCACGCATCCCTCACTTCCGGCCTGTGGTTACCTGGCCCATCTGGGCCTCACGCACACTCACGGAACTGCTGGCACACAGTCCCCGCCTTGCTGTGCTTCTGTTCTAACATGAGAGGTAGCATTAACTGCAAAAGACAGCAATAGAGTGTGGCAATTGTTGGGAGGGTTCAGGGAGCTGCCGGGGCCCCAGAATGGGTCTCTGCCCCATCTTCCTCTGAATCTGATGCTCAGAAGCTATAGCCTACTGCTGGATACCTAGCCAGGCCCAGCTCCAATGTCACCTCCTCCTGGAGGGCTCCCTGATTTCCCCTGGTCTCTAATCCTTTCAGTTTCCGTGTTTCTTGGCTCATTTGCCAGCAGTGTGCCCCTGCAACATGAAGGCTCATAGAGTTGTCCCTTGGTACCTGTGGATATCAAAATCCATGAGTGCTCAGGTCTCTTACATAACATGATACCATCTTTGCATATACCCTACACTCATACCTATGTATATTTCTAGTAATCTCCAGCTTCCTTATAATACCTAATACAAATAAAGGCTGTATATTTGTAGCTGTTATACTTGGTTAATCAAAAGTAAATGTCATGCATATAACTACTATACTGGTTCATTTAGGGGAAAATGACAAGGAACTGTACATGCTCAGTACAGATGTATTTTTTTTTCAAATATTTGCACTCTACCCTTGACCGAATCCTTGAAGGCCCACCTTTTTTTAAAAAAATAGCTGATATCAAAATTTTAAAAAATTTAAATCTTTTACGTCATAAAAATATTACTCTCTGGGCCCTGTTCTCAACCAGTTAATTCATAATCCTTGAGCAACAGAACCAGGCCACCAGTGCCACCCCTGCCGATGCCAACTGGCAGCCAAATCTCGGACCCACTGAGTCAGAGGCCCACCCAAGTTATAGGCTTCTTTTAGGCCAACTTGAGCCTCCCAGAAACTTTCACTTTCCTGGCAAAATAAAGCTGGATTTCTAAATCTGAGGAAAAGAAGGCTCAGAAAGGCTCTTAAGAAATAGGCGTGTAACTATTTCAGGAGCCTGGGTGGTCAGAGGAGTCCACAGACGAGAGGCGGATGATGGTTTTTGCTGGAATCGGAGTAGAGGACATGGGAGGGTCCATTCCAGGCCCATGAAGGACCACACATACCCTCCGCCTGGAGACCCATCCAGCTTATCCTCGGGTGGGAATTAAAGTGCTTGCTTGCTTCATTCATTCATTCATTCATTCATTCATTCATTCAAACAGACATCTAATATTTGCAAGAACTTGAAGGAAAATAGAAGACTATCATACAGAAGTTATCCAGGCTTTGGGGTCAGACAGACCTGGCTCCCATCCTGGCCCCAGATCCTCAAAGGTCCTTTAACTAGTGGGTAGAGATCAGGGAAGCTGCTAAACACTCAGAATGCACAGGACGGCACCCCCTCCAACCCCCACCTCCCAAGAAAGACTCCTCTAACCCAAAATGTCCAGTGTTGAGGCTGTCAAGTGCAATCCTAGCCTGGAGGATGCAAATGTATGCCTTGCAGAATCTGAGGCCTGTCGCAATTCACCCCACCAAGCTCATCCCTGCCATTTGCTCCTGACAATAGCAGGCCACTTCTCCACAATCTCCTCTGCTCTCAGGGCTCTGGCCTGGGGACTTCCTGTTCCTGAATCCTAGGACACACTTTCCAGCCCGATTTATCAGCCTGGCAAAACTAATTCTGCTAGTTTCATCTCAGAAAAGGAAGAAAGGAAGGAAGGAAGGAAGGAAGGAAGGAAGGAAGGAAGGAAGGAAGGAAGGAAGGAAGGAAGGAAGGAAGGATCCCCTGACATAGGCTCTTCTCCCATTGAGAGAGAGAACGAGAAAGAGAGAGAAGAGGGAAGAGGAAAATCGAGTAGCTGGGCCTATCCAAAGACAGCGTCCTGACCCTGCCTGATGCTTCATTCGGCTTCTTCCTGTGCTTTCGGGGGCAAAGTGTTGAACGGTGTCAATCACCATTTCCCTGATTTATTGTTAAAATCATGAAAAAAGCAACGGCCTGCATCTGTTTGCCCCTAAACTTGCTAAAATGCCTCCTAGTGTCCACTGGAATAGCCAAAATGAGCCTTACGTGCACTTGAAGGCCACTTTGGGGTGGTCACGGTTTCATCAGTAAAAAGAGCCGGACACCAGAGCTGATTTCCAAGAAAAGAAGTGAATCCGGCTTCCTCTGCAGGCCTGAGCTGGGGGCGTGGGGTGGAGGGGGGTTGCAAAAAAATCCTTGGGTTTGGTTTAGTTTTCCAGCAGTTTAATAAAAGTGAATCATCGTGAGGGGTACAGTCCAGGCTTTCCAAAGTCTATGGGCCAAAAAAGCTCAATTTTTCACTTGACATTTAAAAGTTCAGAGGGTTAGGACTGGGGTAGAGAGAGGCTCCTCTTCCCCCTAGGAGCCAGTGCGGGGTAGAACTTTCCTATTGCCAAACACATATCCACCAAGGGTGCACATTAAAGGTAAAGGGACAGCTTCAGAGGTTCTTTTGCCGTGGGGCCATGTGGCTTCAGGCCTGGAGCCTGGGGAGAGGAGCACTTTTGTTCCCTTAAATGACAGGTTCAATCCATCTGCCTGACAGAGTACAAGGTGGGGGCAACATTGGCCAGGAGTCTTGGGGAAAGAGAAAAATTTATCTAATCTCTTAGTATCGGTCCTGGGAGCCCCACTTGCTGGCTGCCCCGACTGAGCTGACTTGTCTTAAAGCAGAGGCCTTTGGACAGAAAGTTCATGTGCCATGGAAAATCCAGAAGCAGTCCACAGCCTAGAGCTGTGCTCTCTGCAGCCCGTAGGCAGGGAAGAGGGGAGATAGACGTGCCCAAGAAGGAGTCCCACCTATCAGCAGGGAGCCTAACTGGACACGAACTAATTGGAGACTATAACTGGGGAGGAGAAAGCCCAGAGAGCTGTGGACGGGGTGGCGCCTTGGATCAGAGAGCTGGCACTCAGATAACGCTGCCAGGAACCTAAAACAGAGCCTCTGCTTTCTAGTCTGTGAAGCAGGGTGATTTCCGCCACTGTGAACCGTGCAGATGAAGTGGGATTTGGATATGAAGAGATTGTCAGTCCCTGGTTCAGGGTAGCTATGAAGGTTTGCAGTGGGGTGGGCTAAGGAGAGGAGAAGAGGGGTGGTCTGCACCCCTCTTTCACTACACCCTCCAAGCCCTGCACACAGGAATGTCACCTTCCACTGTGTTCTGCTCACAGCTAGGCCTGGAGGAAGTGGGTGGCTGCATGAAAGGAACCATGGTCCCCAGACCTGTCGCAGGGGACCTGCCACTGCAGGGGCAGACAAGCTGATCCTAAAGACACCTGTGGAGAAATCTGATACCAACCAGACTAGAGATGACCAGGCTATCAGTTTCCACCGTGATTCATAAGAACAGGGTTTGCCAAGAGCTAAAGAAAGATCCTGCTTTTTTCTGCCTGAGAAAACAAGGTGGGAGAAGCTCGCAACCACTTACAGGGATCAGAAACCCCCTTGCCCCCCAGCCCTTACTGTCTCCTGTCCAGACCACACTCAATCTGGGAAGACCCAAGACTTCCACCAGCAAGCAAGCTCTCCAAACACTCTGGGGTCTTCTGAGGTTACAGTCCTGGGGAAAAGTGAAGAAACCCTAGTTTTTCCATGACATGTAGAGATGTCCGTCTGACCTCCGCAGGTGTCTTGTTCTCAGACAGGTGGGTGCAGTGGCTAGGTAATAGAATCCCGGAAGTAGCTGTTAATAACAATGCACTTGTGTGGGCGGCCCCCCACGCCTGTGAAACTCACGTCCCTGGACACAGGATCCAGCAGCAGCGTGTTTGAAAGCTCTCTGGGTGATTTTCACATGCAGCTGAAGTTTAGAACCACTGAGCTCAGAGCTTAGGCCTTGGGACCCAACTGCCTGTGTTCAAACTCACTTTCCAATGCCACTTTCAAGCTGGATGACCTTGGTCAAGACCCTTCCTGTTTGTGCCTATTTCCTCATTCACAACTGGCTGTGGTTTCTTAAGGGCGATTCGTCTCTCCAAACTGAAGGTTATTTCCTAGAGAACTAACACCTCCTGGGGTCCTCGTGTGTTTCCTGGTACTCCACTCTCCTGCCCACATCAAAAGCCCCCCAGGAAGCCGCCGACAGGGCTGCATCCTCTGCTTCCCCCTCAGCCTCAGGCCTGTCACATGGTCCATACTGATGGGCGTGCCCTGTCCCTCTCCACCTAAGGTTTTCCTTGGAGTCTGGTTGAGATCCTGCCCAGGCCTCAGTCAGCCCAGGACGAGGCGCCCACGACTTACTCATAAAACTCTGCTGCTGGCGTGAACTTGTACTTGGAGTACTTGGTGTGGTTGCCCAGCACGGAGCCATTGAGGAGCTTGGGGTCCGTGCAGTTGGCGCTGTTCCAGGCATGGCCGCAGTTGGTCCAGGGCAGGGTGAAGGTGAAGGAGGCGAAGAGGTAGTAGAGCGACCAGGCGATGATGACGTTGTAGTAGAAGCCAACGTAGAGGGCAATGAGGATCACAGCATAGCCGACTCCTGGGTGGGTACACAGAGCTCAAGACCCCAGCCCAGGCCCAGAGCCACCTCCCCCTGAGGATCTGGCACCAAACACCGCAGTCCTCAACCCCTACATTGTTCTGTAGCAGATTGCCAGTCCCGCCCACATGCCTTGGGTACCGACCACCCCTTTGCCTGGGAGCTCTCCCTCACCATGGGAGCCCTCTCTGCCTGTTTATTGATGGGTCAGAAGGCCCTTGATGGCCCCAGGGAGCAGCCACGTTGGAAGCTGGAATATAAATAAGTTCCCCCACTCCCTCGCCCCGTGGACCCGATAACGAAGAGGTGTGTTTCACAGCCTCTCCACTCACCCATGGTGCACTTGACCTGATGACACAC